>NC_068968.1:17436818-17736818 GCF_026419915.1 Harpia harpyja | reverse complement strand
TACCCCTTCAAGGACGATGTTATATGTCAACCAGGCAAGTGGACCACCATGGAGAGAGGTATCCAATATCTGAGGGAATTAGCCATGCTAGAGACAATTTATTATGACCCAAACAACCCACAATTGCCCAAAGATCCAGACGAAGTCCAATGCACACGACCCATGTGGCGGAAGTTTGTACGGAGCGCACCATCATCCTATCCCAGCCCACTGGCAATAATGACCTGGAAAGACGAAGAGGCACCAACGGTGGATGAAATGGCTCACCACCTCCAGCAATACAAAGAAAATCTCGCTTCCTCCCTACAAGCCTGCATTTCAGCTGTGGAGAGGCTGTCCCGGGATTTCCAGCAATTCAAAGAGGATATGTCCTACTCCCCACCTGTACGGACCAATGTCTCAGCTATTAGGGGTGAGCGTTCCTCTGCCCAAGAGAAAGAATATAGAAGGTACACACCACGAGGTGCCCTGTGGTTTTACCTATGTGACCACGGAGAAGACATGAGGAAATGGGATGGAAAACCTACCTCGGTCCTAGATGCACGGGTACGTAAGCTGCGAGGAAAAACCACCACAAAAGGGGATTCTACCAGGAAAAATGCTGTTCCAGTTTCCAAACAGAGTAGAAGGGCTGATCTTACTTCTGATCCTCTTGAAGGGACTTCTGAGCCAATTTTATGAGAAGTGGGTAATGGATACTCTGACCAGAATTAGAGGGGCCCTGCCTCCAGCCAGGTGGAGGAAAGGGATAACCGGGTCTATTGGACTGTGTGGATCCGATAGCCTGGCACATTAGACCCACAGGAGTATAAGACTCTAGTAGACACCGGCGCACGGTGTACTTTAATGCCATCAAGTTATAAAGGGGCAGAACCCATCTGTATTTCTGGTGTGACACGGGGATCCCAACAGTTAACTGTATTGGAGGCTGAAGTAAGCCTAACTGGGAATGAGTGGCAGAAACACCCCATTGTGACTAGCCCAGAGGCTCCATGCATCCTTGGCATAGACTATCTCAGGAGAGGGTATTTTAAGGACCCAAAGCGGTATCGGTGGGCTTTTGGTATAGCTGCCTTGGAGACGGAGGGAATTGAACAGCTGTCTACCCTGCCTGGTCTCTCTCAAGACCCTTTGATTGTGGGGTTGCTGAGGGTTGAAGAACAACAAGTACCAATTGCTACCACAACGGTGCACTGGCGGCAATATTGCACCAACCGAGACTCTCTGATTCCTATCCACAAGTTGATTCGTCGCCTGGAGACCCAAGGACTGATCAGCAAAACTCGCTCACCCTTTAATAGTCCCATATGGCCCATGCGAAAGTCTAATGGGGAGTGGAGACTAACAGCTGACTATCATGGCCTGAATGAAGTCATGCTACCGCTGAGTACTGCCGTGACAACTATGTTAGAACGTAAATATGAACTAGAGTCAAAGGCAGCCAAGTGGTATGCCACAATTGACATTGCTAATGCGTTTTTCTCAATCCCTCTGGCAGCAGAGTGCCGGCCACAGTTTGCATTCACTTGGAGGGGTGTCCAGTACACTTGGAATCGATTGCCTCAGGGGTGGAAACACAGCCCCACCATTTGCCATGGACTAATCCAGACTGCACTGGAAAAAGGTGAAGCTCTGGAACACCTGCAATATATTGATGACATCATCGTATGGGGCAATGCAGCAGAAGAAGTTTTTGAGAAAGGGAAGAAAATAATCCAAATCCTTCTGAAAGCCGGTTTTGCCATAAAAGAAAGTAAGGTCAAGGGACCTGCACAGGAGATCCAGTTTTTAGGAATAAAATGGCAAGATGGACGTCGTCAGATCCCATGGACGTGATCAACAAAATATCAGCTATGTCCCCACCGACTAATAAAAAGGAAACACAGGCCTTCTTAGGTGTCGTGGGGTTTTTCGAGAATGCATATTCCCAATTACAGTCTGATTGTAAGCCCTCTCTATCAAGTGACCTGGAAGAAGAACAATTTTAAATGGGGCCCTGAACAACGACAAGCCTTTGAACATATTAAATGAGAGATTGTTCATGCAGTAGCCCTTGGGCCAGTCCAGGCAGGACAAGATGTTAAAAATGTGCTCTATACTGCAGCTGGGGAGAATGGCCCTACCTGGAGCCTCTGGCAGAAAGCACCTGGGGAGACCCGAGGCCGACCCCTGGGGTTTTGGAATTAGGGATATCGAGGATCTGAGTCTTGCTGTATTCCAACTGAAGAAGAGATATTGGCAGCATGAAGGAGTTTGAGCTGCCTCAGAAGTGGTTGGTACTGAAACACAGCTCCTCTTAGCACCCCGACTGCTGGTTCTGGGCTGGATGTTCAAAGGGAGGGTCTCCTCTACACATCATGCAACTGATGCCACATGGAGTAAGTGGGCTGCACTGATCACACAACGAGCTCGCATAGGAAACCCCAGTCGCCCAGGAATTTTGGAAATTATCACGGACTGGCCAGTAGGCAAAGATTTTGGAATGTCGCCAGAGGAGGAGGTGACACAGGCTGAAGAGGCCCCGCTGTATAATAAACTGCCAGAAAATGAGAGGCAATATGCCCTGTTCACTGACGGATCCTGTCGCATTGTGGGAAAGCATCGGAGGTGGAAGGCTGCTGAATGGAGTCCTACACGACAAGTCGCAGAAACTGCTGAAGGAGAAGGTGAATCAAGTCAGTTTGCAGAGGTGAAAGCCATCCAGTTAGCGTTAGACATTGCTGAAAGAGAGAAGTGGCCAGTGCTCTATCTCTATACTGACTCATGGATGGTGGCAAATGCCCTGTGGGGGTGGCTACAGCAATGGAAGCAGAGTAACTGGCAGCACAGAGGCAAACCCATCTGGGCTGCCGCACTGTGGCAAGATATTGCATCTCGGTTAGAGAATCTAGTTGTAAAAGTATGTCACGTAGATGCTCATGTACCCAAGAGTCAGGCCACTGAAGAACATCAAAACAACCAACAGGTGGATCAGGCTCCTAAGACTGAAGTGGCTCAGGTGGACCTGGACTGGCAACATAAGGGTGAGCTATTTATGGCTCAGTGGGCCCATGATACCTCAGGCCATCAGGGAAGAGATGCAACATATAGATGGGCTCGTGATCGAGGGGTGGACTTGACCATGGACACTATTGCACAAGTTATCCATGAATGTGAAACGTGCTGCAATTAAGCAAGCCAAGAGGTTAAAGCCCCTGTGGTATGGAGGGCTGTATTGGGTTTGTGTGGCAAGGTTTTGGTATCAGGGGGGGTTACAGGGGTGGCTTCTGTGAGAAGCTGCTGGAAGCTTTCCCTGTGTCCGACAGAGCCAATACCAGCCGGCTCTAAGATGGACCCGCCGCCGGCCAAGGCCGAGCCAATTTGCGATAGTGGTAGCGCCTCTGTGATAACATTTTTAAGAACGAAAAAAAGTTGCTGGGACAGACAGAAACGGCAGCCAGAGAGAGGAGTGAGAACATGTAAGAGAAACAACCCTGCAGACACCAAAGTCAGTGAAGAAGGAGGGGGAGGAGGTGGTCCAGGCGCCAGAGCAGAGATTCCCCTGCAGCCCGTGGGGAAGACCATGGTGAGGCAGGCTGTCCCCCTGCAGCCCATGGAGGTCCACGGTGGAGCAGATATCCACCTGCAGCCTGTGGAGGACCCCACACCGGAGCAGGTGGGTGCCCGAAGGAGTCTGTGACCCCGTGGGAAGCCCACGCTGGAGCAGGCTCCTGGCAGGACCTGCGGATCTGTGGAGAGAGGAGCCCACATTGGAGCAGGTTTTCTGGCAGGACTTGTGACCCCGTGGGGGACCCACGCTGGAGCAGTGTGCTCCTGAAGGACTGCATGCTGTGGAATGGACCCATGCTGGAGCAGTTCGCGAAGAACTGCAGCCTGCGGGAAGGACCCATGTTGGAGAAGTTCATGGAGGACTGTCTCCCATGGGAAGGACCCCACGCTGGAGCAGTTCGTGGAGGACTGTCTCCTGTGGGAAGGACCCCACGCTGGAGCAGGGGAAGTGTGTGATGAGTCCTGCCCCTGAGGAGGATGAAGTGGCAGAAAATAACATGTGATGAACTGACTGTAAACCCCATTCCCTGTCCCCCTGCACCGCTGGGGGGGGTAGGTAGAGAATGCGGGAGTGAAGTTGTGCCTGGGAAGAAGGGAGGGTGGAGGGAAGGTGTTCTGAGATTTGGTTTTATTTCTCATTACCCTACTCTGGTTGATTTGTAATAAATTGAGTTAATTTTCCCCAAGCTGAGTCTGTTTTGCCTGTGATGGTAATTGGTGAGTGATCTCTCCTGTCCTTATCTTGACCCACAAGCTCTTTGTTATATTTTCTCTTCTCCGTCCAGCTGAGGAGGGGGGAGTGATAGAACAGCTTTGGTGGGCACCTGGCATCCAGCCAGGGTCAATCCACCACAAGGGCAATGGCTGAAATATACATATGGGGAGGCCTGGCAGATTGACTATATCACACTCCCACAAACTCACCAAGGCAAGTGCCATGTGCTTACAATCGTGGAAGCAACCACTGGATGGCTGGAAACATATCCCGTGCCCCGTGCCACTGTCCAGAATACTATCCTGGGCCTTGAAAAGCAGGTCTTGTGGTGTCACAGCACCCCAGAAAGAATTGAGTCAGACAATGGGACTCATTTCCGAAACAACCTCATAGACACCTGGTCCAAAGAGCATGCCATTGAATGGGTGTATCACATCCCCTATCATGCACCAGCCTCCGGGATAATCAAACGATACAATGGACTGTTAAAGACTACATTGAGAGCAATGGGGGTTGGGACCTTCAAACACTGGGATACACATTTAGCAAAAGCCACCTGGTTAGTCAACACCAGAGGATCTGCCAGTCAGGGTGGCCCTGCCCAGTCAGCACGTTTATGTACTGTAGAAGGGGATAAAGTCCCTGTAGTGCACATAAAAAATATGTTAGGGAAGACAGTCTGGGCTACTCCTGCCTCAGGCAAAGGTAAACCCATTCATGGGATTGCTTTTGCTCAAGGACCTGGGTGTACTTGGTGGGTGATGCGAAAGGATGAGGAATGCTCAAGGGGATTTGATTTTAGGTGAGAATAGCCAATGAATTAAATTGTATGATGTTAATTGCTATATAACCCTGCCACTGTATGTTATCATTACTATAATTGTTATATGCTATATCCATAGTACTACAGTAAGAATCACTTAGATCAAGCAAGAATGAACTGTGATAAAACTGAGCGAAGCGCAGTAGTGATGGAACCAGAACTGACTCCAGCATGCAACAATCCAACGGTGCACACCATCCTCCTGCTGCGCCCAATGTCACCCACTCACCGCACCGCACTGAAGCCCAATCCTGCTCTACCGACTGAGAGGACTTTGCACCATCCCTCCTGCCCAGAAAGGCTGGTATGACAGATGGAGCCCAGAGTCGGGGACTTGTTTTGCTCAATGGCGGGATTTCAAGTAAAAACACAGACTCCAGTCTAATATCTAAAAATTAATATGCTTTAATATATATATACATATATTATAATAATAATCAAATAGGAAAGATAAGCAGAGTAGCAATGCACCAGTTCATTACTGTAAAGCAAGGCAGTCATTAAGGAAAGGATACATCACCAATTACCACTTCAAAACCATCATCTGGGTTCACACTTTGGCTGGGAAGCCCCTCGGCAGCCGGCCCCTGGATATCCTCGGTAATTGGGAAGGTCCTACGCAGTGCGTCCACCCGTAGGTGAGTCTTCAGGTGTCAGCGCAAGAGTTTCCTGCTTTTTATAGTAAGTAACAAATATCTTACATAAGTCTTTCTGGCAGTGTGAATGTGCAGACTGTTATGCTCCCCTTATCAATCCCATCCGGAACACTGGCCAGGTGTTCCGGGTGTGAGTGAGAAATGAACCACATCCAGTCAGCACACAATAAAATATTGTCCAGATGTTCATGTTGCTATCTACAGAGGTGGACAAGGATAAAAGTGGTAATTAATCAGAGATAATACCATCCAGATGTTCAGGTTGCTATTTACAGAGATGGGTAATTATAAAAGCAGAAATCAATCGCAAGCAGTAATCAACTATTCTCATCACAGGACTAAATGAACTCAACGAACATTTTATAGAGATGGCCCATAGACTAAGGGAATGATATCTCTGTGTGCGTATAGATATATATCAAAGGACAGAAAAGGTGATGGTGATTGATTAGGATGTATTGGAAAGTATGGGAACTGAGCATGACGTAAATGGTATAGAATAAGGGGTGGATACTGTCCTGGTTTTGGCTGGGATAGAGTTAATTTTCTTTCTAGTAGCTGGTATAGTGCTATGTCTTGGATTCAGTATGAGAAGAATGTTGATAACACACTGATGTTTTCAGTTGTTGCTAAGTAATGTTTAGACTAAAGTCAAGGATGTTTCAGCTTCTCAAGCCCAGCAGCAAGAAGGCTGGAGGGGCACAAGAAGTTGGGAGGGGACAGAGCCAGGGCAGCTGACCCAAAGTGGCCAATGGGGTATTCCATACCATGTGATGTCACATCTAGTGTATAAACTGGGGGTAGTGGGGGTGGGGGGAATCGCCACTCGGGGACTAACTGCGCGTCGGTCAGCAGGTGGTGAGCAATTGCATTGTGCATCACTTGCATATTCCAATCCTTTTATTATTACTGTTGTCATTTTATTAGTGTTATCATTATCATTATTAGTTTCTTCCTTTCTGTTCTATTAAACTGTTCTTATCTCAACCCACGAGTTTTACCTTTTTCCTTCCGATTCTCTCCCCCATCCCACTGGGTGGGGGGGGAGTGAGTGAGCGGCTGCATGGTACTTAGTTGCTGGCTGGGGTTAAACCATGACACTAGGTAAAAGTTCAACATATGTAGGTGAAAGTTCACAGTTTGTGGCCTAGGCTTCAGGAAATTTAGCTACTAATTCTAAGCAAGTTATGCTAAGCAAGTTCTATGTAAGTAGTATACCAAATCGCACAACAAGGTTCAGAAATTATTAAAATACAATCAGGCACAGATAGTGTTGCAAATATTCTGATAAAGAAATCAAAATTTAATCACATAGAAGAGTTAGGTTTGATTAAGAAGTAAAATTGTGAAGCATAACGTATAGGATTGTTAAGTTTGAAATGTAGCCATAGAAACTTTAGGAACTGTGTTATGTGTGACTATGGGAACCCTAATATTGTTAAAGTTTGAAATAGCTAACCATAGAAACCTCACCAGGAAGTTACTGGGTTTTCTATGTTTTGTTTCAAGAAACTAAGGAAACCATCATGGACACCAGTTATGCTGCTTGGAAACCCCTTACCCTTCCCATCTCGATTTGAGTATCGAAGATTCCAATCAGTAGAGCTAAGTGTAACTGACAAATGATTGTTTTTAAATAAGAATATTGATAAGGTTATATAATCAAAGGACCAATCATTATAAAGGTTAAATTTAAGAACGAGCATAGTATGCATTTTTATGTAAAGAGCTTATGTAACAATGACCTGACAGAAAAAGTCTATAAAAACTGATGGATTTTGATACTAAATTGGACATGCCTTTGGAGGAGCGATCCCCCGTGTCCCCAGTGCTGCAATAAACGAAGTGCCTGCTTCTTAACTTCACATTGGTGTTAAGGAGTTTTATTCCGGATTTCGGTAACACTAGTACAACCACTTCCTCTAGAAGGGGCTCTGTACCCTTCAATATAGGAAATTACGTTTGGGTAAAAGCACAGAAAAGAAAGGATAACTTATCTCCTTGGTGGCAGAGACCATTTTTGGTATTGCTAACCTTTCTCAGAAGTAAAGGTGGAAGAAAAATCGACTTGGATCCGTCACTCCCACCTGAAAGCTGCAACCAATCTAGAATTGGAACCAGGAAACCCTTCTGCCACCAAGAAAATATCTACCACTGCAGAGACAAAATTACCCATGGCTGGGAATTTACACGGAGCTAGTGGATTGGCTGTGGACTTGCTAACCTTGCTTAAAATACAACAACAAGAAAGTAGAAAGTAATTTGATACTTATGAATTGCACATGGACTGAACTATATCCTTACTTAAAATTAGAGTGTAGTTGTCTGTTACAATATGCTGTTTGTTTTTTTTCTTACTAATAATAGTTTAAAAAACCCTTACACGAAACCTATTATAATGAGACATCATATTGTAGATTTGTTCTGGGATGGAGTTTATCAGGCTCTCCAAAATCCGAAACAATGTGCATATTCACAGATAGATTAACTTGGTATTCTGTAGGAAGCCATAATCAAACTGAAGATAATTGTAAAATTTTGGTTTTCACTATGGACCTATGAGATCCTGATTGCTCCGAGTCATGTAATCTGGGTCTGAGCCTTACTGGTTTACCTAAACAACCAGATCCAGCACATGCTAACCCTTTTGCACGAAATAGCTTACACGATTAAGATTTATTTGAGGATTATACTACCCTATTTACACAACTACCAGGGCAATATTGGATATGTGGAGAAAGGGCATTTAAGTATTTACCCTCAACCTGGGATGAGAAGTGTATTCTAGGTGCATTAATTAAAATGCAGATAATATTGTAGCCCTACAGAAAAAAATCAAATTATTATCAGAAATGGTAATACAGAATCAATTAGCCTTAGACGATCTATTAGCAGCACAGAACAGGATATGTGCATTATTGAATAATAGCTGCTGGTTTTACGTCAATGAAGACAAGACAATTGAAACTAATATAAACAAGATAGAACTCATTTAAAAGTCTTACATAAAGTAAGACAGGAATCTCCCCTAAATCTATTCAGGTGGTTAACCTCTTGGCTCCCAGACTTAAGTATAGGACTGTGAACTAAAAGGATTTTGGCTGTTGTATTCAGTATCTTATTTTGCTTTGTAATTATATAGGTGTATTTGCAGTGTTGTATTACCTTATGCACTCAACTTACTACTAAAATAATAGATAATTGTGATGGGTTGACCCTGGCTGGATGCCAGGTGCCCACCAAAGCTGTTCTATCACTCCCCCTCCTCAGCTGGACAGGGGAGAGAAAATATAACAAAGAGCTTGTGGGTCAAGATAAGGACAGGAGAGATCACTCACCAATTACCATCACAGGCAAAACAGACTCAGCTTGGGGAAAATTAACTCAATTTATTACCAATCAACCAGAGTAGGGTAATAAGAAATAAAACCAAATCTCAGAACACCCTCCCTTCACTCCTCCCTTCTTCCTGGGCACAACTTCACTCCTGGATTCTCTACCTACCCCCCCAGCAGCACAGGGGGATGGGGAATGGGGTTTACAGTCAGTTCATCACATGTTATTTTCTGCCACTTCATCCTCTTCAGGGGCAGGACTCATCACACTCTTCCCCTGCTCCAGCATGGGGTCCCACCCATGGGAGACAGTCCTCCATGAACTTCTCCAACGTGGGTCCTTCCCATGGGCTGCAGTTCTTCATGAACTGCTCCAGCATGGGTCCTTTCCACGGTGTGCAGTCCTTCAGGCACAGACTGCTCCAGCATGGGTCCCCCACGGGGTCACAAGTCCTGCCAGAAAACCTGCTCCAATGTGGGCTCCTCTCTCCACAGATCCGCAGGTCCTGCCAGGAGCTTGCTCCAGCGCGGGGTTCCCACAGGGTCACAGCCCCCTTCAGGAACCTACCTGCTCCGGTGTGGGGTCCTCCACGGGCTGCAGGTGGATATCTGCTCCACCATGGACCTCCATGGGCTGCAGGGGGACAGCCTGCCTCACCATGGTCTTCCCCACGGGCTGCAGGGGAATCTCTGCTCTGGTGCCTGGACCACCTCCTCCCCCTCCTTCTTCACTGACCTTGGTGTCTGCAGGGCTGTTTCTCTTACATGTTCTCACTCCTCTCTCTGGCTGCCATTTCTCTGTCCCAACTTTTTTTCCCTTCTTAAAAATGTTATCACAGAGGCGCTACCACTATCGCTGATTGGCTCGGCCTTGGCCGGCAGCAGGTCCATCTTAGAGCCAGCTGGTATTGGCTCTGTTGGACACAGGGGAAGCTTCCAGCAGCTTCTTACAGAAGCCACCCCTGTAACACCACCACCCCCCCCCGCTACCAAAACCTTGCCACACAAAGCCAATACAATAATATAAAGTGAACCTGATGGTCAAAAGAAAAGGAGGGACTGTTATGAAAATTCCCTTCCCTAACTATTCTATCAACCAGCCTTTGTAGTATGAAAGTGTATTAACTTTGTTAATATATATATTGGTTCACATACACTGTAATGTAACGAGGTAGTGGAATTTTACTGGAGACTTTGGTATTGTTCATGCTTAAGTAAAACAAACTAAAGGACAGCCCAGCCCTGGAAATAAGGACTTTGCTTCTTGGAAGCTTATAGCTGTCCATGAAGGGTAAAGGATACCCCTGGACAACCAAGATAACGCCAGCATCTTAGCCCCTCTAGCACATCTTTGAAATCCTCCCAGCATTGTCTGGCATCATAGCTAAGTAACTATAGCAAGACTGACTCTAGGGACATCTGGATCAATAGGCAAGCAGCAAAAATGCTGCAAAAATATAGTTGCTTTGCAAAATTTCACTATGATTAATAATGGGTAGTGTGTGTGTTTGTGATTAATCAAATCATGTTGTACCTGAGTGTTTGAAGGCTATAAGAACCCTGTGTAAAACCACATTTGAGGTGCCCCAATTTGGCTGAGACACCTCATGCACATAAATAAATATTTACCCTTGTAATTCTATACTTTGAGTCCTGGCCTCTCTCCTCAGTTAGCACAAGCCAGTTGCGAGTTTTTGTGACAAGGGCATTGGGGCTCCCATCCCTCCCCACAGGCACAGCAAGACACTGGAGCCCCCACACCAGCTCCTCACCCTGGCCTACATCACAGGTGGGTAGGGAAGGTCTGCCTATAAGCTGCAGGTGCTGCAGGCCTTCATGGCCGCCTCTCCCACTAAATGAAGGAGCATCTAATTACCCCTTTCAATTCAGCAGTAAACCGATCTATTTCTGAGGAAACACCCACTTTTCTTTCTCCAGACTGGGCAGTTTTTGCATTCCTCTGCAAGGAATGGGTTTATTGCCCAGAGCTGCTGAGCAGATCCACACGTGGCCGGCCGTGAGGGTTTTCCTCCTGCAGCCCTGCGGGGTTTTGCTGCTCTCCATGGAAGCGCCCCTCCCCCGGTACTGTTCACCCCCGCTGCCCCCTCACCTCTGCGACATCCCTCCCCACCGGTGCACGCTCCGCTGTAGCGCTGCTCCGCCCTTTGTTTTATTCTAGAGAAAGGAAAATAAGGCACGAGTTGGAGAAAAGGAAACCCCCTACCTGATCCCCACACACCACAGCTAACCAAAACCCACCTCCTCCCCGCTGCATTCTGCCAGCTCACCCGCGCTATAGTGGAGGGTAGTGCGAGGGACTCACCCACCCCCCCTAGCGGACAGCTACCGCATCACCACGGCACGCCAGCACCGCCCCCCTCTCAGCGTAGCTTGAGCGGCGGCGTAGTCCCACCCCCCGCTCTGCTCCGAGTGGCTAACAGCGCTCAGGCGTGTTTCTCATTGGGCCTGGCGGTGGCCGGGATATGATTGGTAGGTTCCGTTGCGCCCAGGTGTAGGGCTGGTGGTGGAGGCTAGTCGCTGTGGGAACTGGTTTGTTATGGAGCAGCTGGACGGAGGGTGGAAGGTGGTGGGTGCTTCCGCGTGAGGGTGGCTTCGGCGGGAGAGAGCCGGTGGCGTCCTGGGAAGGTAGCCCGCGCCCTTGGGTCCTTCCTCGCCGATATGTTCTCTGGGGTGGTGGTGGTGGTGGTGGTGGTGGTGGTGGTGGTGGTGGTGGTGGTGGTGGTGGTGGTGGTGGTGGTGGTGGTGCTGCTGCTGCTGCTGCTGCTGCTGCTGCTGCTGCTGCTGCTGCTGCTGCTGCTGCTGCTGCTGCTGCTGTCGCCTCCTCCTCTCCGTCTCCGGGCAAGTGGTGGAGGCCAGCCACTCTGTCGCAGCGGTCGTGTGGGAAGCGGCTCTGAGGGAGCTGGGAAGGGGGTTTTGGGGACCCTGGGGTGGTATGGGGAGGTTGCCCAGAGGTGGGGGGCGGGTGGTTGTTGGACTAGGGGTGGAAAAGAGGGGGGCGATCTGAAGGGAGGCATCGGGGGATAATCCTGGGGGAGTAGGCGGCTTTGGGGTGGGAGGCAAATATAGTGTGGTCTTGAAGGAGGAGATTTGTAGGTCGGGGGGGCCTTTGGGCAGGCTGAGGGTGGTTGTGGTGGAAGAGCAAGTTCAGGGTTTCGTCGGTGTCTGATACTAAATCAAACGACTGTGGCAAGGACGTGTTTTGTCTTTCCGTTCAGGCTCTGAATTTGCTCCCTTGCCAGTAGGGTGGAGGTAGCACGGGGGCGTGTGTGTCTGTGAGCGTGGGGCTCCGCAGAGGACCTGAGGGGATGGGGGGGGGGTGCTAATGGTTCTTTGCTTAGGCTGTGCTTAAAAGCAGAAGTTGATACAAGTGTACGGTTTGTTATGTTGTGAGGGGAAAGCGTTTTCCTGCAAATGGTACGGATAGCGCACTGCTAGGATCTGGCTTCTTGCTCAACATCTTTCCTTAAGGGGTACTGTGCAGTCCAGGGAAGTCCTATAGAAGGCAGCTGGATGTTGGTGCACCACAACCAGTGGTTTGTTTGAGTATAGCTGTAGAAAAATGTATATACTTATTTGAGAAGCAGAAGGTAAAAACATCCAGAATTCTTTTCTTTTGCAGAGTTATCAAGTGCAGCCTGTGCTTTGTCAGGACCTCGTTCAGAGTCTCCGTGTTGTCCCATCTGCCTGATCTGAGAAAAAGTTGGGGATGCTCTGTTTGGGCTGTGTGTTTCTAATAAGCTTTTGTTTGTGACTGAAAAAGGCAGGTGTGTATCCTTCAGGAAACAGAGGTACAGACTAAATGGATCTAAAGACAGCAGTGTTCAATGCAGCTCGTGATGGCAAGCTGCGGCTCCTTTCCAAGTTACTGGCAAGCAAAACCAGAGAAGAGGTGGCCTTACTAATGTCAGAAAAAACCAATGGTGCCACACCACTTTTGATGGCAGCCCGTTATGGGCACGTTGACTTGGTGGAATACTTGTTGGACTATTGCTCTGCTTCTATAGAAATTGGTGGTTCGGTTAATTTTGATGGTGAGACCATTGAGGGAGCTCCGCCATTATGGGCAGCATCAGCTGCTGGCCACTTGAAGGTGGTTCAGTGTCTGTTAGATCATGGTGCATCTGTTAACAACACAACTCTAACAAATTCAACTCCGCTTAGAGCTGCCTGTTTTGATGGTCACCTGGAAATAGTAAAATATCTTGTGGAGCACAAAGCAGACTTGGAAGTATCAAACCGTCATGGGCATACATGCTTGATGATCTCTTGTTACAAAGGCCACAAAGAAATTGCTCAGTATTTACTTGAAAAAGGAGCTGATGTTAACAGAAAAAGTGTTAAAGGTAAGTTCAATGTTTCATTTTTCCTTGTAGTAAATAGGGGTGAAGTTACTCATGTTCTTTAGGAGACTGACATCCAAAAATATTCCTCTAGTCTCATAATGTGAATGTTTTTTCCAGTAAGAGATGAAGTGTATTTAGCTATGTTTTTACAAGTTTTTTCAGCATACTCATTTAATACTGGCTATAAAATGTAATTCTAAATTGATACATTTTAATCTAAAGACTTTGCATTTATGCATGTGCAAAAAGCTAATTGACTTTTGCCGAGAACTCCTATTTGTAGCAGGTTTGTGTAGTAATAAATATATGAGCGTATATTGTGTAAAAATTTAGGATGTTTTTTGTACTGTTTCTTAACAAACCAAACATGCTGTACATAAAATTTGCCTGTGCCACTAAGACTAGAATAGGGAAAGATGCATAAAGGAGAAGATTATTCATTTCCAATGTAGAAAAGAATTCACTTTGCTCTCTACTCCTCCTCTCCCTCAAATTCTTGAATATTTTTGGACCTTTTTTCAATGTTGGTAAACAAAAATGTATTTTAGAATTAAGGAAATGAAGCTTCATGTGACTGTGATCACAACAGAAAGATTTCCAGTGGTGCACAGATCACAAAGAACATCTGTTTGCCTCTGTTTACAGTTATCCTGACACGTTGTTCAAAGTGAAGACTTATGTCCTTTTTGCTGTGGTCATATTTATGTGGACCTCTTATTCTAATTGCTGGCTTTTGTTACATCTCAAACTTGTATGTGATTATGATATTGGCCTAAAAAGCATATTGATTATTGCAGGTTATAGTTAACTTTTTAGCTTGTTGAGCCAGGATTGTGTCTCAGCAGCTTATTTTTTTAATATATGTTTATTAATAATAAATCTGCTAATAAATCTTTCTGTAGCATAATACTTCAGTTGCCCTTTTCTGGCTAATTAAAATTTTAACAGTATAATATACTTTAAGTATATTTTGACAGAAAAACCTGTAGTACTTGGCTTACTGCACAATATTGTTAAATGCCAAATATGAGAGTAATCTCTTTGAAAAAGCTGTTCAGTTAAATATGCGTTTTTTCTGCAAGTCATGGAGTTATGTGGGTTTAATATAAAGCAAGCTAAACTAAAAATTTGTCATAGAAGTGGGCAGAGCAAAATAAATCTTTATTTGTAAGAATTTAAGGTTGCCTATGAATCATGGACTTGTGATAGGATAAAAACGTCATGTTTCTAGACTGGGTTCTTGGAATAACAAGCTAAATATAAAAATATATATTATCTTTAGTTTAAAACTCATCCCTTTATATGGTAGGTATGAACAGAGCAGAGCTGCTAAATATCTGATGTAACAGGAAAAAAATAAATCTGTGGATCTCTTATTCCTCATTTTTGTGTCAGTGGAGTAGGCTTTAATTTACTCATCCTTATTATTCACTTTACTAGTGCATTATTTTTATTTATTGTTTAAATGACTGAATGGCAGCTGTGCACTCCTGAGGATTTTCTCACTGCTCTTGGGGTTTTTTTTTATTATCTTATTTCCTTCTTCTCTCTGCTTCCTTCAGTTTCTGTGACTTACAACTGAGGCACATGAGCAAAACTTCCTAAGGTATTAACTGATCCTTATTTTTTGAATAATAATAAAAAAAAGTTGCATATGTTTTAGCTCATAAAAATTCATTTTATCTCTTGGACTACAGTGTGTACAAATGCATGTGTATACATATATCTATTGGTCAAGTATGCGCTGCCTTTTTGTGTTTGGAAACAAATGCTCCTCTCTGATATGACGTGAGCATACTTTTTTGGCATCGTGAGGCGGTCTGGTCTCTGAAGTTACTAAATAAGCAGTGACAAGCTAAAGGAAGAGAGAAAGAAAGTGCTATAAACCCTGAAAGTCATCTGTGGAAAGGCAGAACTGACCAAAACTGGTAGCCTTAAATATTACAACAGTATGGGTGTTGCAATGGCTGAGGCTCAACAACTAACCTTCTGAACTTTGTTTTGCAAGAATGCTCACTAGCTATTAATTTCAAAATGAATGTTTCCAATAGGTTTCATTCTACATTGTCATATTCCGCCTCAAAGTCTCTGTCTATTGCTTTCAGTTTCTACTCTTCCCTGTTGTCTAACAACTCTTGACAGAGAGTAGGGGTGCTTGTGGTAGGGAGATGAAGAGAACTTAGTGCTCTGCTCAAATAGTTAAAGTTGTTGCTATACTTGTATCTAAACTAGACCCCTTTCTGGGCCATTCATGGAAAAGCCTACTGCCCTGTGAAAGATGCAAAAGCTTTAGCTACTGTTGTTGCATTTTAAAATATAAAGCTTCTTATAAGAACAAAACTAATGTAATTTTACTATGTTTTGAAAAATGCTGTTATGGGAGATTACTAGAGGTTCTCTTCCAGCTATTCTTGAAACCAGGGAAAGAGTGAGAGGGTAAAATTACTCAAACTATCCCTTAGGCTTTTCCAGTAGACTTTCTTATTGTAAGATAGGACTTCATTCACATTTAAAAAATGGGGGGAATTCTAGAGCTGGGAAAAGTGTGAAAATATGTTTTCAGGTGTTGACCGTTCCAGGGAAAAATCCAAATACTTGGAGATGACAAAATGGGTAAGTTCAGAGAGATCTAAAAGCCAGGATGACAGTTGAGGCAGGGGTATAAAAGAGTAGTTTAAAAACATGCAGTCAAGTCCTGCTTCTAAAATACAGACATAATCCAGCAACTGTGTTTTGGACTACTAAAATTCAGAATGCAGATGTTTTGGAAGGAGAGTTGTGGAAGTGCAAAAGTACAGCTAGAATATGATTTCTGAGTCTGATTCAGGTAGGATACTATGCTGATGTAAAGTATAGGTCTAGCACCATCTAACAGGCGATGATGGTGAAGAAGGAGGTAACAAGATGTTTGGGGTTAGACAAGTGCTATACTGCAGAAGATGGTCAATAGTTTTGAATTTAAAATACGAGCATTTAGTTGTCTTTGTTCTTGCCACTGTTTTACAGATCTGACTTTTACATTTTCCCCAAACTTTTATGAAGAACATATGAGCCACAGAAATGGAAACAAAGGATTTTCTTAATACTTTGTCATGTGAACAGTGCAAGTGAGGAAAAAACCCCAGTGATAAACAGGTGTTTTGGGTTTGTGTGGTGGGGTTTTGGTAGCAGGGGAGGGGGCTGCAGGGATGGCTCCTGTGAGAAGCTGCTAGAAGCTCCCCTGGCTCCAAGTCGGACCCACTCTGGCCAAGACCGAGCCCATCAGCGACGGTGGTAATGCCTCTGGGATAACATATTTAAGAAGGGGAACCTACAGTGGTGGAGGGGATTGGAATGTGAGAGTGTCGTGGTTTAACCCCAGCCAGCAACTAAACACCACGCAGCCGCTCACTCACTCCCCCCCACCCAGTGGGATGGGGGAGAAAATCGGGAAAAGAAGCAAAACCCGTGGGTTGAGATAAGAACGGTTTAATAGAACAGAAAAGAAGAAACTAATAATGATAATGATAACACCAATAAAATGACAACAGCAATAATGAAAGGATTGGAATGTACAAATGATGCGCAGTGCAATTGCTCACCACCCGCCGACCGACACCCAGCCAGTCCCCGAGCGGCGAATCCCTGCCCCCCCACTTCCCCGTTCCTATACTGGATGGGACGTCACATGGTATGGAATACACCATTGGCCAGTTTGGGTCAGGTGCCCTGGCTGTGTCCTGTGCCAACTTCTTGTGCCCCTCCAGCTTTCTCACTGGCTGGGCATGAGAAGCTGAAAAATCCTTGACATTAGTCTAAACACTACTGAGCAACAACTGAAAACATCAGTGTTATCAACATTCTTCGCTCTGAACTCAAAACATAGCACTGTACCAGCTACTAGGAAGACAGTTAACTCTATCCCAGCTGAAACCAGGACAGAGAGGAACACCTATGCAGATTTGAAGGTCAGTGAAGAAGGAGGGGGAGGAGGTACGCTGGAGGAGGTGATGCCCCTGCAGCCCGTGGTGAGATGGCAGGCTGTCCCCCTTGCAGCCCATGGAGGTGAGCGGTGGAGTAGATGCCCACCTGCAGCCTGTGGAGGACCCCATGCCGGAGCAGGTGGATGCCCCCGAAGATGGCTGTGACTCCATGGGAAAGCCCCCACTGGAGCAGCTTGTGCCAGAAGATCGGCCTGCAGAAAGGACCCATGCCAGAGAAGTTCGTGAAGGACTGTCTCCCGTGGGAAGGACCCCATGCTGGAGCAGGGGAAGAGCAAGGAGTCCTCCCCCTGAGGAGGAAGGAGCAGCAGAGACAAGGTGTGATGAACTGACCACAACCCCCATTCCCATCCCCCTGTGCCGCTGGGGGGGGAGGAGGTAGAGAAAACCAGGAGTGGAGTTGAGCTGGGAAGGATGGAGGGGTGGGGGGGAAGGTGTTTTAAGATTTGGGTTTTACTTCTCAGTATCCTTGTTTTGATTTGATTGTAGTAAATTAAATTGATTTTTTTCCCCAAGTTGAGCCTGTCTTTTGCCCATGACCATAAGTGGTCAGTGATCCCTCCCTGTCCTTGTCTCGACCCACGAGCTTTTCTTTATATTTTCTCCTCCCCATCCCACTGGGGCTGGGGTGGGGGAGGAGTGAGCGAGTGGCTTTGTGGTGCTTTGTTACTGGCTGGGCTTAAACCATGACAACAGGATAAGAAAATTCTTTTTTTTTTTTTTTTTCTTCTTTTAGAATTGTGGAAAATAGCAAAGATACCTGTGGAATTAAAGACTTTTTTAGAAAAGCAGACAGTAGTTAAAGCAATGCTTCCAATGTGAGTTAATTCGGTATTGTCATCCTAATTCAGAGGCTTTTCCAGTAGATTACTCCTGGTTTGAGAAGCTGCAGGTTAAAACTAACAGGGCTTGATATATTTCACTGGTATAAAACAGAGGTCTCTAACAGCAAATTAGTTTTTTCTTGGTTTGGTTGTGTGTTTTTTTAATTTAAATAAAAATTTCTCTTAAAATAAAGAATAGTATGGATAATACTGTAGTAGCAGAAACCTGAGTTTTTTTCATGAGGAGGAAGAACCCTAGAACTAAACTCTGAATGAGGTACAGACCATCTATTCATGTGCTTGGATCAGGAGGAACATTCTGTGTTTTGGCTGCATGCAGTTTTCTATTCTGCTGCATTGTGAAGCCTGCCAATGATCTGTAGTTAAAGGTTAGTGCTCCCTTACAGTGTTAATAGACTTCTGGAGTCTTGATCAGTGTTTTGCTGATGTGTTTCTGTGCAGTCGTCTTTTGGCTAGTCAGTGTTTGTGTGGTGTGGGAGGGTGGCGGAGATGCTTGCTCTTGTAATTCAAGTGATAGCAGTCTTTGCTGGGCCTCGAAATTACGGATTTGGGCTTTGTTGGTGATCTACCTGAGGCTGTGGTTGTTGGAATTGGATTTTCTATTTAAAATTAATTTAATTTCCACAACAGAGATATTTTGCGTGCAAACCATTTTAAAGAGATGTTACACCTCTAGTCTAACGCCAGACATAATACTTGGATCTTGCACTTTGAGAAATCACAATGCGTGTTTTGATACTTTGCATTATGCTTTATCCCTTCTCCATCAGACCTGCTCTAATAATGGAGGTTCATTCTCCTTCTTTCTGCAATTAAGAAGTTAAACTATAGATAAAGTACACAAGCTCTGATAGCCAGGATGGTGTGTACGTAATGGTGCAGGGAATAAGGACTCTTTTTGCCAAAAATAATTACTTGAAAGGCAGGGTTTTTGTTTTGTTTTGTTTTTTTTCCCCCTCTCTGAATGTGGCTTGTAACTCCATTGCTGAGTTGCTTGGAATGTGGTCTCTTTCTCATTGAGGTGATATTCCTGGGTTTCACTGGTGGTCTTTACTACCTCTGTCTCCCTTCAGTTGTTAACAGACGCATCTGCTAGCCAAAAGACTGATTTTTCCCTTCCCCCCCACCCCCAAGTATTAGAAAATTTGAGAACTGCTGGATTAGGCATTCATTTAGGTATCTCGAGATCTGCACAGGAACGTTGGGGTGGAAACCCTATTTTTTGTTGTCTATCATACTCCATATGACCATAAAAGTTAGAGGGAATCATGTATTTTGAAAATGCAAAATAATGCTATGATTTGAAATCTTGATGTTAAATACCATTAGCTATGGTGCAGTATTTGATTATAATGGCTTTGTAAAATAATGTGGAGGATGAGGCTTCTTCAGTTTACTTGCTCATTTTGGAAAGTTTAGAAGTATATAGACCTCAGTCTCTGAGTACCTTATCAAGGTTATACATATAGTAGTACTATATCAAGGACTAGCACTATTTCAGTGTTGTTATTTATGTGGGAAACTGAAAAGCATAATACTCGAACCTACTGGGGGTGGAATTTTTTTACAGACTTGGCAGACCCAGAAGTAGGGGGATTATGTGGATGCACACTCTTTGCTGTATGACCGGTGTGGTTTAGTTGTGGTAGGTTGACCCTGGCTGGATGCCAGGTGCCCACCAAAGCCACTCTATCACTCCCCCCCCCCTCAGCTGGACAGGGGAGAGAAAATATAACAAAATAACAAAAGGCTTGTGGGTCAAGATAAGGACAGGGAGAGATCACTCACTAATTGCCATCATGGGCAAAATGGACTCGACTTGGGGAAAATTAACTTAATTTACCAATCAACCAGAGTAGGGTAATGAGAAATAAATCCAAATCTTAAAACGCTTTCCTCCCACCCTTCCCTTCTTCCCAGGCACAACTCCACTCCTGGATTCTCTACCTCCTCCCCCCCAGCAGCGCAGGGGGATGGGGAATGGGGGTTGCGGTCAATTCGTTGTCTCTGCCGCTCCTTAGTCCTCAGGGGGAGGACTCCTCACACTCTTCCCCTGCTCCAGCATGGGGTCCCTCCTATGGGAGACAGCCCTCCATGAACTTCTCCAGCGTGAGTCTTTCCCACGGGCTGCAGTTCTTCACGAACTGCTCCAGCATGGGTCCCTTCCACAGCATGCAGTCCTTCAGGAGCACACTGCTCCAGCATGGGTCCCCCACGGGGTCACAAGTCCTGCCAGAAAACCTGCTCCAACGTGGGCTCCTTTCTCTACTGGTCCACAGGTCCTGCCAGGAGCCTGCTCCAGCGTGGGCTTCCCACGGGGTTACAGCCTCCTTCAGGAACCCACCTGCTCCAGCGTGGGGTCCTCCACAGGCTGCAGGTGGATATCTGCTCCACCGTGGACCTCCATGGGCTGCAGGGGGACAGCCTGCCTCACCATGGTCTTCCCCACGGGCTGCAGGGGAATCTCTGCTCTGGTGCCTGGAGCATCTCCTCCCCCTCCTTCTTCACTGACCTTGGTGTCTTCAGGGTTATTTCTCTCACATGTTCTCACTCCTCTCTCTGGCTGCAGTTTCTGTTCCACAGCAACTTTTTTTTCCTTCTTAAATATGTTATCACAGAGGCACTACCACTATTGCTGACTGGCTTGGCCTTGGCCAGCTGCGGGTCTGTCTTGGAACCAGCTGGCATTGGCTCTGTTGGACATGTGAGAAGCTGCTAGAAGCTTCCCCTAGAAGCCACCCCTCTAGCCCCCTTGCCGCTACCAGAACCTTGCCATGCAAACCCAATACATTAGTATATGTGAAAAAATTAATCTTCCCTTGCAGTAAACATCAAGGAATCTGACAGATTTGTTCTCTTTTGAGTTTGTCTTGTCTGTTTGCCAAGATTCATTTTGGAAAAAACAAGGAAAAAAATTCCAAACACACTTTTTTCCTTTGTGAATAAAGGCTGTGTTCTCAAAGTGTTCTGTGTCTGTCTGGTTTTGTGGGTTGTGTGGTTTTTTTGTTTTTGTTTTTCTTTTTTGGATGATATTACACTATGTTCTGCGCTGCAATTTGTAGATATTTTGTGTGTGCTGCTATGTGAAACTGAACTTCAGTACCAATGTCTATAAATAAAATAACAAAAGAAGGTGCAGTTTAAAGGAATAAATTATTGAATTTCAGATGCCAAAAGTAGTTCCTGTTGAAATTAAATGATTCACGTAATCTTATACATTATTGCCACTTTGTATTATTAATCTTGGTAATACGAATTATCATTAAGGAGTTTTGTGACCAAGGGAACAATTATTCCATTACAGAACATGGAACAACTTGTTGAGGTTAATGGTTATTTGCAATTTTTACTTAATTTATTTTTAAAAGGAAGGCATAACTTTAATTTTCCTTCGTCATGTTTATTAAATGTAGAGATGTAAAACAGTTTTCTTTTGCACTGCCTATATTTGTATGTATGTATCAATAAATTTTTTTTAAAGATCAGTAAAGCTGCTAGAGGACTTATTTACTTCAAGTGCTCTGCTTAAAAAAAAAAAAATTCAGTGTTTTATGAACAGCTTCATTTTATGAAGGTGATTAATTTCTTCTGTGAGGCTGCAAAAATATATACATGTGGTTTATTTTAAACATATAAAAAAATATTTAATTTGAAGGCTTGACCAGTGTGTAAAGTTCAGCAGCTGAGTGTGTATTTTCAGGAAGAGATCTTTGGTATGATATCACACTGCTATCATATTTTAAAAAATCAAATTTCAAATTTAAAAAGTTTTGCTATCCAGAAATTTGATTAAGCATTTTGCAAATTTTAGGAAGTAGATGTAGCTAATAGTGGTTGCAAATCAAGCCAAATCACTTTGTGTCACTGCTTTACTTTCTTTTCCATGTTACAAGCTACCAGCCTATTTTGAGAATAATTTCTTTCTGACTTAGAAAGACACAACCTCATTAGACACACCTCCCTAGATGAGCTGCCTTTTTTTTGTTTGTTTGTTTTTGTAAGACTGGATAGTTAGGGAATTAGTTCTGTGATGTTTATACTACCTCTGTTAAAGTAGGACTATAATGAAAGAATGAAACTATGACATTGGTTTAATGTATTTTTTTTTCCGAATGTGTATTTGAGATTTGGATTATTCCATTTTGCTCTTGTTTTTAATTAGAGAACATTATTAGGTAGTGCAAATAGTAGAGTTTTATATAGATAGAAAACAGTATTAACAATGCAATATATTGCAATATAACAGTACCTTCTCTAGCAGAGATGTGTTATGATTAGTATATTTCCAGTCCAATTTTGTTCTTGTGCAAGAATGAGAAGTTTCTCATGTTCTAATATTGGCTAGTTTTTACATGTGATCAAATTTCAGCAGATCACTTAAGAATTAGAAATGAGTTAAGAAAATTTTAATGAAGTCTGCTTTGAAATAATCATCTTTAAGTTAAAGAATTCTTTAAAAGTTTGACCAACATCTCTGTATATGTTTCTCTTAGCTGCTTATCAAAGAGAATGACTTTCAAAGGGTGTTTGCTTCTTTTCAGCCTTTTTCCTCTTTAATACAGCAGTAGATATAATGTTGATTTTAATTTCTTACTGAAGAAATAATTTGTTACAAAAATTGGATTGACTTAACTGCAGAATTGCATAGATAGTGTTCAGGCACTGTTTATTCTTGTCACTATAGACAATATAGTATTTTTGAAGTGGGTAATAGTTGATTTGCCATCCTTATATTTGAACAGTTGAATTTATGGGTAATGTGGAACATAGTTCTTGAGTTGGATATCAAGGCTAACTGCCATGTCCTCTTAAATTCTTCCTCAAATTTAACACTTGATAATTGCGAGGTAGATGACTGGAATTCTTGTTATTTCTTAAGGTTGGGTTTTATGTGTGTGTGTGTTTTGTTGGGTGGGGGGATTTTTTTGTTTAAGTTGGCAGTTCTATATCCATCTATCTGCCCGTGTCCACTTTTAGTTTATGGAAGCTTATATTATAATATTTCCTTCCTGCTGCTGTTCCATCCAGTCAAACTGAAGTGAGGTGCAGCCACTAAAAATTAGTGGTGATCGCTTTCCTTTTAGTTTGTGCATTGCTTGAAATAATTGTGGTCTCTAAGGCCTACTACAATATAAGTAGCTAAAAAATTACCCTACTTCTGATATGCTGTTAATAACCATAGTTTGAGTAAATAACTATAATACTAATAAAAAAGCAAATCTTTTAATGAAGGCGATCCAGGTGGAGAGAGAGTACTGAAAATCCTTGGTGGTTTAGGAATATTTCCATGTCTTCTGCATAGCTGCATTGTAAACTAATAACATATAAACTGCTGGTTTGTACCTGAATTTATGCAGACAATGGCTAAGCTTAATTTGTGTGAATTTTTGCACTATCAGTGTGTTATAGCATACACATCTGGTAACTGATAAAAGAGTGTAAAGGGCAACATTATGTGGTGATGGATCTACAGCGTGTAATATGAATAGCTGCTATTGATCCTGTTGTCAAAGCTAGCAAGATGTATATCAATAGTTGTGAAGCAATTGTAAGAACTTTCGTGTCACTAGTGCATTTTGATTTATTTGTCTTTAATATGCTTTTATGTTATGACTCTCTTAATATCTTAAATATTGACTTGAAGGTAGAAAATAAAGGATTGTGAATGATAACATGTAAAGATAAAATAGTTGTGACCTAAGGATGACTCTAGTATTTTAACAAGTACAGTATGGTCTGTAATAAAACATTTTTGAGAGTTTTTAATTTTTTTTAAATTAAGTAACACCTCAAATATAACTGAAACTATGTACACTAATATTTTGAAATTTAAATGTTAAAGTTAAATTTGCCCAGCTAATGCAAGATTCTGACATACATTGCTGCAAACACTTGTAGTTCTGAATCTTTTTCATCCCAGGCCATGTCTAGATTGGTATTGGAGTTGGCACCCTCTAAAAGACCTTTCTAGTGTTTCAGAGCTCTGCTGTGAGTGAGGTAGTATGGACTTGAACTAAACTGGCTACACTAACTGGTGGCTCAGCCTACACCCAGATGAATCTGGTTTTGGCTTCATCACTGAGTGTTCCATAAGTGCAGATGGCCTGAGGAGCCAGTCAGTATTTGCTTCTGGTTTGACAGCTATACTTAAGTTTTAACTAGACTTTCTCCAGCATAGCAAGGTGACTTTTATAACGTGTCTGTGTATTGGCAAGCTGGTTTTGTGTATTTGTCTGCTTTTGATCCCTTTCTATCTTAGGAATTTAAAGGCCTCATGCTTGTCAATTTGGTGGTATGAAGAGTTTTCCGTAATAAAGAAAGAAGGAGTTATAGTTAATAAACTACAGTTGACAAACCAAACTTTTAATCCACCTAGATTTGGAAAAATATCTGTTCCTGTAACTGGAAATTTTGTTGGTCTCTGTAGAAACTGTAGCGTGACCAGACCAGTTTATAGGTGAAGGTTCTGGTCACTGACTTAACGCTCCATTAGTGACAAAGATTGCCTAGGGTATTTGAGACTGAAAATCATTTCCTATTAAGACCTGGTTTTAATTTCATGAGTCTTGATCTAACAGATGATTTTGGGTGCTACTTTGTGTGGGGTGTCTTCCTCAACTTACTTTTTTTGTAAGTGATAGTAAAATAGTTGGTCACTATTCAGAAATGTATTGGAAAAAGAACATTTGGCAAGTGTCTTGGTTTTGGCTGGGACAGAGTTAATTTTCTTTCTAGTAGCTGGTATAGTGTTATGTCTTGGATTCAGTATGAGAAGAATGTTGATAACACCGATGTTTTCAGTTGTTGCCAAGTAGTGTTTAGTCTAAAGTCAAGGATTTTTCAGCTTCTCATGCCCAGCCAGCAAGAAGGCTGGGGGTGCACAAGAAGTTGGGAGGGGACACAGCCAGGGCAGCTGACCCAAAGTGGCCAACAGGGTATTCCATACCATGTGATGTCATGTCTAGTATATAAACTGGGGGGAGTGGGGATGGGGGCGGATCGCTGCTCAGGAACTAACTGGGCATCAGTTAGCGAGTGGTGAGCAATTGTATTGTGCATCACTTGTTTTTTATATTCCAATCCTTTTATTATTATTTTTGTCATTTTACTATTGTTATTATCATTATTAGTTTCTTCCTTTCTGTTCTATTAAACTGTTCTTATCTCAACCCACGAGTTTTACCTTTTTCCTTCTGATTTTCTCCCCCATCCCACTGGGTGGGGGGAGTGAGTGAGTGACTGCATGGTGCTTAGTTGCTGGTTGGGGTTAAACCATGACAGCAAGTTAAGCTCACTGTATGTTAATAAAAAATCTAATGTTTTGTGGGTTGGATTTTTTTTTTTAATGTTTGAAACTTGCACTTAAAAAATTGTTTGAGGGGACAAAATGTGACCACAGTTTCTGTTCTACTGTAATTGTAAAAACCTGTTAACCTTTAGTCATAATCTTTTGAAAATAGCTTTTTGCACCCCTTTGGTATGAATTTGATTAGTGTGGTAGCTAAATTCTTATTATCCAGTGTGCTTAGATTGAGACTCGGTTTGTCTTGAATAACTACTGTTCCTCCTTACTACTGTCTTTCTGGTTACTGGAATTGAGAGCGATAAGCAAGTTTTGAAATGTGCTGTCAATTCTTCCTCTGATGGTCCACAAGCAAGTTTAAGGAAGAAGCAGCAGATTAATTTACATGTAAAGTTTCAGGAAGAGAAAGTGAAGAGAGGATTGTTGGAATATTAGCAGGGGAAAAGAGGCAAAATGTTCTGTGCCCATTAGAACACTTTCATCTAAATAGACCTTGAGTTTATACATCCTTCTGCTGTATACTAAAACTCGTAAAACTCTTGGATACGCTTGTTCTCATCCTAGTGGTTTATCTACAGAAGATAAAAGTAAGCTACTACTTGATAATCTAACTCAAGATAGGATAAGAGGTTTGCATTGTGGGTCTAAAGCATCTGGTTCTGCTGGTGACAAGTAGGTATTGAATTTATAGGACAGTCGTCATGGTTTCACCAGATATTTCTGAATTTTGTTTTGTTTTTTTTATCAAACTTTGACTTCATATCCCCTTACCAAGTTTCTCATTAAAAAGGAAATAAGAATGCTGTGAAGTCAAAAGCTAGAAGATACCAAGATTATTTGTATAAACTTAATTCAGATTCTTATAATTGGAATGAGAACAAGGAACAAAATTTCTATTTCTGAAATGTATTTAACAAATATGAGTCTTTTTTTTGTTTTTCTTGTAGATAGATATATACATGTACCAACTTCAAATATTTTTGCATTTGAATTTAACCTATTTAAGACAGCATGAACAATACATTCTGGGCAGAAAGAATTTGTTAATGGAAAGCCTTTATCTCCATCTTATTTTCAGTTTATTTTGATGTAGCATTCAGCTTTTACGACAAATCTCAGGCATGCTTTAGGGACTGATTTGAGTTTTACTGACTAAACACTCTTTATATTAGAGTGAACTGCACATTCTAGATATCAGAGCTGGGGGGGGGGGCACATTAAGAAAATGTATGAAGGTAAATCTAAACCGTTGAGATCAGGAGGCTGTATACCTACAAAAATGCACTTTTCCCAAACATCAGCTGAAGATTTCAAGACTACTGCTTTGTTTCCCTACTTACTTCAGTTCTGTTATAAATCTAGAAATACAACAGCAAAGCCCACTGCAAATCAGTGTCTTGTTGGCATAGAAAAAAGCCTGCCAAAAATGCAAATGAGGAAGTTTTAGGAAACTTTCTCTCTGAACTTTTAAAAAGCCAAATCAGATGACTATGAATGTACGGAATCCTTGGAAAAGGAGGTCTCATTTGAGAATGTGGAAACTTGCTGATGGTGTAACAGATTAATTCAAAGAAACTAACACAATAGTTTGATTAACTATTAAGTAGGTATTCTTTATTGGCAGCGCTGGATGCACGGGGGATCGCTCCACCTATCGTGCACACCGTCGGGCCTAATTGTGCAGGTTAAGTACATGTTCTACATACATATTCACTAGATTTCCAAGAAATGTTATACATATTCTTTAGTTTTCCGGGAAACTATTAGCATATGCAAATGTCCTTTATGCAGGCACATTGAAGGTCTCTGGTGGTCTTCGGGAGTCCTCTGGTGGTCATCCATAGTCTTCATCACTTGTCTGCTACTTGACCCTCCTTAGGTGATTCTGCGCAGTATGGTCCTTTACATGTTTTGATACATCAATGCTTGTTAGTGCTCTTACTATCTAAGTTTTCATTAGTGATGTAAAACCATATGGCTAGTTTAAGCTAAATTATCTGCAAGGACGAGAACAAAGGCAGGAGTTGTTATCTTTTCCAGCCCTATCTATTCAAGCAAGGCCTCTGCTTGTGCCTTCTCAACAAGATCGTAAATTCATCAAACATTTAATTAAGTTTTGTGATTGCTCATGGCTTCTTCTTGCTCATCACTCCCAAGTACCAGTCTCTGACAGGCTTAATCCTTGACAAACACCAGTCCTTGGTATGTAAAGTTACAGAGAGACAATCATTAAGCAATAAGCAGTTTGTTCTCTATATCAAGATACTGATCATCTGATGGCCAGTAAACCAGAATTTGCAAGACTAGTGGTGTAAGACATTTTAATTGGGGGGTGGGATTCTTACATGGGTGTGCTGTTAATTATTTTCATGTTAATGTAGTGGGAGACTGAAAAGTTGGTATGCCTGAATCTGTAGTATATATGAAAAAGAAGCTAGGTTTAAATTGTGTAGTTTTAAAAGCAATCAACCAGAGGCTTTATTATGTTGGGGGGGGGGAGTTATTGGTCGTCCATCTTCCTGTCTCCCCCAATGAAGTACTCATATATGTTCTTAAGCAAAACTTTCTTCTACTTGAAGCATAGTAGTTAAGTATTTAACTGCGGCGTCCAATGTTTTCATTTTAATTTGCTGCAAATATGTTTTTCAGTCAGGTGGCACTAGTGCTTGCTGGAAACTTCACCATGTAGTGCGAGCGTTACCTGAATGCCTTTAGTGTGACATTGCACATTCTCTTAATGAGAAATAATCTTAATGTAAATGATAAGACTTAAGACAAATGGCTGCATGTTGTGTGTTGAAGGCATTATGGATTTTGTGGGTGTGTTTTTTTGGGTGGCTTTTTTTTTTTCTTTTGGGAATCCTGAGCAGAGGGGTTAATGTGGGACTTCAGGATAAAGACCTAAAAGTACTAAGAATAGTTTGTCTGTGTGTATACATAGGCTTGACAAAATAAGCAGGTCCCTCAGAATATTCTGGAAGTCTCCAAGGCCCCAGCTGAGATGAAGGGCCTGTTGCGATGAGTTGTATTTGCCTTTGTGTATGATTATTACCTTGGAACGCTTTAATCAAAGGCTTTGGATGAAAGAGAGAGGAAGAGGTACAGTGTAGAGGTGAACGAGGCCAATGTTGAGTTAGCACAGCTTTAATTTTTATACAGATCTTGGTTTGTTTTTTTTTATCATGGATGGAGATAGGGAGGAAAGAAATTTGACAAGGGAAGAAGGGAAAATATAACCGCTTAAGATGGCAAGCTTAGGTTTCTGTTTTATACTTGAAAGCAGATACAAAATTGCTCATGTAGTAGAGAATTCTGGTTTAAGTTTTGAATAATGAGACATAAGTGTCCTTAAAATCTGTTTAATTCTTTTGGGTAATAATGTCAAGCATTTTGATTTGTATAACTGTCTGGTAGCTTTGATGTTTTAATCAGGTCTTGAATGTTTTAACTTGTTGTTTAAGCTTTTCATAGTCTATAGATGTCAAAACAGATTTTATTTTTATTTTTTTTAACTATTAGTGTGGTGATATTTGGACTATAATTTATGATTTATGTAATTGTTTTTCTTCTTTTGCTAGGAAATACTGCATTACATGACTGTGCAGAATCTGGAAGTTTAGAGATCATGAAGATGCTTCTCAAGTATTGTGCTAAGATGGAAAAGGATGGCTATGGAATGACTCCCCTTCTGTCAGCCAGTGTGACAGGCCACACAAATATTGTGGACTTTCTGACCCAACATGAACAGACCAGTAAGATAGAATGTATAAATGCTCTGGAACTTCTAGGAGCAACATTTGTGGACAAAAAGAGAGATCTGCTTGGTGCTTTGAAATACTGGAAGCAAGCTATGGAAATGAGATACAGTGATAGGACTAGTATCCTGAACAAACCTGTGTCACAAACACTAATTATGGCCTATGATTATGCTAAAGAGGTAAACAGCTCAGAAGAGCTAGAAAATCTTATTGCAGATCCTGATGAGATGAGAATGCAAGCACTATTAATTAGAGAACGTATTCTTGGTCCTTCTCACCCAGATACATCCTACTATATTAGATATAGAGGTGCTGTCTGTGCAGACTCTGGAAACTTTAAGCGATGCATCAACTTATGGAAATATGCTTTGGACATGCAGCAGAGCAATCTAGATCCGCTGAGCCCTATGACAGCCAGCAGTTTACTATCATTTGCTGAACTCTTCTCCTTCATGCTGCAGGACAGGGCAAAAGGCCTGCTAGGCACTACTGTTACATTTGATGATCTCATGGGTATACTGTGCAAAAGTGTTCTTGAAATAGAGCGGGCCATGAAACAAATCCAGTGCCCTCCTGATCCAATACAGCTGAACAAAGCCCTTTCAATCATTTTGCATTTAATTTGCTTGATGGAAAAAGTACCTTGCAGCTCAGAACAGGAGCATTTTAAGAAACAGACTATTTACAAGTTTCTTAAGCTTCAGCCTAGAGGGAAGAATAACTTCAGTCCGCTTCACCTTGCTGTTGACAAGAATACTACATGTGTGGGTCGCTACCCAATTTGTAAATTCCCCTCTCTACAAGTTACTGCTATCCTGGTGGAATGTGGTGCTAATATAAATGTCAGAGACTCTGATAACAATAGTCCTTTACATATTGCTGCACTGAACAACCATCCAGGCATAATGAATTTTCTTATCAAGTCAGGTTCACACTTTGATGCCACAAACTCGCATAAACAAACTGCTAGTGATTTGCTGGATGAAAAGAAAATAGCAAAAAACTTAATCCAGCCTATAAATCATACTACGTTGCAGTGTCTTGCTGCTCGTGTTATAGTGAATCATAACATATGCTATGCAGGGCACATTCCTGAAAAACTAGAGAAATTTGTTTTGCTCCATAGATAATAGTGTGCAGTCCCAGAGTGCTGCTGTTGAAGCATGACTTGGTGACAATGTTTTTTTATTGAGCACTATTGTGATATACCAGTATTCCCTTAGTTTGCTCTATCTTGCTCTCATTGGCTAAAATGTTGTTAGCATCGCATCTGCAGAGTTGGTTAACCAATATTTGAATATGTCATATTATTATATTTTGTGGATTATTTAAAAATGCAGTGCTGTATTTAGACTCTTAAAATTGTTTGCCAAAGGCTTGTCTATCCTGGTCTTATTTGCCTGTTGGGTGTTTAGGACTGAGTTGAATATTTTCCACTGATGTCTTTTTACTACAACTGTGTGGATTTTATATGGTTGGAGGGTCATCTTTCTTTGGTTTTGCTTGAGTATTTCTACTCCTATTCTTTTTCTATGGACTTGTTAAACTGTGCGAGTTGTATAGACTTGTTAACATTTGCAACTACCATAAGTGCTTTTTATCTTCTCTATGCACTGACTTAAATGTGACTGTTGTGTGTGAACATATTTCTATGCAGCAGTTGGCCAATTTCAACTTAAATGCCCATTTTGATTTGCAGTTTTGTTTGGAGCTCTTTTTGAGAATGCTGCCTTCATAGCATGACAAATTTTGGAGCTACATATCACCTTTCTGAACTGGGGTTTAACTTTTTTATTCTAGCTGTAACTGAGGGTTGCTTTCCTCTTGATCCTTTGGAAATCTGTGCTAAATTTGGGAGAAGAAAATCTCTCTTGTTCTCATGGTAATCTACTTGAATTTTTAATCTGATAATCGTTCTCACATCATGCAGTTGGGGGAAGAGTCCTCATCATATACAACTGACAGCTTTCCTTTTGCACTAATGTCTTGCTTGTGTTGGTTACGTGACTAGATGTAAAGTTTGTTTAAAGTTGAACCTCAAACTCAATGATACACTCTAATGAGAAATAGATGAAATGCATGCTATAGTTTCAATTTACAAATCAACTTCTTTAGCTACAAAAGAAACTAAAGCATGTTGGTGGTGCGATGCTTATCAGTCCAGAAATATAGGCATCATCAATATCATTATAACATAGTAAATGGCTGTATGCCAGAGTAATAGAAATTCTATAGCAGTGTCTTCTCTTCTTTGTTTTAAATATCTTTATAAATGCATGTTTTTTCCATCTCTCTTATCTGTCAGCTGTACTTAAAGAAAAAGCAGTTCTGTTGTGTATATATAGCTTCTAATTAAACGTAACTATTTTTATAATATTTGCATAATAGCTTAACTTTTACAACAGAAAGGGCTCTTTTGACTTGATAAGAAATCTATAAAAGAATTTAATAAAGGAGAGTGAGATTCAGGTATTTAATATAATTCAACACTTTACTGTTGATTAATAGTAGAATTTATTATGGCATATTAGCCCTGCAGATGTCTAAGTGAAATTAATTTGTGTTGAGTAGAATATAGTTTAGTATTCTAGCATATTAGATATTGTTGACTTGATGTTTCATTTCAGTGATGGGCAGTAAATGTGTTTCTTGCCAAGTTGATTTAGGCTTTTGTTGGTGATAGAGATATTTAAAAGCCAAATTAAGTCAAGGAAAAAAATTATTTAGGAGGGGTTTTTTAAATTTGATGTTGGAGTATTTTTCTTCTGTGAACTAAGGTGATGAAGAATGTCTTGAGAGTATAAAAGAGTGTATATATTAAAAAAAAAAAATAATCCTTACTTTTTGGCTGTTTCAGGTTTTCTCTTAGTGTACAGCGTGGAGCCAACAAGCTTAGCCATTCTTGGGGAAAATATTGGGATGCTTTTAAACAAAGAGATATTGAAAGTAGTGCTGTTTGTATACTGCCACTTTCAAACTCTTATTTTGAAATAACTTTCACCTGTTTATCCCATGGCATACCTATATTGTATGAAAATCTGAGCATAAGGAAATCCTATTTGTTTCTCTTGCAAATGTGCAGCAGTAAACTTCTATTACGTTGGCTGATTTTTTTTTTTCTGATTTGTAATGATTAAACTACATGCCACCCAAGTTGTCAGTTGTGAGAACAAGTAGTTTGATTTTGTATTTCTTATTTTTTATATGCTTCTCTACTACTCTGTAAGTTCGTGTACTCAAATCATACCACGCTAGAAACGGTCCACATTATACTTCAAGCCATAAAAAGCATTATACTTCAAGTAATAAAAAAGTCATCTTTCTATAGGTCACAGAGAAAGGGATTTTTAGATTACTGTTTTATACTCTGGAATCTGTACTGCTCTTTAGTGTTTGCGATTTGAATTTGTCTTTATAACTGTATAATATCCTGTTTAAAGTTAGTTACTTAGAGATTATTAGTCCAGAAATAGAACTAAAAAATTATGGTAGTGTGTGCTGCTATTGTTAGCAAAGTTTTGAATGGAAAACACCCCAGAATAGAAAGCATATCACTATCTAATATGTGTAAATCCAGTGAAAATTGCCAGGCCTTACAGGGCTTATTGTTAGCTACTTAGGTTTTGGGGTTTTCTATTTGTTTTTAATTTATGAAGTACTGATTTACTGTATGTAATTCTGTCTAAATATCTGCCAATACACATCAATCCTAAAGATTATCACCTACATTCAGAATTTAATTTTGCAAGGTCATGAGGCTATCTGCTGAATTCTTAACTGTGATGTCAGATATTCAAGCTTAGGTGACCAGATGGATAAGTTAATGCATTTAATTCCACTTTCTATTTAACCCTGTATGTGTATGTTACCCCCATTTAATTTTTGCTTCATTTTAAAAGAAATCGGTACAGAGCGTATGTTGGGTAATGTTACGGATTAGTTAAGGATTTGCTGATTGGGAAGGAGGGTAAGGACAGTAGGCCCTGTCTGAGATGTCTGTGCCACTATGGCCAGTGCTAATGGGTAGTAGCAGTTTTGCCCCCTCAGCCCCTAATTCAAACCAGGAATGTCTCCACTTAAGTATAGATACTAACTTTCTGGACTAGTTGTTTTTGTTTGTTTGGTTGGTTTTTTTGGTTGGTTGGTTTTTGTTTGTGTGGTGTGTTTTGGGTTTTTTTTTTTGTTGTTTTGTTTTAATTCTTAGTCTTATTACCCATTCAGAGATAGGAATAAGATTATTTTAGTGAAACATGTTGATACTAAATGCAGTAGTGTTGCTAGCTGAACACAAACTATAGTAAGGACAAGGAACTGAAGAGCATTCAGAACACAGAACTGTTATCCTTTTTTGTCATATTATTAACTCATTCTTTTTCTGTTCTTATCTTCCCATTTGTTTTTTTCTGATTAAAAGTGCTTTTTCAGAGCTGCCAACCCATAAACATATCGAGAACATTGAGGAAAAAATTGTATGCCCTGTGGGGGTGAAATAGATTTAAAAATTGATTAAATAATTTGCAGGTATGTACTTTTAAAGACAAGGATACTGATACCCCCTTGCTTGTTGAGACCTCTGAAGTTGGATTTTTTTTTTTTTTTTTTTTAATAAATACTCAAAGCACTCTTCTTTCTAATCTTCTTTGGCTTCCACTGAAAATATTTCAGCCAGGAAGATGAAAAGTATTGTGGTTTAAAAAAAAAAAAAGCTGTTCTTGCCAAATTCTAAAATTAGATTCCTATTTTTATATCACTTATGTCAGTAATGAGATTCCAGCTGTCTGTGGTGTCTCTGAGGTTCTGATTGTTAAGCACACGGTATAAAGGCACTTTTTAAAATGCAAGGCAACAGCATGGTTATTTTTTCCATGTATACTCTGCAACAGTCCTTAGATAGGAGGTATTTTTATATATTACCTAAATACCAAAAGTTCTCTTTTAATAACTGTTTTGAAACTGGTTGAAATTACTCATTCCGCTTTTATAAAACACTATCTTATAGAAGGAATGGAATGCCATAGCAAAATTCTTACTAAAGGGTTAAAAAAAGGATAAAAACCTTAATAGGAAAGACGATGTGCCACCTCAGTTTTGCATCAACTGCAAGTTAATAGTGTCAGGATATGACTACTCTGGAAATAGCTTCCTCATGCTTTGAATTAGAGTGGAATGCCTGCTATACTCTAAAATATTGACAAATACGAGTACAAAGACTTAACACTAAGTTCTGTGACTACAATGAAATGGTATTTAATGCTTCAAAGTAACTTTGAGGAATATGATGGAGACATACTAGACTTAAATATAGTTTGTTTTACATTGTTCAAATCTTTGCTTTGGGTGTGAAAGTAAATGTTGAACCCTCAGTGAGCAGAATGAAAAGTTATTGTTCATTTGGTTTTAACTAACTCTGTGTTCCATTCTATCACAAAGACTTCCTGTGCAGGGAAATTCCATGTAATTGAAATATTTCAATTATAAATTCAAAATACTGCATTTTCTTTTTTTAATTTAGCTTCAATGATAATGTAAAAAAAGGAATAAGAAATATATTTCTTTGCTCTTACTCTCTTTAGGCTCTAAATGCAGATTGCATTAAAAATATGTTTTGGATAACACCTGTCTGAGTCGATATATTTGTTTTCTTTAGGGTTACTGTAATACTGGTTGCTAAACCTCTTTTTCAGTTGAGTATGAATAGTTAAATGTGAATGCTGCAGCTTTAGACTTTGATCTTCTTGTTGTTAATTATTATACCTTAAATAGACTATCATGTTTCATTCTCTTACTATCAAATGATGGTCCAGCCAAACCTTTGAATTCTGGTGATGGGCAGTAGTAAGGAAAAGGCTTAAACTGGAGGATACAGGAGACACTTTCACAGTTTTTCTAGAAAATGCAGTTGATTATGCTATTAACTCCGTTAAAACATAGTAGTGTTTGTTTATAGCATAAACAAAAGTAACTAGCAAGATCTTGTAATAAATAAGCAACAGACAATTTTCCAAGGAAGTTGGACAAATTAAATTTTTTGTATAGCTTTTGAAGTCTCTTCCCTATTGCTTCCATAATTTAAAAAGAGAAAAAAAAATACTCCAAGGATGAGAGAATTATGGCAAGATCCTTATTAAAGAGGTCTTCAGAAGTCTTCCGTTCTAAACGTTACCATCAGAATTTTGAGATCTTTATAGTTATGCACAGTAGTCATACTTAAAAGGCAGTGTACACTTTATTTCAGAGTTTATTTAGATTTATTCTTAATTGGTAACAAACAGCATCAAGAAGATGAGGCACTGTGTGAGGATAATTGGTCCAGAGCTTTCACAGTAAGATAATTGTTACATAGATGACTTAATGAATCAAGTACAGATTCTCTTAATTAGGAAACAAAGAACTTGAATCACATCATTATTCATCTCTCTGCAGTTGCAGATGATGATAAATGTTCAGTCCAGAAGTGTCTGCTGGCTATCTAAACTATGCCTATGCAAAATCTGTCATCTCTGTCCATGCCTGGGATTAATTTTCTAACTCTCTCTGATTATCTTTGTGCAGAAGTGTTTCTCCAGCTGTGATGACTTGCCTTCACCCCCACTGAACTCAGCTGTCCACTCTGCCTCTTCCATCTGCCCTTGTGTTGCACTGCTAGTTGGAATCAGCTGCCAAACAAGTCAGCCCCTTTCTGCCAGTGATGTGCAGTTCTTTGTGAAAGTCTGGTGCAGAGGATGAGGAATGGTGGCTATTCAAACATACATAAAAACCTACGAGTTCAAATTTCCCCCCACCTCTGATGACCCTTTTCTAGCCATTCCATTGTTGTTTCACATTGTGTTCTCTGTCTCTTTACTGTTCCCAATTGCTCCCAGGTGTTTCCTGTTTCCTAATCTTCCTCTGCCACAGCTGTGGCTGACTCAAAGCCCATATTGAAATGGGAAGCACTTGGGAAGATTTGGCCCTTACCATGCCTTAAGCAGTTTGTGCTATTTCTAAATGGTATTAGGAAATAAGAGGATTAGAAGAAATGCAGGGTTCAGCTTGCTTGCCTATTATTCATCTGTCTGGTTCTTTAAACAAGGTAAGGATGCTTACATTGTTGCTTAGTCTCCTCGTTAGTGTGAAATTTAGGCTTTCCTATTCACTCTGCACAATGTATTTTGTCTTAGGTGAGGTTGTGGATGAGTACTATGCAATTGTTGGTGGTGTAAGCTGTTATAAGTCTAAGCAAATCTCATCATAGAATCAGTAACACTAGATTTCCTCCCATGCAGAAGGTACTTAAAAGCTTTGCATTTGTTTAAGCACCTTTTCATATGCTTTGGTTCTTTCAAATGTGCTGATTTTGCAGTTTGTGGCTTCTGAAAAATCTGCCTTTAATGTGTCACTTCCCCAGTGTCTTCCCAAGTTCCACTAGTTTATCCATCAGGTTGCTGTTTCATGCTGCTGCTAGAAGGCCCCTTCCTTCCCCTGTACATAGCAGCCATCACCCTCCTGCATGCTTTGATCTTTCCATCAGTGGTATCAATAAGGGCAGGGGGCAGTGAACGTGGTGAGCAAGCTATATAGAATGCAATAGGTGCTCCTGTTCTCCAGAAGTGAGCAGCAGTGTGTTGATCTAGGCAGCTGCCTGCTTTGAGTTGGGCTATGATCGGGAGCTAGGATGAGTACCAGTCTAGGTGTCTGAATGTACTGTTCTAATCATAAATGGTACAGAGACAAGCTGCTGGGGTGCTACTCTTTCTTAATAACTCCTTGAACCCTGCTCCATTTAGTCTTCAACAGTGTGATGTTTTTCTATGATGGCAGAAAATAGCCAGGAAGAAAAGTTCTCAGTGATGAAAGAAGGGCATGCTGCTACTGCAAAACCAGGATCACTTACAAGGCAATAGTAAATTTTATTTGGGGGGGTGATGGTGGTGGTGGCGAGATGTTAGAAGAATGCTCAGTGGGAAAATGAACTGTCCTTACTATATCGGTGGCAAAAAGCAGTGCAAGGCAACTACTATAGATAAAGCATCAATGTCTGTACTCACATATCATAAAGTCCCAGGTTGGAAAAGAAATCTGAAATAACACTTCAGTAATGTTAGCAAACTTCAACCCCAGGAAAAGAAACAAAAGTAGAGATGGTAGCTTTGTCTCTTCCTAGTAGTTAAGAACTTATGTATAGTCATTGAAGCATTCTCTGGCATGGTGCTAAAAATTTCTGTGATCTCCTCCTGTGCTTGATGTGAATTCACTGAAGTGTCTTCTATAAAAGGCCTCTCAGTACGAACTTTGTATCTTATAGACAGAGTTAATCTGCACTGTCCACTCTTCAGCAATCTACTCAGATAAAAGAGAACTCCTGAAGTGAGGAAATACTCCAGCAGGGACAGAAACAAACAAAAAATGTTCTAGGCATTGTGCAACAATTTCAGAAAAGTTGATGCTGAATAAATTCTTGTTCAAGAAAGTAACTTCAGAAACGGGGAAGGAATGCACATCCTTAACTTGGGAATTCTTTCTTGACAACTGAAACAACCCCTTTCCTTTATCTATAAAAAATTGAATGAAGACCTCAAGAAGAAAAGGTCAAGTGATATTGTTCACATCTTTCTTTATTATTATATGTTCTTTGAAAGATGGCTGATGATGCATCTTCCAATAAAGGATTTCTTAGCTCACAGTGAGAGGCAATTCAGTAATTGTTCAGATGGTTGAGTTCTGAGAATGTTGCTGTTACTATTCAAACTGAGGAAGTTAGCTGCTTTTGGATGGAGGTGGGTATTTTATTAATCAAGGATAGAAAAAAAACAACCAAACAAACAAAAAACTCCCACCAAACTTAAGAAACAAAAACCTTCCTATAATTTGTAGTCTTTGTCTCCTGCCCAAGCACTTAAACACTGCAGACTACTGAAAGGTATCCTCTTGGACTTAGCTAAAATTGAACACATGTTGGGTACCAAACAACAACTTAAGAAGCTTAAGCTATTCCAGTGCAGTTAACAAGGCAGAGCCCAGCAAGTGTGCCTGTATTAAATCAAAAGATGTGTGTATATAGTTCATTGCTGTTGTGGTTTAAGCCCAGCCAGCGGGATGGGGAGGAGAAAATATAACAAAAGGCTTGTGGGTCAACACAAAGGCAGGGAGGGATCACTCACCAATTCTGGTCACAGGCAAAACCAGACCCAACTTGGGGGGGGGGGGGGAACCCAAATCAATTTAATTTGTTACCAATCAAATCAGAGCAGGATAATGATCAGTAAAACGAAATCTTAAAACACCTTCCCCCACCCTTCCCTTCTTCCTGGGCTCAACTCCACTCCTGGTTTTCTCTACCTCCTCCCCCCAGCAGCACAGGGGGATGGGAATGGGGGTTGTGGTCAGTTCATCACACCTTGTCTCTGCTGCTCCTTCCTCCTCAGGGGGAGGGCTCCTCATGCTCTTCCCCTGCTCCAGCATGGGGTCCCTCCCATGGGAGACAGTCCTCCATGAACTTCTATGTGAGTCCTTCCCACAGGCTGCAGTTCTTCAGGAACTGCTCCAGTGTGGGTCCTTTCTGCAGGCTGCAGTCCTTCAGGAGCACGCTGCTCCAGCAGGAACTTTCCCATGGAGTCACGGCCATCTTCAGGACCATCCACCTACTCCGGCATGGGGTCCTCCATGGGCTGCAGGTGGGCATCTACTCCACCATTTGCTTCCATGGGCTGCAGGGGCATCACCTCCTCTGGCATACTTCCTCCCCCTCCTTCTTCACTGACCTTGGTGTCCACGCAGGTGTTTCTCTCACATTCCAATCTCCTCCCCTACTGCAGGTTCCCCTTCTTAAATATGTTATCCCAGAGGTACTACCACCGTCGCTGATTGGGTCGGCCTTGGAGCCAGGGAAGCTTCTAGCAGCTTCTCACAGGAGCTGTCCCTGTAGCCCCTCTCCCACTACTAAAACCCCACCTCAAACCCAATATATTTGCATAAATCTATATGTGTATGTGCATATGCACATACTTACAGGGAAATAATACGATTTGCTGCAAGAGCTGGGAACCATCCTTAGTAATTAACTGTGCTCTTAAATTCTGTTCTTTTATTTGTCTCAAGTAGCAGAAGCAAAGCAGAGTGACTGAAAGTCACAAAGAAGCAACTTCAGAGATATTAAGGCACTAAGAGAAGCAGAAGTATTAAACATCATTGCTTTATTATTGTGAGAGACTGAAAGAGTTAATATCCCAAACATTGTGGTGGGGCAAGTTCTGCTTAAAGATGAACTCTACGTAACAACGAACCCTGCACAGCAAGGAACCAAGGTGAAAAGCCCATCAGCTCAGACATCAGCAACTGGAGGGGGAGGGCATGCTGGAGGGTGGGCAGCTCGCTGTTCTGATACAAAGATCAAACAATGGCCACCTCTGCAGGGAAGGAGAAGTTACTCCCCAAAAGACCCCTAAGCCCAAAGGCTGACAAACTGCTCATTAGCCTAATAAGTTCGAGTGCCTGCCTGAAGGAGGGGCAAGGATGATAAAAGGACACAAAGTGAAGCCCCAGGTGCGCAAGCCCACTGGAACTGGACCTTTAGACTGACTGGACCAACGCTGGACCCAGGATCGGTGAAATCTTTCTCTCTTCCTTTTTCTCTCTCTGTCTTCTCTCTCTTTCCTTTTCCACAATCCCTACACCTCATCCCTTTAGACATAAACCGTTGACCAAGTCTGGGACTAAGAGTGGATCTAGCTGTCCCTAGGCCCTTCTCTGAGGAGGAGTCTAGAAAGCAAGGGGGTCTGCTCTGAACCTCGTGACTCAACGGGAGGGATCTCCTTCTTCCCTGAATTGATGTACATGGTTACCACGGGTTACATGGTTTACAGAAGTAGTCTCATGCCAATTCCTGTTTTGAGAAACCCTGCCACCTACTACCACGCCTCCCCAGTTCAGTTTGTTTCTGTCATGAATAAAATCTTTAACTGATCGTTTAGTGTCATTTCACCTTAATTTAACCCGAGGGAATTCCAAACTCACCATGACTCCCTGGTCTGTCCAGCCCGGGTTGTGACAATTATTTGTCTGTCTATTAGATTCTGGCTGCAGGGGAAAAAAACCTGTGCACTTGGACAGAGATATTCACTAAGCAGGAAACTTCATAATGGTTATTGGAGTTTGTATATTCAGTATCATATAGTGCAACTGCATATCTGTGTAAGTAGATGCTATTTTTTTGGCCTGGCACAATTATATAAATGTGTGACAGCCTAATATAGGAGGGAAAAGAAATCTAAACCTACCTTTGTTTCCTTTCCTGCTGTGAGTGTTTTACAGTCTGATTGCAAGTCACTTCATGTATTTTGGCCTTGCAGTTATCTCTTGGATGAAATTTGATAGGTATGTACAGAACACTGCCATTGAGGCCGTTCATTAAGCAGAAAGAGAAAGAAGAATGTGTTCCAATATTGATAAAAATGTGACCTTGTATTTGAAGAGGAACACTTAGAGACTTAAGTTCTGTAGACTGTGGGTTTTTTAAATTATTTTTTAATTTTTTTTTATAAACTCATTTGGTTTTGGAATAACTGCATGTAAAAGAGAACTGCAACAAAATTACTTTGTCTTTTATCTGAAAATGATCATACTACCTGAAAAGTAGGAGTGTGGTTTGATTAAATAGCTCACTGGCAAAACAACTTAACTGAGAACTTTGCCAATCTTCATTTCTGTGAAAAAATAGGAATCTCTTTGGCTTATCTCTAGTGTCTGAGAAAGTTTATAGTAATTCTCCATCGTGTCCAGTGAAAAGTGTAGTTTAGTTAGTGGGCACCTCAGTATGTGATTACTATTACTAAAATATGTCATTAGGTATAGTTTATGTTGGAGAACATGTACTGGTAAGAGACACCTCTGAAGTAGGAGAAAATACAGTTGTGAGTATTAACAATAGGAAGGAACAGAGACAGCAGCTTGCAGAACATCTTTCCTTTTGACTGTTCCCTAATTTTAGACTTCTGTTTTATGAAAGGAAATGAAGACTCTAATGTTTATGGCTGTAATGTTAACATTCAGAAGTGAACTAGTGGTAAACTAGAGATCTCATGTTTGCTAACAGCCTGAAGCTTTGGCATTCACAAGTGAGTTGTTTTCCAATCATCTGTTCATTAAGGATAATGGTGGTGAAAGATCACAATATGACAACATTATTAACTATTTAAATGCCATCTAAAGCTTCTAGGAAGGGCAAAGAAATGTCAGGATTGCTAATATTGTTATATCAGCTTCCAGGATTGAGTGAAATTTAGGAGAGTACAACTGCATTTGTTTTTCCTGATTCCCAGCTATGGTTAATCCAGAATGTTGTCTCCCACTTATGCTGTGCATGTATCCAAATGCAGTTCTACTAAGAATCTGTTTGGCTCATGTACTCCCTCTACAGCACTCCTGTGGGCTTCTTTTAGCTTGCACCACTAAAGATGAACTGTGTGCAGAAATTCTCCTTTGGCAAAGTACCTGTGCTGCTTTCTTCTTCCCTCTTAAAGAAATCACTGGTGGCAATGTGCTCTGCCAGCTAAAATAGCAATTTAACTGTTCTCTGAGGTCATGACTTTTCTCTGGAAGGAAGTCTGTGTTATGTAAGGAAGGACTTGCCAACACAGGGAAGTTCAGTGACAGCCTACTTAGGATTTCCCCTGTCCTCCAGGAATTCAAGATATTTCTTAATGTTTCAGAGTACTCTGGAGTCAAATTCACTTGATTTTCCCAACTGCAGTACGGATAACATACAAAACTGTAAGAACATATTCAAATTGGTGAAGGACACAGGGAGGAAAGAGATGCAGTGGCTCAGCTGTAGGTTATGCTTGTGTCTTCCATCAGTGGAATGAAGGCTTCATAAAATGGGGAGGGAACATTACACCAGCAGTTTGGTGGAGCTCCCCTGGAAAGATGAAAATATCTGAAGAGAGCTAGAAGCAGATGAATTACTACTTGTTTTTAATTTATTTATTCCCCCCCGCCCCCGAATATAGCTTTGGCAACTCATGTATGAGTAAGGTGCACAGCAAAAGGGGAGAGCCAGTAATAACATCACTGTGGACATGGAAAATGGGGGAAATGTTTCTGAGGAGGGATGCTTCCCGTAGTGGCTCGCATGCTCCCCAGTCCTGAAGGATGTTCTTATGAAGTGTGCAGGGGTGAGGCTGTGGGATTTGGTATACTGGTGAATGAAAAGCTGGACATGAGCTGGCAATGTGTACTTGCAGCCCAGAAAGCCAACCATATCCTGGGCTGCATCAAAAGAAGCATGGCCAGCAGGTCGAGGGAGGTGATTTTGCCCCTCTACTCTGCTCTGGTGAGACCCTACCTGGAGTACTGCATCCAGCTCTGGGGTCTCCAGCACGAGACAAACATGGACCTGTCGGAGCGGTTCCAGAGGAGGGACATGAAGGTGATCAGAGAGCTGGAACACTTCTCCTATGAGGAAAGGCTGAGAGAGTTGGGGTCATTCAGCCTGGAGAAGAGAAGGCTCTGGGGAGACCTTATTGCAGCCTTTCAATATAAAAGGGGGCTTATAAGAAAGACGGAAAAAGACTTTTTACCAAGGCCTGTAGTGACAGGACAAAGGGTAATGGTTTTAAACTGAAAGAGAGTAGGTTTAGTGTGGCAGTACACTCCCCCCAGCAGGAAACAAAACTTCTCCAGGCAGGGAGAAGAGGAAAAAAAAAACCAAACCCTGGAGGCCCCAGGTTGAAAATTGAACTGACCAATCAAGACGTGCCAGGTACACTGAGGTGACCTTTTTGGCAAATAGGGATTAAATGACCACAGATCAGATTCAACAAGGGTATAAATGGGGTCCCGCTGGAGGACATGTTGGAATCAGTCCTCCTCGGAGCAGCGGGCCTGCAGTCGGGGACTTACCCTTGGGTCGGGACACTGCCTGAGGTAACTCCTCAAGGGAGAGAGCCCTCATCTTTTAGGTGAGTGATATGCGCATTTTGAGTCATCGCTTTTAAATCTTAAGGATTCTTAAGTCGGCTGTGTAGTACTAATTCCCCTTACATCATTGAGCCTGTAGTTCACTAACGTTATTGGAGTTTTAACTAACTTTTTACTGAAGAATAAATCTGACTTTTAACACCTGTTAGATTTGATTGTGCGTGCCTCTGTAACATTTTAAATTGGTGTAGTCGGCATGATGGTGTTAATAGAGGAATTATGACGGAAGCACGGCTGTAGCCCTTCTCCCCCAGGTCTGGAATGGGTGAAGTGGTCTGACTCCGCAGTGGTCGTGGAGAGAATAGAACGATGCTGCGGAAGTAGTTGAGACGGCAAAGGCAGTGTGTGTGCCCTCCTAGGCACCTGCTTGATTCAAGCACAAAACCAAAAGAGGGATTCTGACAGATTGGCAAGGGGAAATAGATTGAGTGAAGGTGGAATTGAGACGAGGAAAGGAGCGGACACATTTACTGGAATGAAAGATTGAAATTATGCTGGCACAAGCAAAAAAAACCCCCCAGTGTTACCCAAATCCGAAAGTTAATCATGGGTACGGACCCTGAGGATTGGGATGGGGACATCTGGGGAGACTCTGATGAAAACAGCTCTGAAGAGGTAGAGGAATTGGAGGAAAGGGACGTGGGACCCCTTATTAAAACAGAAAGGCACACGGGTCCACACGGTGGGAGCCCCCGAACCACTATTCGCACAACCCCTTGGTCGGGACCCGAACTCAGCGAGTTACAAGCTAAGTTTTCATGCAAGCCGGGCGAAACCGAATCTAAGTATTTGTGGAGAGTTTCTTTAATGGCTGGGGATTGGATACTGTTGAGTGATGATGAAGCAAGAGGTTACTGGGGACCGGGAGTGTTCCTGAGTGACGGACCGGTGGGTGATCAGTCGATAACGGCCCGAGTAGCTTACTGGGCTGGGGGTGTGGACCCCAGGGAGAGAGGAGAACCTATTACTATCCGGGTAAAGGGACTGTCGGAGTTAACGGAGGGAGTGCAAAAAGCCGCCTGTGTTCAGGCCATGTATGATAGAGGGCAGCAAGGGATACCGATGACTGCCCCGGTGGATCTCCGCCACCTCAGACCCCTTATTAGAGGTCTGCCGGACGCTTTAAAGATACACGTCCAGTCCGTCAGAGAAAGAATCCAGGGGGCCATTGAACGCAATCAGCAGAACCCCCAGAGGCCGCCCGCGCACGTGATGACCTGGGCGGAAGTACAGCACAGCATAGTAGTTCACGGGCGCGAGATGGGATGGGCGGAGCCGAGCGGTGGCACGGAGGGCAGCAGGAAGGTCCGCCCAGCCGGTTGTAAACCCCGCCCCGAGCGGTCTCGATCTCGCGGGCGGTCGGGTCGGAACTACGATCCCGGAAGGGACGCTCTCTGGCGGAAGGCACCGGCACTGGGGGCAGCCCGAGCCGTGCTGCACGGGCAGTCCACTGACGACATCCGGGAGTGGAATTGCTGGAGGGGAAAGCTAGAGACCAAAGGGAAGCGCCGGCAACCCCGCCCCCTCGGGAAGAGAAACGGGACCCTTTCGCGGCACTGCGAGAGGAACTGGAAGGGCTAATAAACTAGGAGCTGCGGTTTGGGGTTCAGGCCGCCCAGTCCGCATGGTGAATACCTGCCAATGGTCTGCTGATAAAGAGCCTTATATACGCATTCCTGTGGGTCCAAGACGGATAAGTTTAGAATTCTTAATCGATACAGGAGCCCAAATTAGTGTTTTAAGCGAACGACAAGCTAGTGAGCTGGGAATGAAACCATCGAGAAAGGCTATAAACATTATAGGAGTAACAGGGGCGACAGAAAAATGCCCCATAGCTCGAACCCAACTTTGGCTACCGGGGGAAAAAAGAATGACAGCTGTGGAGGTGGCTTTAAGCCCCTATGAGGGAAATATACTGGGATTTGATGTGCTGGCGGGCAAACAATGGTACCTACCCAATGGCAGGGTGTGGAGCTTCGGAGGCAGGGAGGCAGAGGCTATTCATGTGAGAACATTGCAGGTTGCTCCTGCACTACTGCAATCTAAAGTAACCTGTGTCCCTCAATACCCACTTCCAGCCGCGGCCAAATGGGGCATTTCGGAAGTAATTAATGATCTGGAGAAAAGAGAGATCATAAGTCGCACACATTCCCCTTATAATTCTTCTGTTTGGCCAGTCCGCAAATCAGATGGAAGGTGGCAACTAAGAATTGATTACAGGAGATTGAACGGTAATACCCCACCATTAACCGCTGCTGTTCCAAGTATTACCTCAGTAATAACAGCAATACAGGCTGTGGCCCACCCATGGATGGCTGCTTTAGATGTCAAGGATATGTTTTTTATGGTTCCCCTAAGGGAAGAGGACAAACCCCAGTTCGCCTTCACTTGGGAAGGGACACAATGCACTTTTAATCGACTTCCCCAGGGATATAAGCACTCCCCCACTATTGCCCACAATGCTTTAGCCAAGCTCCTTGATGCTGTGGAAGTACCATCAGGCGTTCACATATATCAATATATAGATGATATCCTCGTCGGTGGGGATAACAAGGAACAGGTAGGGCAAGTGGCTGAGGCCATCTGGAATCTGTTAGTCAAGAATGGGCTAGACGTTCCATCTTCTAAATGTCAAGGTCCTGGACAAGAAGTCAAATTCCTGGGGGCATGGTGGATAGCTGGAGCAGTTGCGGTACCTGACGACACTCTATCAGCTATTGAAAAGGGACAGACTCCAGGCAATAAAACGGAGTTACAACAGCTGTTAGGTACTTTGGGCTACTGGAGAAAACATATACCAGGGTTTTCAGTGATTGCCCACCCTCTCTATGACTTGCCCCGAAAGAATAGGAAATGGGATTGGACTTTGCAACATACGGAAGCCCTTAACACTCTGAAAGATGAGCTTAGGGCTTATCAGAGATACCAATTCCCACTGGAGACATATGTGGGCCAACCTGTCGTGGTGAAACTGCCCTTCATTGATATTGTTCCTATGACCTTAGCAAAACCCAGAGGCTTGTATGCCTGGGAAGCCTTAGATGGGAGCGGAAAGACTCACCGCATCAGTGCCCGGTGGATAATCCTGGACTTCTAGCCCTGTGACTCAGTTTAAGACCGAGGCCTAGTTTGTACTTTCTTACAGGACAATGAAGAAACGAGCTATTCCAGTGCTTCTACTGGCAGTGATGACAGTGGCAGGCATGGATGGTGAAGATCTGGATGATAATGTTGTGGCAAAAATGATGGACATCAATATATCGTGTGCCCTTGAGCTCACATGGGAGCAATGTAACAATTATAGTTGGAGTTTCAGATTGTATGGGGGAGGAGGTTATACTCATGTTGTTTATAGTTGGTCACCAGGTGCGATAAATGCTAGTTTGGTATGGAACACCAGATGTGACTATATCCTCCAACTAACCCATGGGATCAGGGGGTGGAGTTGGAATGGTACTACACTATGCCCTGAAATTCCATGGGAGCGACTGCATATGGTACCCAAGGGAACACCAATAGAGCATTCTAGAACTGAGTTTACAACTATCAACCTTAGCCAATGTTACATGTGACAGTTTGGGGACTCTTGAACACTCAGTTACAACATACTGGTAAAATGACTATCCAAAATTGAGCCGTATTGGATTTGATGCTACTGAAAGAGAAGGGTGTATGTGAAGTTTTGAACCTGTTGATGGACGACTGCTGTGTTCACTCCAAATGCGTCAATGTAGCTTCAAGATTAAATCAACAAAAGAAAATGGCAAGAGACTCAGAGGCAATTACTTCTGCACCAGGGACTAATTGGCTGGGTAAGGTTTTGATATGTTCGGATTTTCTTTCACGGGGTGGGTGACCAGTCTTCTCTAATCTTTAATAATGCTTGTAGTTATGATTACTGTAGTCTGTATTGCAATAAGTTCTATCAAACGCTTGGTAGTGAAGCCTGTACTAACGGTTAAGTATACTCCCTTAGGACCTGTTCGTGCGCTGGATATTCCTGTGTCAGATATTCCACTTGAATTCTGGACCAGAATGGAGTGATGACCCACAATGAGCGTCAAATTCATCAGACTGCGCTCCCTTTTAACTTTGGAGGCAAGAGGTGACTGTACCACCACTCCAAGGAAACCAGTTGAATTGTGACTGTGGTCACGGGGTGGATTCTGTGGCAGTACACTCCCCCCCCCCCCCCCGCCCAGCGGGAAACAAAACTTCTCCAGGCAGGGAGAAGAGAAAAAAAACCCAAACCCTAGAGGCTGCAGGTTGAAAATTGAACTGACCAATCAAGACGTGCCAGGTACACTGAGGTGACCTTTTTGGCCAATAGGGATTAAATGACCACAGGTCAGATTCGACAAGGGTATAAATGGGGTCCCGCTGGAGGACATGTGTGGGATACTTGGAAAGGAATGGGCACATAGTGAACAATCCAGACTCGATAGAATTGATCAATTTGTGAGCCAAGGATGTTTTGTAGGCAGCAGGCTTCAAGGACGCTTTGCTTGTGGACACATATTTAGCTAATGGTAGTAAGAGCATTCCAGACACCTTTAGAAGGCCTTGAACAGAATAAACAAGAAGACAAAAAAAGAAAGATGCCGATTAGAAGAACACAGGTGCGCATTCCACGATAAAGGGAACTTGGCACAAAGAACCTCAATTCGGCAGCTTATCTTGACCAATTAGACTGAGACAAGTTTCGCATGTTTTAGTTAATACAACCAATTATGCCTTATGTTTATGCGCGTGTACAGTGTTGATATAACCAATCATTAAGTGTAACTAGGCGCGTGGACAGCACATGCTAACCAATCTCTAATTTGCTTATGCGTGAACAGTAACTAGAATGAACATATAAACCGAGCTATCGTGGCAATAAAGTGGCATCTGCTTGATCATATTGATTGTGTGCAGTGTCCGTGACTTCCGCGTCAACAGACATGTTAGAATCGTTCCTCCTCGGAGCAGCGGGCCTGCAGTCGGGGACTCCCCCTTGGGTTGGGGCACTGCCCGAGGTAACTCCTCGAGGGAGAGAGCCCTCAGCTTTTAGGTGAGTGATATGTGCATTTTGAGTCATCGCTTTTAAATCTTAAGGATTCTTAAGTCGGCTGTGTAGTACTAATTCCCCTTACATCATTGAGCCTGTAGTTCACTAACGTTATCGGAGTTTTAACTAACTTTTTACTGAAGAATAAATCTGACTTTTAACACCTGTTGGATTTGATTGTGCATGCCTCTGTAACATTTAGATAGGACATAAGGAAGAAATGCTTTACGATGAGGGTGGTGAGACATTGGAACAGGTTGCCCAGAGAAGTTATGGATGCTCATAGGAAGTGTTCAAGGCCAGGTTGGATGGGGCTTTGAGCAACCTGTTCTAGTGAAAGATGTCCCTGCCCACAGCAGGGGAGTTGGACTAGATGACCTTTAAAGGTCCCTTCCAACCCAAACTATTCTATGATTATTCTGCTCCTCTTGTTATCTTGGGGGGATTTTGGTTCTGAAAGTGAGGTTCCTAATTGTTGGTGTGCTCACTTCTTATCAAGCCACAATATGTTAAAATAGGATTAAATCATTCATATGGAGATAAGAATGCACTGTGTGCAGTGACATGTGAAGTGGAATTTTGTCAGACATGGACATGTTAAGCCATTTAATAGTATAAGATCTAGGCTGTCACAGATTACAGGGAACTTGTGATTAAATTAACTTCAGTTGTGTTTTCAAAAGCCTTTCAAAATGTATTTGCAATATGACTGTTCTAAATTTGCCTTGGCAGATTCCTGGTTTTGATGGTCTCAGGCTTTTCAGATTGCTTTAATGCCTGCTGTTAAGGGAGACTGGAAATGTACATTGTGTGCAAGTGTTGCAGGATCTGACTATCAGCCAATTAAAAAGTGAGACACTGCATGTTTTCTAGCTGTTGGTTCCATTAGTCACACTTTAATAGGATAATTCAGGTTGGAAAGGACCTCAAGAGGTCTCTAGTCTAACCTCCAGCTATGAACTCAGATCAGGTTGCCTCAAGGCTTTATCCAGTTAGGAATTGAAAATCTTGGTGGTACATGTTTCTTACAGAATCGTCTAAGCTCTTTGTTGAATAATTGGAAAGAAAGATTTCTCATTTCTGCTCTTCAAGTGTAGAATTGTTTGTGTGTTTTACCAGAGTCAGACTGTGGTTATGTGACACTTGCTTTTTGTTTTGGCTTGCTCAATGCATCAACTGTTAGAGGAAAATATATCATGCTGGATCCAACAGCCTGAGAGAGGTGAGGCTACTGCTGCTCCATGTCCCCAGATCCACCCAGTAGTGAGACTGAAGGTGTATTCCCAGCAGGTATGCACACACATATACACTGCATATGTACCTGTCTGGCCATACAGATCACAGAATGGTTGAGGTTGGAAGGGACCTCTGGAGGTCATCTTGTCTGGCTCCCCTGCTCAAGCAGGGCCACCTAGAGCTGGTTGCCCAGGACCATGTCCAGATGGTTTTTGAATATCTCCAAGGAGGGAAACTCCACAACCCTTCTGGGCAACCCCTTCCAGCACTCAGTCACCCTCATAGGAAAAAAGTGTTTCCTGATGTTCAGACAGAACCTCCTGTGTTTCAGCTTGTGTCCATTGCCTCTTGTACTATCACTGGGCACCACTGAAGAGAGCCTGGCTCAGTCTTCTTTACTACCTCCCTTCAGGTATTTATATACATTAAGATGCCTTCTGAGTCTTCTCTTCTCTAGGCTAAACAGTCTCAGCTGTCTCAGTCTTTCCTCATAGGAGAGATGCTCTAGTCCCTTAATCATCTTTGTGGCCCTTTGTTGGGCTCTCTCCAGTATGTCCATGTCTCTCTCGTACTGAGGAGCCCATAACTAGACACAGGACTGCAGGTGTGGCCTCACCAGTGCTGAGTAGAGGGGAAGGCTCACATCCCCTGTGATCTGTCTGATCACAGACACTCAGAGCACTCACACAAACACAGACAGCACTCTGGCTGAGCAGGATGGAGGTCTGCAAGTGAGAATATACACATACACACACACACTCATATGTTCAAGGTAGATCCCTCCAGCAGCTAGGCTCAGACACTCGGTCTTCCCAGTAGCTGGCCCTGGATCTTGATCTCCCCTGTTTCTGGCACCTGGCTGTACAAGTCCCTGAGGCCCCAGCCTCGCTCCACACACAGCTGACCAGGACTTCTCTGGTCCCATAGCTGACCCTGTGACTGCCCCCCATGCTCTCACCCTTAGAAGACACACAGGTGCTCTCAGATACAGAGCTGGTCCTTAGAGACTCACTTATCCTTTTGCTCCCAGGCTGCTTTGCTTATTCATCAGCTAGTCTGGCTTGATCTTTATTAGTGATCATGCTCGCTCACACACCTGCACTGGCACCAGTTGCCAGCACCAGGGACATGTGGGCTCTCTGACCTGTGGTCTGACTCCAGTTGGTGGCACTCAGACCCCCATATGCACACAGAATAGAGCACCCCTCACCAAGGAAAGAGTTAGAAAGGAATTTAGTAAGAAGATAGGACAGACTGTGCTGATCAGGCACAGGGCATAGCCCGACAAGCATACTGACCAGCCAACTATTTACACTCGACTGGCCCTTTTTATCCCCTTATCCCTCTATTTTCCCACTCTTGTTCCTCCCCAAATCACCTAAACCCCTCCTGTCCTGGTTTCAGCTGGGATAGAGTTAACTGTCTTCCTAGTAGCTGGTACAGTGCTATGTTTTGAGTTCAGAGCGAAGAATGTTGATAACACTGATGTTTTCAGTTGTTGCTCAGTAGTGTTTAGACTAATGTCAAGGATTTTTCAGCTTCTCATGCCCAGCCAGTGAGAAAGCTGGAGGGGCACAAGAAGTTGGCACAGGACACAGCCAGGGCACCTGACCCAAACTGGCCAACGGGGTATTCCATACCATGTGACGTCCCATCCAGTATAGGAACGGGGAAGTGGGGGGCAGGGATTCGCTGCTCGGGGACTGGCTGGGTGTCGGTCGGTGGGTGGTGAGCAATTGCACTGCGCATCATTTGTACATTCCAATCCTTTCATTATTGCTGTTGTCATTTTATTAGTGTTATCATTATCATTATTAGTTTCTTCTTTTCTGTTCTATTAAACCGTTCTTATCTCAACCCACGGGTTTTGCTTCTTTTCCCGATTTTCTCCCCCATCCCACTGGGTGGGGGGGAGTGAGTGAGCGGCTGCGTGGTGTTTAGTTGCTGGCTGGGGTTAAACCACGACAGTCCTTTTTTGGCGCCCAACGTGGGGCACGAAGGGTTGAGATAACGACAAACCTGACCAGAGCTTGTTAAAACAAATTTGTTATAAGCATTCATTATATCGGTCTAATAGTTGCTGGTCATTATGTTGATTTATGTGTTCTTAGAGTTGTTGCTCTGGTTTTTAAAGTTCTGTTATATATCACCTCGCTTGCTGTATGTAGTCCCTCTTCTGCTGCTTATCATCCGTGGGAGGTGGATTAAGGTTTTCGCTTTGATGTATTGTATAACACTGGTTTATGGTATGATAAAGTCGTCAGCTGTGGGATTAATCAGGTACTTGCACCCAGCATTGTCACCTTTATACTGTGGAAGCCATCTGTGGGAAACTATTAATAATTACACCATTTACCTTTCCTCCTTGGAAAACCAGTCTATGGGTGGGATACCTTTCTTCCCCTCTCCTTTCTCCTTCAGTCCAGTTACAATGGTGTTTGAGAATTTTGAAAAATTTGAATACTCTTGGGATGTTGGGACCAGCACGGTCCTAGCCCTACTGCTAGGAATTAGCATGCTTCTGAATGTGGTTCAGCTCTCGTTTAAGGTTAAACAACTATTTAAGAAAATCACCCAGAGATCTGCCCCAAGGCTGGATAATTATGAGTGGCAGGGTGTGTGGGGTAGTATGGGCAAGTACCTAGAAAAGTGGGCACCTCCAATGTTTTGGAAATTCACCCCTGAACAAGTGCAGAATCCAGAAGAACTAGTAAAATATTTGGAAAAGGTATGCTGTCACCCCGGCAGCTCCAGAGAGATACAAATCACTGCAACGTGCTGGGGCCTGGCCCATGCCTATCGAGCCCTGTTCGACACCACTCAGTACCCTCAAGGGGAAGAGAAGGTCTCTGGACCTAACAACAAAACGATGAGCAATGCGGCCCCTCCAGCCCCGGCGACGAGCACTGTGGCTACCCAAACCTCAGTGACAGGCACTGCAGCCCCTCCAGCCTCGGCAATGAGCATGGCAGCTATCCAAACCTTGGCAACGGGCACTGAGGTCCCTCCAGCCCCAGCAACGAGCACAGCAGCTACCCAAACCTTGGCAACAGACACTGTGGTTATCCAAGACCCAGCGAGCGGTACTGCAACTGAACCAGCGGACCAACCTGCACCAGTATCAGTTGCCCCCATACAGAAGAAGAAATATACAAAAAAATCAGTTCGCTTAGCGAAGGATGAAGGCGAACCAGGGTCATCACAAGAACAGGAGGAAGAGGCAGAACCAGAGGTAATAACCCGGTCCCTATCCTTGAGTGAGCTGCGGGATATGCGAAAAGATTTTGGCCGCCGTATAGGTGAGCATATTATCACCTGGCTCCTCCGATGCTGGGACAATGGGGCTAATAGCTTGGAATTAGAAGGTAGGGAAGCCAAGCAGCTGGGATCGCTTGCCAGGGAAGGTGGCATTGACAAGGCAATTGGAAGAGGGACACAAGCCATCAGCCTCTGGAGGCGACTCCTGTCAAGTGTGAAGGAAAGGTACCCCTTTAAGGAAGATGTTATATGTCAATCAAGCAAGCGGACAACCATGGAAAAAGGTATCCAATATCTGAGGGAATTAGCTGTGCTAGAGACAATTCATTATGATCCGGACAACCCACAATTACCCAAAGATCCAGACGAAGTCCAATGCACACAACCCATGTGGCGGAAGTTTGTACGGAGCGCACCATCGTCCTATGCCAACTCACTGGCAATAATGACCTGGAAAGACGAAGAGGCACCGACAGTGGATGAAGTGGCTCGCCAACTCCGTCAATACGAAGAAAATCTCTCCTCCTCCCTACAAGCCTGCATTTCGGCTGTGGAGAAGCTGTCCGAGGATTTCCAGCAATTCAAAGAGGAGATGTCCTGTTGCCCACCTGTAAGGACCAATGTCTCAGCTATTAGGAGTGAGCGCTCCTCTGCCCAAGAGAGAGAATATAGAAGGTACACACCGCGAGGTGCCCTGTGGTTTTACTTATGTGATCATGGAGAGGACATGAGGAAATGGGATGGAAAACCTACCTTGGTCCTAAATGCACGGGTACGTGAGCTGCGAGGAAAAAACACCACCAAAGGGGATTCTACCAGGAAAAATGCCGCTCCGGTTTCCAAACAGAGTAGAAGGGCTGATCTTATTTCTGATCCTCTTGAAGGGACTTCTGAGCCAATTTTACGAGAAGTGGGTAATGGATACTCTGACCAGAATTAGAGGGGCCCTGCCTCCAGCCAGGTGGAGGAAAGGGATAACCGGGTCTATTGGACTGTGTGGATTCGATGGCCTGGCACGTTAGACCCACAGGAGTATAAGGCTCTAGTAGACACCGGCACACAGTGTACTTTAATGCCATCAAGTTATGAAGGGGCAGAACCCATTTCTATTTCTGGTGTGACAGGGGGATCCCAAGAGTTAACTGTATTGGAAGCTGAAGTAAGCCTAACTGGGAATGAATGGCAGAAACACCCCATTGTGACTGGTCCAGAGGCTCCGTGCATCCTTGGCATAGACTATCTCAGGAGAGGGTATTTTAAGGACCCAAAGGGGTATCGATGGGCTTTTGGTATAGCTGCCTTGGAGACGGAGGGCACGGAACAGCTGTCTACCCTGCCTGGTCTCTCTCAAGACCCTTCGATTGTGGGGTTGCTGAGGGTTGAAGAACAACAGGTGCCAATTGCTACCACGACGGTGCACCGGCGGCAATATCGCACCATCCGAGACTCTCTGATTCCCATCCACAAGTTGATTCGCCAACTGGAGAGCCAAGAAGTGATCAGCAAAACTCGCTCACCTTTTAATAGTCCCATATGGCCAGTGCGAAAGTCTAATGGGGAGTGGAGACTAACAGTTGACTATCGCGGCCTGAATGAAGTTACGCCACCGCTGAGTGCTGCTGTTCCAGATATGCTAGAACTTCAATACGAACTAGAGTCAAAGGCAGCCAAGTGGTATGCTACAATTGACATTGCTAATGCGTTTTTCTCGATCCCTCTGGCAGCAGAGTGTCGTCCACAATTTGCCTTTACTTGGAGGGGTGTCCAGTACACTTGGAATCGATTGCCCCAGGGGTGGAAACACAGCCCCACCATTTGCCATGGACTAATCCAGACTGCACTGGAAAAAGGTGAAGCTCTGGAACACCTGCAATACATTGATGACATCATCGTATGGGGCAACACGGCAGAAGAAGTCTTTGAGAAAGGGAAGAAAATAATCCAAATCCTTCTGAAAGCTGGTTTTGCCATAAAAGAAAGTAAGGTCAAGGGACCTGCACGGGAGATCCAGTTTTTAGGAATAAAATGGCAAGATGGGCGTCGTCAGATCCCAATGGATGTGATTAACAAAATAGCAGCTATGTCTCCACCAACTAATAAAAAGGAAACACAGGCCTTCTTAGGTGTCGTGGGGTTTTGGAGAATGCATATTCCAAATTACAGTCTGATTGTAAGCCCTCTCTATCAAGTGACCCGAAAGAAGAATGATTTTAAATGGGGCCCTGAGCAACAACAAGCCTTTGAACAAATTAAGCGGGAGATTGTTCACGCAGTAGCCCTTGGACCAGTCCGGACAGGACAAGATGTTAAAAATGTGCTCTATACTGCAGCTGGGGAGAATGGCCCTACCTGGAGCCTCTGGCAGAAAGCACCTGGGGAGACCCGAGGCCGACCCCTGGGGTTTTGGAGTCAAGGATATCGGGGATCCGAAGCTCGCTATACTCCAACTGAAAAAGAGATATTGGCAGCATATGAAGGAGTTCAAGCTGCCTCAGAAGTGGTTGGTACTGAAACACAGCTCCTCTTAGCACCCCGACTGCCAGTGCTGGGCTGGATGTTCAAAGGGAGGGTCTCCTCTACACATCACGCAAGTGATGCCACGTGGAGTAAGTGGGCCGCACTGATCACACAACGGGCTCGCATAGGAAACCCCAGTCGCCCAGGAATTTTGGAAGTGATCACGGACTGGCCAGAAGGCAAAGATTTTGGAATGTCGCCAGAGGAGGAGGTGGCACGGGCTGAAGAGGCCCCGCTGTATAATAAACTGCCAGAAAATGAGAGGCAATATGCCCTGTTCACTGACGGATCCTGTCGCATCGTGGGAAAGCATCGGAGGTGGAAAGCTGCCGTATGGAGTCCTACACGACAAGTTGCAGAAACTGCTGAAGGAGAAGGTGAATCGAGTCAGTTTGCAGAGGTGAAAGCCATCCAGCTAGCGTTAGACATTGCTGAAAGAGAGAAGTGGCCAGTGCTCTATCTCTATACTGACTCATGGATGGTGGCAAATGCCCTGTGGGGGTGGCTACAGCAATGGAAGCAGAGCAACTGGCAGCGCAGAGGTAAACCCATCTGGGCTGCCGCACTGTGGCAAGATATTGCATCCCGGCTAGAGAATCTGGTTGTAAAAGTACGTCATGTAGATGCTCACATACCCAAGAGTCAGGCCACTGAAGAACATCAAAACAACCAACAGGTGGATCAGGCTGCCAAGATTGAAGTGGCTCAGGTGGACCTGGACTGGCAACATAAGGGTGAGCTATTTATGGCTAAGTGGGCCCATGATGCTTCAGGCCATCAGGGAAGACATGCAACATATAGATGGGCTCGTGACCGAGGGGTGGACTTGACCATGGACACTATTGCACAGGTTATCCATGAATGTGAAACATGTGCTGCAATTAAGCAAGCCAAGCGGTTAAAGCCCCTGTGGTATGGAGGGCGATGGCTGAAATATAAATATGGAGAAGCCTGGCAGATTGACTATATCACACTCCCACAAACTCGCCGAGGCAAGCGCTATGTGCTCACGATGGTGGAAGCAACCACTGGATGGCTGGAAACATATTCTGTGCCCCATGCCACCGCCCGGAACACTATCCTGGGACTTGAAAAGCAGGTCTTGTGGCGACATGGCACCCCAGAACGAATTGAGTCAGACAACGGGACTCATTTCTGAAACAACCTCATAGACACCTGGACCAAAGAGCATGGCATTGAGTGGGTGTATCATATCCCCTATCATGCACCAGCCTCTGGGAAAATTGAGCGATACAATGGACTGTTAAAGACTACATTGAGAGCAATGGGGGGTGGAACTTTCAAACATTGGGATACACATTTAGCAAAAGCCACCTGGTTAGTCAACACCAGAGGATCTGCCAATCGGGGTGGCCCTGCCCAGTCAGAATTTTTACATACTGTAGAAGGGGATAAAGTCCCTGTAGTGCACATAAAAAATATGTTAGGGAAGACAGTCTGGGTTACTCCTGCCTCAGGCAAAGGTAAACCCATTCGTGGGATTGCTTTTGCTCAAGTACCTGGGTGCACTTGGTGGGTGATGCGAAAAGATGGGGAAGTCCGATGTGTGCCTCAAGGGGATTTGATTTTAGGTGAGAATAGCCAGAATTAAACTGTATATTAGTTGCTATATAACCCTGCTACTGTATGTTATCCTTACTATAATTATGTGCTATATCCATAGTACTATAGTAAGAATCACTTAGATCAAGCAAGAAAAGAACTGTGATAAAACTGAGCGAAGCGCAGTAGTGATGGAACCAGAACTGACTCCAGCATGCAACAATCCAACGGTGCACACCATCCTCCTGCTGCGCCCAATGTCACCTGCTTGTCACACTGCACTGAAGCCCAATTCTGCTCTACCGACTGAGAGGACTTTGCACCATCCCTCCTGCCCAGAAAGACTGGTATGACAGATGGAGCCCAGAGTCGGAAACTAAATGAACTCAATGAACATTTTATGAACATGACCCATGAACTAAAGGAATGATATCTCTGTGTGTGTATACATATATATATATCATTGCTCATATGTCTTAAAGGAATGGAAAGGTGATGATTGATCAGGATGTAACTAAAGGTATGGGAACTGTGCATGACGTCAATGGTATAGAATAAGGGGTGGATACTGTCCTGGTTTCAGCTGGGATAGAGTTAACTGTCTTCCTAGTAGCTGGTACAGTGCTATGTTTTGAGTTCAGAGCGAAGGATGTTGATAACACTGATGTTTTCAGTTGTTGCTCAGTAGTGTTTAGACTAATGTCAAGGATTTTTCAGCTTCTCATGCCCAGCCAGTGAGAAAGCTGGAGGGGCACAAGAAGTTGGCACAGGACACAGCCAGGGCACCTGACCCAAACTGGCCAATGGTGTATTCCATACCATGTGACGTCCCATCCAGTATAGGAACGGGGAAGTGGGGGCAGGGATTCGCCACTCGGGGGACTGGCTGGGTGTCGGTCGGCGGGTGGTGAGCAATTGCACTGCGCATCATTTGTACATTCCAATCCTTTCATTATTGCTGTTGTCATTTTATTAGTGTTATCATTATTATTATTAGTTTCTTCTTTTCTGTTCTATTAAACCGTTCTTATCTCAACCCACGGGTTTTGCTTCTTGTCCCGATTTTCTCCCCCATCCCACTGGGTGGGGGGGAGTGAGTGAGCGGCTGCATGGTGTTTAGTTGCTGGCTGGGGTTAAACCACGACACCTCCCTTTTCCCGCCTTTGGTTCTTCCCCTAAATGTCCCATAAGTCCTGTGTGATCCCAAACTGCTTTTCCCCTGCATCCCATAGTGTGTCCCACACCCCTAGTGTGAGAGACTGAAAGAGTTAATGTCTCAAACATTGTGGTGGGGCAAGTTCTGCTTAAAGACAAACCCTGCGCAGCAAGGAACCAAGGTGAAAAGCCCATCAGCTCAGACATCAGCAACAGGAGGGGGAGGGCATGCTGGTGGGTGGGCAGCTCCCTGTTCTGATAAGCTGTTCTGATACAAAGATCAAACAATGGCAGTGTCTGCAGGGAAGAAGTTACTCCACAAAGGACCCCCAAGCCCAAAGGCTCACAAACTGCTCATTAACCTGAGAGTTTGGGTGCCCGCCCAAAGGAGGGGCAAGGATGATAAAAGGACACAAAGTGAAGCCCCAGGTGCGCAAGCCCACTGGGACTGGACCTCTCGGCTGACTGGACCAGTGCTGGACCTGTGACATTTTTGTCTCTTCCTTTTTCTCTCTCTGTCTTCTTCAGGCTGGATCAATGGGCTGAGGCCAATTGTATGAAGTTCAACAAGGCCAAGTGCCGGGTCCTGCACTTCGGTCACAGCAACCCCATGCAGCACTACAGGCTTGGGGAAGAGTGGCTGGAAAGCTGCATGGCAGAGAAAGACCTGGGGGTGCTGGTTGACAGCCAGCTGAATATGAGCCAGCAGTGTGCCCAGGTGGCCAAGAAGGCCAATGGCGTCCTGGCCTGTATCAGAAATAGTGTGGCCAGCAGGAGCAGGGAGGTGATTGTTCCCCTGTATTCGGCACTGGTGAGGCCGCACCTTGAGTCCTGTGTTCAGTTTTGGGCCCCTCACTACAGGAAAGACATTGAGTTGCTGGAACGTGTCCAGAGAAGGGCAACCAAGTTGGTGAGGGGCCTGGAGCACAAGTCTTATGAGGAGCGGCTGAGGGAGCTGGGGCTGTTTAGTCTGGAGAAAAGGAGGCTGAGGGGAGACCTGATCACTCTCTACAACTACCTGAAGGGGGGCTGTAGTGAGGTGGGTGCTGGTCTCTTCTGTCAGGTGGCTGGAGATAGGACAAGAGGGAATGGCCTCAAGTTGTGGCAAGGGAGATTTAGGTTGGATTATAGGAAAAATTTCTTTACTGAGAGGGTTGTCAGGCATTGGAATAGGCTGCCCAGGGAAGTGGTTGAGTCACCATCCCTGGAGGTATTAAAAAAGTGTGTAGACAAGGTACTCCAGAGTGTGGTTTAGTGGGCATGGATGATGGTTGGACTCGATGATCTTGAAGGTCTTTTCCAACCTAAATGATTCTGTGATTCTATTCTCTCTTTCCTTTTCCACAATCCCTACACCTCATCCCTTTAGACATAAAACCGTTGACCAAGTCTGGGACTAAGAGTGGATCCAGCCGCCCCGTGCCCTTCTCTGAGAAGGAGTCTAGAAAGCAAGGGGGTCTGCTCTGAACCTTGTGACTCAACGGGAGGGATCTCCTTCTTCCCTGAATTGATGTACGTGGTTACCACGGGTTACACAGTTTACAGAAGTAGTCTCATGCTAATTCCTGTTGTGAGAAACCCTGCCACCTACTACCACGCCTCCCCAGTTCAGTTTGTTTCTGTCATGAATAAAATCTTTAACTGATCGTTTGGTGTCATTTCACCTTAATTTAACCCGAGGGAATTCCAAACTCACCATGACTCCCTGGTCTGTTCAGCCCGGGTTGTGACACCTAGGCAGTGACCCCCTTAGTTGGAAAGGTGATCCAGAGAGCTGCTCCTGATGACTCATGGTGATGGGTTTCATGCCTGGACTGTGGGGCTGATGGCTCTGCTGGGTTAGCCGTGGGAGGGGCCTGGGCAAGGTGTTTGTTCTTTGGGAGTACTTGATTTGGGTTCCTGCTGGCCCTTGTGCCCCTGTGCTCCTCCGGGCTTCTGGAGGTGGGCCTGTGATGGACTGATGGCCACTTGGGTGGAGCCTGGGAGTGTGTTATTTGGGCTCCCCCTCCTGCCATTGCCTCTTTGAGCTCCTTTGTGGGTGTGCAGATGAGCTTTAATCACAAAACTTAATAGTGGTATAATTACTAGTGTCGTGGTTTAACCCCAGCCAGCAACTAAACACCACGCAGCCGCTCACTCACTCCCCCCCACCCAGTGGGATGGGGGAGAAAATCGGGAGAAGAAGCAAAACCCGTGGGTTGAGATAAGAACGGTTTAATAGAACAGAAAAGAAGAAACTAATAATGATAATGATAACACTAATAAAATGACAACAGCAATAATGAAAGGATTGGAATGTACAAATGATACGCAGTGCAATTGCTCACCACCCGCCGACCGACACCCAGCCAGTCCCCCGAGCGGCGAATCCCTGCCCCCCACTTCCCCGTTTCTGTACTGGATGGGACGTCACATGGTATGGAATACACCGTTGGCCAGTTTGGGTCAGGTGCCCTGGCTGTGTCCTGTGCCAACTTCTTGTGCCCCTCCAGCTTTCTCACTGGCTGGGCATGAGAAGCTGAAAAATCCTTGACATTAGTCTAAACACTACTGAGCAACAACTGAAAACATCAGTGTTATCAACATCCTTCGCTCTGAACTCAAAACATAGCACTGTACCAGCTACTAGGAAGACAGTTAACTCTATCCCAGCTGAAACCAGGACAACTAGTTATGCTGGGGTTTCTGCACATGTAAATTGGTTGTGTGTTGCATGCAGAGCAGGAAGTTAAATCAATTAATTTGTCAAATTCGTCTAGCACTGAGAGTGCCTGCAAAAATCTGAATGTATAATGTTATCATTCTGCACAGAAAGAGCAAATATGTTTCAAGTACAAATCTGTTGGCCGAAGATTTGGCTGGGAACCCAAAATCTATGTTAGGCAATTATGCTGACAGCCAAGTGGTAAAAGTATTACGGGGCTAGAGCAGATCCGCTGTCCTTTCTGTGCTCTGCCATGGACTTGGGATAGATGCATCATCTTTTAGTGCCTCATTTTCCTATTTGTAAAATGAGGATCACATTTCACTTGCTGTTTATTTAGATTTTAAGGCCTTTGTGACAGTGTCTGTAGCTTGCTATGAGGTCTGTACAGAGCCCCAGTATAAGGGCTGTGATCTCAAGTTTAGATCCTACTCTGGTCCTCCCTTGGTGAGTGCAGCTCAGCATAGCTACAGACATATAAAAGAGGTTGGGTTTATACATAAGGAGGGCAGTAACTAAATTCAGGATAACCTACTTAGACCAAGTGTACTGGGTTACTAGATACTAATGAATTTCAATGTAAGGAGCTATGAAGCAGTAAGGAAAGGAAATTACAGCAACCTGAGGAGGGGTCACCTTCAGTTATATATTATAGAGCAAGCATGTTAATGGAGAATGATTTGGAAATTAAAGTAATTGAAATAGTAAATAAGCATTCTGCATGATATTTCAAATCAGTGCATCAGAAGCTTATGCCTGCCTTTAAAAATCTCTCAGTAAAAGTGCTGAATAAAAAGCAGGGGAAAATCACCCTCGCCTAGTTCAATAGAAAGCTCTTCCCCCTGCCCCCCATTTCAAGGTGTCTATCTGCAGAACTGAAGTACCACTCAGAATTGTGAAGGAGTCCAAGACAAAACGGAGTTTTTTTTAGTGTGTTCCCCATTAATAATGTGTATGTAGCTCTGCAGGGGATTTTACTGAGTATTGTTTAGCTTTACTGAAGGGGCATGTGTTTCACTGATGTGATGACAACCATTCTGGGACAGAAACAGGTCTTCCTTGGAAGAAAATCCAAAGTTTGGATTCTGTTCCTGGGAGAACTTCTTGTTCAGCCCTTTGAAAGCTTAAATTTGGGTGTTTGTAGGTGTGTAGTCCCTGGCAAGAGCTGCTGTAAAGAGATGAGTTTGACCTCAAGTAAGTGATATCTTAAGGCACTGAGAGCTTTGCAGATGAGGACCTCGATTTGTTTTATGAAGTGAATAGGTAGGTGATGGGATCCTTCAGTGCAGAGGTGATTTATAGTGATAGGAGGGTCTGCTAACGTGGAACCTGGAATATGCAGAGTCCTGAAGCTACTAGATTGGTTGTTATAAAAACATTCTTGCTACAAAATGGAAGTGTAGAAACTGGGCAGTAACAGGGTGACATGGATTATCATGAAGGGTTTTTAAGTAGCAGATCTGATCAACTCACTTTTTCTCCAAGTTAATTTAAAGTGTGGGGGGGAAGGGGGAGAAGAAATTGCTATTAATATCTTCATTTCCAAGTTTGAGATCAACAGCTCCTGGGGTGGATAGAGCCTACCTCTCAGTAGAGGAGGCTCTTGGTCTTGAACAGGTTCTCGCATCCTAGGAGCAGTAGTACATACCTCACAGGACACTGCTAAATCTTTGGCCTGCTGTAAATATATAGGATTTACAAAACAAACAAACAAACAAAAAAACAAACCCCAAACTAAAGAACCTCATCAAAATAAATGAATAATTAATAGGCAAGGTGTGACACATACTCAAAGCTTTGTGTGTGCCCTAGCAGTCTATTTCTAGTCTCTTGGTTGCCATCTATAAAATTTAGGTTAACTAGAAAGAACTCAAACTGAAACGTGGCTGTCTCCTGGGTATGTGCCTTTGCTTTTCTTCAAAGACATTTTTTGCTGAGAAAATAAACTGTTCTTTTTATCTAAGCCAGTACTTGGTAGGACTGTCTTTGGTAGTCAACACAGGGAATTTTGGTCATTTCTTCCTAATCTCAAACATCATCAACTTTAAGTGGAAGACACATCAAGAACAGCATTCAGTATGCACATGACAATTATTCATAGTGATGCAAGTTGTGTAACCTGTTTGTTGGTACTGGGGGCACAACTTTTGATTTCAACTTTTTATTTTTCAGCTATAGATTTACACATGCAATGGTGAACCTGATAAATGTCAGATGAGTCATTGTACCCATGTATTTACTGTGGGCCAAAAGCAGCTTTGGGCCTCTTTACCCCCACATTAGTACCAGCCAGTGTGGCATGTATATTCTATGTCACTGCATGTGGGGGCACTGCTTTGCTCTGCACTAAGACCAGAGCTGCACTACCAAGGTTTATCAAGTTACAATTCTATAGCAACTCATACAAAACAGCACATTTAGAAGAATATATGTGATGCTGGGTACAGAGCTATTCATGATGTTTATTTAAATCCTTCCAACTTAGATGCAATAAATTCTCCCTCCTGTCCCTGTTACACACACTTCTCTCTGTGACTGGATCACATTTTAAGGGAGAGGGTGTAAATACTTTCTTCCATGTGATTTATGCTGAATAACATGCTAATGGTGAAGTCTATCCCAGAGTAAACATTGGTGGATGTTTTCTTTCTGTCAATATCTATATTGTATAAGGCCATGTGTCTGAAAAAAAATGATTCATGCAGCTCCTAAGATAAATACTGCTGGTCTGGTTTTCTTTCCAAGAGGGGATGCATGAAGAGGAAAACTTCCCAGCAGCACAAAATCATGCTAAGTTATGGATAGGGAAATGTCATGGTTTAACCCCAGCCAGCAACTAAGCACCACGCAGCCACTCACTCACCCCCCCCCCCAGTGGGATGGGGGAGAGAATCAGAAGGAAAAAGGTAAAACTCGTGGGTTGAGATAAGAACAGTTTAATAGAACAGAAAGGAAGAAACTAATAATGATAATAATAACAATAATAAAAGGATTGGAATATACAAGTGATGCACAATGCAATTGCTCACCACTTGCTGACTGATGCCCAGTTAGTTCCTGAGCAGCGATCCCTCCCAGGCCAACTCCCCCAGTTTATATACTAGACATGATGTCACATGGTATGGAATATCCCTTTGGCCACTTTGGATCAGCTGCCCTGGCTGCGTCCCCTCCCAACTTCTTGCACCCCTCCAGCCTTCTTGCTGGTTGGGCATGAGAAGCTGAAAAATCCTTGGCTATAGACTAAACATTACTTAGCAACAACTGAAAACATCAGTGTGTTATCAACATTCTTCTCATACTGAACCCAAAACACAGCACTATACCAGGTACTAGGAAGAAAGTTAACTCTATCCCAGCTGAAACCAGGACAGGAAATTTCAAAAGGAATGCAAAGAACATCTGGCAAGGTCACTGCACAGTTCCTTCTGCTCTGTTTAATGGTATCTCGCAGTTATAACCAATGTCAACATGTTGCCAACTCCAACTTCTGGAGTGCACAACTTGCCATCCCAAATAAAGTTACCCATAAATAAATAAAGGCATGTTGACCCTTCTGAATACTAAAATTTTGCATTTTCCCTGTCCCTTTCATGGAAATTACCAAAAAAAAAAGTTTCAGTAATTTTCAGAGAGCTGTGGTCTGCATAAGACCTTCTCTAACATGGCCTTCAATGAAGCTATCTAAATGAGACATGTCGGGTTGACCCTGGCTGGATGCCAGGTGCCCACCAAAGCTGCTCTATCATTCCCCCTCCTCAGCTGAACAGGGGAGAGAAAATATAATGAAAGGCTCATGGGTCGAGATATAACTTACTTTTTGTATGTAATAGCAGTTTTGTTAAGAACTGCATCTTAAAAAGGTTATTTACACTGGTATGAAACTGTTACAGAGAGAATTTTACCTCAAGGAAGAGATATTTCCTACAAGGAGGTTTGTAGGCAATGAGACAAAAAAATAATAGCATTAGAAAGTTGGGTATTTTCTTCTGTAGTTTCACGTAATAGCATGGTAAGAGGTTTTTTTCATGGCAAGGAACAGTAAAGGACTTCAAGAAATCAGTCATGGTGGGTTCATTTTATTGAATAATAAATAATGGTCTTTTGAATAATTGAATAATAATGCTCTTTTTATTGAGCATTTTGGTTCACAAATTAATTCCTCCCAAATAAAAGAACCGTGCACGTGTTGGAGAGGAAAAAGTAATGGAATAATAGGAAGATGGAGAAAATGGACTGGTATTGTTAAGCTAACATCAAACGTGCTGCTTTTATTTTTTTCATTAATTAGCTGATCCAGTGTCAAAAACCTAAACAATCAAAACTTAGAACAATTTCAGTAATAGACTTCATATTTGAAGCAGTACAACTTGTACTACAGCTGTTCCAGGGTTACTTAATATATCTTAATGAACAGATATTAAAGAGCAATTGTAAAGAGCATGAACATGAAATAGCACTATTGCTTGTGGAGCACATGGGAGTAGTGGAAGTTCCAGCAGCTGGAATTTGGGTTCCAAGACTTTCGCCTCTATGTCACTACCTTAATCCTGCTATGATTAATATTAATGAGTGCTTTATCCCTTTCAAATGACAGTTAGAGATTTCTGTGAAATTACTCAGTTGCTAATGAGAGAGATGATTTAATGATGGGTCAATTTAAGCTCCAACAGAGTACTTGCCATTTCATGTCATAAACTGCCATAACTGGCACTCTGGCTTGTCACTTCAGCAAAAAGGTTGCTGAGTAGAGGAGAAGGCTGAACAACACTTTAAACCCTTCTCTACCAGCCCTGCACAGCACAGAGCTAGGAGGAGTATGGAGTTGACTATATTGCATTATTGTTGTCATTCATCTCTTCTAGAATGGAGTAGGAAGTTTTGTCTGGAAGTTTCAAAGTTTCATCTGGCAAGCTTTACGCTTTAGGCAGCTTTTGGGAGCCATTTCTGACTGTTCCCCTCTCCTGCAGTGGCTGGCCAAGGAGGCTAGCTCCTCCAGGTACAGAAGTGGCAGGGCAGCAACTACCAGTCCTGCGAAGATGGCATCCACCAAAGCCCGTCAGTGATGGGTGAAGGGGAAATTCAAACTGTAACTGCTCAGCTGTTGACGCGGAAGTCACGGACACTGCGCACAATCAATATGATCAAGCAGATGCCACTTTATTGCCAAGATAGCTCGGTTTATATATTCATTCTAGTTACTGTTCACGCATAAGCAAATTAGAGATTGGTTAGCATGAGCTGTCCACGCACCTAGTTACACCTAATGATTGGTTATAACAACACTGCACACGCGCATAAACATAAGGCATAATTGGTTGTATTAACTAAAACATGCGAAACTTGTCTCAGTCTAATTGGTCAAGATAAGCTGTGGAATTGAGGTTCTTTGCCAAGTTCCCTTTATCATGGAATGCGCACCTGTGTTCTTCTAATCGGTATCTTTCTTTTTTTGTCTTCTTGTTTATTCTGTTCAAGGCCTTCTAAAGGCGTCTGGAATGCTCTTACTACCGTTAGCTAAATATGTATACACAAGCAAAGCGTCCTTGAAACCTGCTGCCTACAAAACATCCTTGGCTCACAAATTGATCAATTCTATCGAGTCTGGATTGTTCACTACATGCCCATTACTTTCCAAGTATCCCACAAATCCCTCTTTTTGTTTTTGAACAATCCAGACTTTAGCCATTGCATTCTGTACCATCCTTCCTAAGCAACTAAGTATACAAGGGATAATTAATAACAAGACTACCAATACTAACAAAGCAATTCCCAACATTTTTAATAGATCTCTTATCCATCCCATAATTCCCCAATGGGTAAACAGCCTGTCTAACCATCCCAAACCATCACTAACCTGCAGTTTTTGAACTTGGTCCTTCATCATTTGTATAGCTTTATGGACCGATTCAGAGTGATCAGATAAATTCATACAACACATTCCATCTAAATCTTCACAACCATGACCATGTGCTAGCAATAGAAAATCAATAGCAGCTCGATTCTGCAACATTGCATGCCGTCTTGCACCGCAAACTCAGCCCAGCAATCGGTAGGTGCCAGCTTTACATGGGCGTCCCCATGGAGGCAACGATGGCCTCGCCGTACACCAGCCCGATGCTCTTCGGAAAATCCTGGTATTTATACATTTGCAGAGGAACGGATTTCAGCACACGTGGCCAGCGGGTGCCAAAATCCGCCTCGGTTGCAATATGGGGAGCCTATGACGCATGCGCTCGCTGGCCAGGCGCGCTGCACGAGTCATAGCCATCCTGTCTACTGCTTCATGGGTTTTGTGATGCGGTTGCAAAGCACCAAGAATCTTGACCTGTCATGTTGGTCAAGGTGACCTACAAGATCTATGAACACAATTAATTAAACACAGTAAAAGCAACATTATACCTAATAAAATACACAAGAATAAAAGAAACCCCAATTTTTAACAAAGATACAAACCAACTCCTAAGTCCCCATCCTGCAGTTAAATGCTGTAAGCCGAAATGACAGCTTTCTTAATTGCGTTAAAGCTCTTGCAGCTCCTTCTTGCCTCTGCAGTTCTGTTATCTTGCTTATTAATTGCTCCACTGTCTAAGCTCCTCATGTCCGTTGTTTTTCTGGTGGTTCAAAGTCCGTTTATACTGCAGCTGTCATGTACTCTGGCCCACTCATGCTAACTGCGGCCTACTTATGCTAACTCTAAATAATCAGGCTCAATGTCCCCCATTTTCCATGAAATCTCCCACAATTCCCCCCCCTTTTTTTTTTTTTTGTGCACGCCAAGTTACATGAAATGCTTTTGCACTCATACGTTCAACTATTTTTATGATACGTGGTACAATCATTACAACTGCTAATATTACAATTAAAATAACTAAGCCATGTATAAGCAAATCTTTCAACCATCTCGTAATTCTTAAACTTGTTAGTCATCCACTTAACCCTGTGTTAGTTATCGTGAGTCTTTTTACTGTGAATCATATTGATATCAGGTGTTAGTAACGTAAGTTGTCCGAGGCTACATGGCCTCCCGTTAAGTTTCGATGGAATTCTCCCTCACGCTCTATCCCCACAAATTAAAAACATCCCTGCAGGTAAAGCAGCTGGAATAGAAAAAAAAAAAGGCGTGATATTCTGGAATAGTTATAGTTACACCAAGCTGTAGCATTTCTATATACAGGCAAAATAGCATTTACATTCTGACCCTTTCGAGTGGTGTTATAGGTGTAATTAAACATCACACAGGCATTCATGGTGACTGATCCTAACAACTCTAACTCTTGAGGTTCTTGCATTACTTGAGGCAGGTGTGCATACACACCGTCCCAATTATCGACACAGGATTGTGGGTTAGTACAAAGGGAAAATTCAGGCATTGGATCTGGCCAGGTGTCTAGAGGTAACCCCACCAAAGAGGTAGAAAAAGGGTTTTCAGGGGTAGCGACAGATATATAGTTTCTTGATGCATTATGTTTGTCAAAGTTACCCATACATTCTGTTTTGGTTGTTGGATCATCCATTCTTCACTTATGTGTGTCACCCATAACAGGCCAAATGTAGCAAGGAGGAGGAGGAAAGCGGGGGGGGGGGGGTTGTGCATCAAAGGATACGGTTGGCGGTTTTTCTCGCTTCACAGCAGCCTCCTGATTCTGTAGGGTTTCCTTTAAGCATACGGTTAGGGAGGCTTGGGAACTGTCAGATGGCTGATTAATATCGGCAGTCCCAGGGAGTGGAGCAGAAGTCAAGGGCACAGAAGCAGGCAGACAAGCTCCAGGGAAGCCAAAACTCTCTCTCGCTGCATTATGTTTTTCTCCCCGCGTTTTTCCTTCGCTTGCAGTGGGAGAGAGAGCAGCAAAAGCAGACGCAGCCGCTTTACGATCTGCTTTCATTAATTTCCATAAAGTTGTAAGACCTTTAACTTCTTTAGATCCGTCACTAATTTCATCCCATAGGGAGGTTCCGATAGCTTCCCAGGTACTAAGCTCAACAGCTGTACCCACACTAATTAAAAGGTTTCTGTTCAATGCTTTAAAAGCTAAATCTTGACTGAGTTGTAAAACTTCTATGGCAAATTGTGCCTGCCATCCTGAACTGGCATAAGGACCTGCCCCTAATAACATTTGAGCTTGCACTCCAAACAAAGGATCCCCGTTCTGTCGTGGGATAGTGGCTGCATTTTCACAGGCTGCTTGCCAGCTTTGATAAAATTGAATCTGCTGAGATGGAAGCAGTAACATCTGCACAATCATTTTAGCATCGTATGGTGTCAATAAATGTGTAGAAAATACATGTTGAATAACAGATTGACTGTATGGTGATTTTAACCCATATTGAGTGATTGCTGCCTTAGCTTCTTTTAAAACTTTCCAGTCTAACGTTTCCCAAATAGGACCCCCATGCGCCCCTGCCACAACTGGGAATGCAGATGGAATAATTTCACCTTCAATTAAAGCATCTCTGGTTACCCCCTTCCATCTTTTTGCCGGATCTCCCACCCCACTCCCTGTTAATAAGGTTGCCGGAGGTGGCTGTGGCAAAGGAACCACGGCACCGATCTCACCCGATACGTCCTGGGAAACACAAGGATTCATTGGAGGTGGTTGCGGGAATGATGAAAATCCTGCGTTGAAGGGTGGTGGAGGCGCAGGAAAAGTTGAAGACACCGGCTCGGACTTCACCGACGGCTCCAGGCGGGCTTCAAGAGTCTCTAGCCTTTGCAACAGTTCCTTTAGTTGTGGATCCCCCGAACCTATTGCCCGTTCCTCCTTTCCCTCGAGCGGGGATGGAGGAGTGGATGTGGCAGTGGTGGATACAGGGATGAGGCAACTGGTTTAGGTGATGAAGGACGAGAATTAGAGACTAAGTTGTTTTCTGTCTCTTCTGCTGGTAGTGGTGGAAATTCTGCCAGGCTGTCAGCTTTTTCCAAAGGCTGATCTCTGGGCTCTGGATCTGCTACCGCAGATTTCCTGACTGCACTAGTCCCTGCTCCGGATACACGAGTTGGAACAACGGCTGGAATTTGTGGTGGCGCAAAGGTGAAGCTCGCCGGGGATGGCATCCCTTGTGGCCCTTCGGGCTGCAGTGCGGCAAAAGCAGAAGCTACTGCCGAACGTTCAGCTTCCATATCTTTTAAAGTTTCTATAATTAACTTCCACATGGTGGAATATCTGCTCGCCTCTTTTGAACCCGAACTTATGTTATGCCATAATTCTTGCCCTATCTTTTCCCAAGTAGGAATGGCAAAAGCATCTCCAAAAGTAGGGAGTAAGCTTTTTTCTCTCGCCCATAGTAGCAGGGCTTTCAGGGTAGACGAGTCATAACTTAATCCTCTCGTAGAGAGCATATGTTGGAGGAGCTTAACCACTGCTGCCTCTTCCTTGGACATAGTGGACCCCATCTCCTCCCCGGCCGCTCGCCTGATCAGGACGAGATTCCCACGACGGTACCGGTACCGTTTTTTTTTTTTTTTCCTGAGTGCCGGGGCAGCACTCACCTCCGGCCGGCTTCCGCACCCTCTCTCCGTCGGTTCCTGTCGTAGAATTCAACACCGATCCGAGGGTCCCTGTTCAGGCGCCACTTGTTGACGCGGAAGTCACGGACACTGCGCACAATCAGTATGATCAAGCAGATGCCACTTTATTGCCACGATAGCTCGGTTTATATGTTCATTCTAGTTACTGTTCATGCATAAGCAAATTAGAGATTGGTTAGCATGAGCTGTCCTGGCGCCTAGTTACACCTAATGATTGGTTATATCAACACTGCACACGCGCATAAACATAAGGCATAATTGGTTGTATTAACTAAAACATGCGAAACTTGTCTCAGTCTAATTGGTCAAGATAAGCTGCCGAATTGAGGTTCTTTGCCAAGTTCCCTTTATCATGGAATGCGCACCTGTGTTCTTCTAATTGGTATCTTTCTTTTTTTGTCGTCTTGTTTATTCTGTTCAAGGCCTTCTAAAGGCATCTGGAATGCTCTTACTACCGTTAGCTAAATATGTATACACAAGCAAAGCGTCCTTGAAGCCTGCTGCCTACAAAACATCCTTGGCTCACAAATTGATCAATTCCATCGAGTCTGGATTGTTCACTACATGCCCATTACTTTCCAAGTATCCCACACTCAGCAGTGGTAATTCATGACCAAGGAATGTTCTGGCATGGAGAGCAAGGAGGCCCAACTGCAGAAGGGGTTAAACTGTCTGGAAGCAGGAATGCCAGAGACAGAATGATTCCCTGTAAGAGAGTGAAGTTTCCCTGGGTGATGAGATAAGAAACAGCCCTAGCATCCTCTTGTAGCCTTCCTGGAATGTGAGTGCTATGGGCCACCTTTGGGCAGCAGAGCTGGTGCTGGGGGATGGACCCAAGGCTGGGCTGGGCAGAGGCACCCCTTGCAACTGCTCACAGGATTGGTGCTGGTGCAAGAGTATATAAGGAATCAGCTCATGATGTGTCTTTGCAGACTCCTTGTAGAACCGCTTATGGTGGTAGGACTCTGCCCAATGCAATGTTCATTAATTTTTTCTTTTATATTTAAGCACAAGCATGTGTTTAATTCACCTCGAGGGGTACCATAAAAATTCCCCAATATGGGTGAGAGGAGACAATGCTTGCTCTGTTCCCTTCTTGGGAGCCTGCCATGCTCTGTGCAGAGCTGTCACCAACAGCTGAGTGCTAACAAGTGTGTGAAGAAAGAGAGGGCATAATACATTCAGTTCTTTCTAATTTGTGTTGTGGAGCTGGCTGGTCAGTGTGGGATTCAGAGGCTTGTAGAACTGGCCCAGCTCTGCGGACTGGCTCTTTTGTCAAACAAGCCTTAAAAGGTTTAAAATCTTCTCAGTACAAACCCAAATGTAATCTTTGTGGCCGTATGAGAGGCTCAACTTAAGCCAAGGTGTCCTGGTTTCAGCTGGGATAGAGTTAACTGTCTTCCTAGTAGCTGGTACGGTGCTGTGTTTTGAGTTCAGTATGTGAAGAATGTTGATAACACTGATGTTTTCAGTTGTTGCTCAGTAGTGTTTAGACTAATGTCAAGGATTTTTCAGCTTCTCATGCCCAGCCAGTGAGAAAGCTGGAGGGGCACAAGAAGTTGGCACAGGACACAGCCAGGGCACCTGACCCAAACTGGCCAACGGTGTATTCCATACCATGTGACGTCCCATCTAGTATAGGAACGGGGAAGTGGGGGCAGGGATTCGCCGCTCGGGGACTGGCTGGGTGTCGGTCGGTGGGTGGTGAGCAATTGCACTGCGCATCATTTGTACATTCCAATCCTTTCATTATTGCTGTTGTCATTTTATTAGTGTTATCATTATCATTATTAGTTTCTTCTTTTCTGTTCTATTAAACCGTTCTTATCTCAACCCACAGGTTTTGCTTCTTTTCCTGATTTTCTCCCCCATCCCACTGGGTGGGGGGGAGTGAGTGAGCGGCTGCGTGGTGTTTAGTTGCTGGCTGGGGTTAAACCACGACACAAGGGTATGTAAGCAGCCTGAGTCAAGAGTAGGCTAGCCTCTGTCTGGGACAGGGTGATGGGAGGGATAGCAGAGCACTGCCAAATCAGGCCATTGCCTGTCATGAGGTGAAGGGATACCTAAATTCTGTATTCACACCCATATTAACATTAAAGCTCCCTTTAGGAAGGAGACTGCCCTGGCACTTGTATCTTCTGGGTCTTCTGGGCTGTGCAAAATGTATGGTTTTGAGTTGCATGGCTTGATTTGTTTGTTACCTTAGTGCCTAGTGCAGAAACTTCTTTCTGCTGATTTACATAATCCTCTGATTTGGACACTGCAAAGGTCCCCCATTCAGATCACACAAGGCATCCTAGCAGATAGCACTGGGATTGCTTTAGGTTAACACTGACTCATCCATGGCCAGCAGCTGAACTGTGCTGATCTGTTGTGAGCAAAGCACATTGACAAGACAGGCTGGAGAAGTCTGATCTGATGCAGCCTGCACAAAAGCCCAGCCAGCAGTGAACCTCTGCTCGAGCTGATGAGAATCTAGTCCCTTTAGTGCTCTTTAATGTAATTTAAAGTAGTTAAAACAAATCTACTTTACAAAACCCAGCAAAAAACCCAGTTTCTCTTAAGTAAGTCACTTTGATACCGAAATTCACAGCCTGTAAAGGAATACTCTCTAAGACTCGTTTTGGAGTTTTAGAAAGCAGGCATTCTTTATTGCAGTGCTGGATGCATGGGGGATAGTTCCACCTAGCATGCATGCCACAGCTTCAGCACAAACAGGTTATATGGAGTAACTAATTACATATTAATCAGATTAGTATACATATACATAAAAATTACTGTAACTGATTATCGTAGTACTGCCTACATCCGATCATGCACAATGGTTCTTCGAGTCGAAGGGCTGCTTCTGCGACCACCGACCCATTTGAAATTCTGTTGGCTGACCTTCAAGTCTTTGTTCGTCATCCTTGTTCTTTGATCTTGGAGCTTGTGGTTTCAGCCCAGCCGGTAACAAAGGACCACGCAGCCGCTCGCTCGCTCACTCCTCCCGCCCCCCTCCGGTGGGATAGGGAGGAGAGAAAAGAAAAAAAACCTGGAACCTCGAGGGTTGAGACAAGGGCAGTTTACTGGGACAACACAAAAAAAGGTTACAACAACAACAACGGTACTAATGAAAGAATATACAAAAAGAGTGATGCACAGTGCAACTGCTCACCACCCGGAACCCGACGCTCCGCCACCGAAAGTCGAGAGCCCTCCCCCCGGCCCGCTCCCCATTTATATACTGAGCATGATGTCACATGGTATGGAATAGCTCCTTGGCTAGTTCAGGTCGGCTGCCCCGGCTATGCCCCCCCACCTCCCAGGTTCCTGTAAAAATTAACTCTATCCCAGCTGAACCCAGGACAGAGCTTAACATGGTTTCAGTCACATGTGGTCAGTTTCAATATTATTCTTATCTAATGTACAGGAACATCTAGTCATAAGAGCCAAGAACTGCCAAACTTATCAGTAACTACCTCTACTAGTTAATTGCTTGGCTATACTTTTGTCTATTGTTTCAATCATAGTGTTAGGATAAGATTTCTAATAATTATTTACCAAATCTCACTTTTACAGTCACCTAGCAGCAAACCAGTTTCCATGGCTGGTACAAAATATTAAAACCATAAAAATATTTAGACATACCATACAGAATGTATGGACATATGCTATCAACTTCATTGCTAAATTAAAGCATCAAGGGCAGGTTATAATTGGCTATTTCGTAAGTAATGAAAGCATCTCAGAGAGAGTGCTGATCATTAAGAGTCCAATAAATCTTCTGGTCAAAGCCAGGACAACCTGTTCTCTTCCCTGAAACAGTGGCTGATTGCTGCAGACAATTTCACCTTTCCAAAGTTGCTATCTGCTGGTATACAGCTGTTGTGGTCTAACCCCAGCCAGCAACTAAGCACCACGCAGCTGCTCACTCACTTTCCCCCCCACCCAGTGGGATGGGTGAATCAGAAAAAAATGGTGAGAATCAGAAAAAAAAAAAGTAAAACTCATGTGTTGAGATAAGAACAGTTTAATAGAACAGAAAAGAAGAAACTAATAATGATTATGATAACACTAATAAAATGACAATAGTAATAATAATAAAAGGATTGGAATATACAAGTGATGCACAATGCAATTGCTCACTGACCGATGCCCCATCAGTTCCCGAGCAGCAATCCCCCCCAGGCCAACTCACCCCAGTTTATATACTAGACGTGATGTCACATGGTATGGCCAGTTTGGGTCAGCTGCCCTGACTGTGTCCCCTCCCAACTTCTTGTGCCCCTCCAGCTTTCTCGCTGGCTGGGCATGAGAAGCTGAAAAATCCTTGGCTATAGACTAAACATTACTTGGCAACAACTGAAAACATCAGTGTTATCAACATTCTTCTCATACTGAACCCAAAACATTATACCAACCCAAAACACTATACCAGCTACTAGGAAGAAAGTTAACTCTATCCTAGCCGAAACAAGGACAACAGCATGTGCTGGTACAAATCTTTTTACAAACTGCTGTGACTACAATAGCATAGGATATGTTCTGCATAGAAACAGAGAAAGCACACTGCAAGGACATAATAGCAGTGCACAGCATTCATATTTACAATAGCAACCTTGCCCATTTGTTCACTTGCTCTTCTCCCTCTTGGTCAGGATCTGTGAAACTGGGTCTACACAGAGTCTGTGCTGGCCTTGTGGGCTGTGAGAGACTGAGTTAATGTCTCAAACATTGTGGTGGGGCAAGTTCTGCATAAGGATGAACTCTGCATAACAAGGAACCAGAGGTGAAAAGAAGCCAATCAGCACAGATCAGCACAGGACATCAGCAACAGGATGGGGAGGGCGTGCCGGAGGGGGCACAGCTCCATGTTCTGATACACTGAGCAGGGCAGCTCACCATGTATGGCCAAAGATCAAACAATGGTCATGTCTGCAGGGAAGGGGAAATTACTCCCCAAAGGACCCCCAAGCCCACCGACCCATTTTCTGAAGGTTCTGAAAGCACAAACTGCGCATGACACCTAATTAGCCTAATGAATTTGAGTGCCCGCCTGAAGGCAGGGCAAGGAGATGATAAAAGGACACAACCTGAAGCCCCATGTGTGCGTGCCCACCAGAAATGGACCTTTAGACTGACTGGACCAATGCTGGACCCAGGACCGGTGAAATCTTTCTCTTTTCTCTTCCTCTTCCTCTCTCTGTCTTGCTCTTTCTTTCTCTTTCCTTTTCATAATCCCTACACCTCATTCCTTTTAGACATAAAACCGTTGACCAAGTCTGGGACTAGGAGTGGATCCAGGCACTCCTAGGCTCCTCTCTGAGAAGGAGTCTAGAAAGCAAGGGGTCTGCTCTGAACCTTGTGACCTAACAGGAGGGCTCTCCCTCTTCACTGAATTGATGTATATGGTTACCACAGATTACATGGTTTACAGAAGTAGTCTCATGCCAATTCCTGTTGTGAGAAACCCCACCACCTACTGTTATGCCTCCCAAGTTCAGTTTGCTTCTGCCATGAATAAAAGGTTTAACTGATCGTTTGGTGTCATTTCATCTTAATTTAGCCCGAGGGAATTCTGAACTCAACAGGACACCCTGGTCTGTCCAGTACGGGTCGTGACATGAGCACAGGTGGTGGTATGATGCTGCAAGAGGGGATACTGAGTGTCTAGAGCTTGTGTGGATGTCAGGTGCCTGAAACAGCCCTTCTGCTGGGTAGGTAGCACTGGTGATAAGAGGAAGAGCACCTAATGTGCTTGTTTACTGCATCTATGCTGCTATTTCCAACTGAATGATTCCTGCTGTGTTCTTGAGGGAGATCAAGGCTGCCCTTCTTTCTGCAAATCATTAACTGAGATAATCTTTACTCTAAGCTAATAAGCTTATTTACTAAATCTAATAATCTTTAGTATCTACATTTCAGCAGGGCTGAATCCCATCATGCAAGTAGGTTTATAATCAGCATTGTGATGGCTGCCATCTCAGCAAGTATGCCAGTGGCTATGCTGGGGACTGCTGCGGCCAAAACCATGTTTCTTTCCGGCCCAAGTTACAAAAGAAAAGTTTGCTACTGACAGTTGCTTCTTCTCTGAGCTGTCACCAAAGGGGATGTTGTCCTTTGTCCTAAGAGAGTGAGCTTTCTGAGTATCTATCTGAGGCCCCTGAAGGTTAAATCCCAGAAGGACTCACGTGTGATAGCTGTCCTCTTTGCCAGCAGACCGTTTTAAATTGAGGATCACCAGAGCTTTAAGCAAAGGTTCCCCTATGTGATGGGATCGCAAGGCACACATGAAAGGCTTGGTGACATCCCAGAAAGGCACAGGGGCTGCAGGGAGAGGTATCCTGGCTGATGGGCAAATACAGCAAGATTCAAGCATCAGCTGCCTTGGGAAGTGCGGCTGAGAGAGGGCAAGGGCCAGGGTGCTTGCCAGGAAATCTCCTGCTGCCTCCGTGCTCATCTGAGCCCAAGTGCCTGCACAGAGGCGCTGAGTCAACCCAAGGCCTCATCTTTGGGCCATCTTGGAAGAGCCTATGATCAGCATGCAGCCATCTTATGGCAAGTCCTCTTGCTAAGGACCAATGATGGATTCACATCTAAGCAGCTCATAATGCTGTCCTGGGAGTGCCCCAGCTTCTTCTTCAGAGGAATAAAGGGGAATGACTGAATGGACGGTGGTGCTTTCATTGAGGTGATGTGTGAAATGGAAGCTGCTGGTGCCTATCCAGCTGGAAAGTTGTTTTTTGTTTTTGGGTTTTTTTTTTTTAATCTTCTAAATATATATATATATATAAGCATAGGGGATGACCTTAGGGCTACTTCAGTAAGTTGGATTCTAATGTCCAAGGCTGTGTGTGAGTAATTGTTAAGCACATAACTGCTGTGTTTGCTTATGGAGTATCTGTGCTGCCAGGATATGACTCTCATTGCTTTTGAAGATTCTTTGAAAAGAGCATTTGCCCAGGGCCCACAAGCCAGCATAGTGACTGAAATTCTGGTCAACTTAATTTGTGCTCTGGGCCTGATTTGGGCCCCTTAACCAAGCAAAACTCCATAAAAATGTGAAAAGGGCCACTACGAAAAACGTATCACTTAGCTAAGATTTCAAAGTTTAGCATGCTATCAATCACTTTACAGAGAATCTGTTGCGTCAAGGATTCTCTCAACCTCGAGGGATAACCTTGAGAGGCGTCCCTACTCAAGGGGAGGTCCTGACGTGCAGCCTGCTGCTGTGCAGGATAGCTCAATGGGCCCTGGGCTGTCCACTGTTTATCGAGTAAGATGATTGACTCATAGTCATATTTGCATACCGACTACAGGTGTTAGCTTCTTCCAAATTTGGATTGAGTCAGACATTGACCAGCACTGTGGTTAGGTGGGCGCATTGTTCAAATTAGCCCTTGGCTATTGCGTTGTTATCTGTCTTCCCTGAATCCACTTTGAGCCTGATGCAGCCATCATGACCAGATGCATCCATTATGACCGCCACTGGTGGTTATCGCTTGAGCAGGATTACGGGAAATACAGGTCAGGTTGAGGTGGTGGGGGGGAAAGCACACCGTCACATCAGCCTTAATAGGGAGTCTTATTTGTACTTGCAAAACCATATTATAGAATACTCTAAGGCTATTGTCCTCTACTACATTTTATCTATGTATTTTTATAATTTATAAAAAAGCGGTTATATTCTAGGCTTTTTCTCTTATCATACTACACTCTTTTTTTCAGTGAAAAACCCCTCAAACCTTGTCTTTAAGGCTCTATTTAGGATTTAGGTAATCAAGGTTAAAACTACTTACTGTCTCAGACTGATCCAGGACAATGGCTCTTGCGCCACTCAGTAGTGTGTCATGGTGAAAGGAGAAGCTGGAAAACTCTCATTCTTGCACAAGGGTGTCAGGAGCAGAGCCACGTTAACGGCGCTGTGTATTGGGTTTGTGCGGCAAGGTTTTGGTAGCGGGGGGGGTTACAGGGGTGGCTTCTGTGAGAAGCTGCTAGAAGCTTCCCCTATGTCCCATGGAGCCAAAGCCAGCCGGCTCCAAGACAGACCCGCAGCTGGCCAAGGCTGAGCCAATCAGTGATAGTGGTAGCGCCTCTGTGATAACATATTTAAGAAGGGGGAAAAAAGTTGCGGTGGGCACAGAAACGGCAGCCGGAGAGAGGAGTGAGAACATGTAAGAGAAACAACCCTGCAGACACCAAGGTCAGTGAAGAAGGAGGGGGAGAAGGTGCTCCAGGCGCCGGAGGAGAGATTCCCCTGCAGCCCGTGGTGAAGACCATGGTGAGACGGGTTGTTCCTCTGCAGTCCATGGAGGTCCATGGTGGAGCAGATATCCACCTGCAGCCCATGGAGGACCCCATGCCAGAGCAGGTGGGTGCCCGAAGGAGGCTGTGACCCCGTGGGAAGCTCGCACTGGAGCAGGCTCCTGGCAGGACCTGCGGACCCATGGAGAGAGGAGCCCACATTGGAGCAGGTTTGCTGGCAGGACTTGTGACCCCGCGGGGGACCCACGCTGGAGCAGTGTGCTCCTGAAGGACTGCACGCCGTGGAAGGGACCCATGCTGGAGCAGTTTGTGAAGAACTGCAGCCTGTAGGAAGGACCCACGTTGGAGAAGTTCGTGGAGGACTGTCTCCCATGGGAGGGACCCCATGCTGGAGCAGGGGAAGAGTGTGAGGAGTCCTCCCCCTGAAGAGGATGAAGCGGCAGAGACAACGTGTGATGAACTGATCGTAACCCCCATTCCCCATCCCCCTGCGCTGCTGGCGGGGGGTTAGGTAGAGAATCCAGGAGTGAAGCTGTGCCCGGGAAGAAGGGAAGGGTGGGAGGAAAGTGTTTTAAGATTTGGTTTTATTTCTCATTACCCTACTCCGGTTAATTGGCAATAAATTAAGTTAATTTTCCCCAAGTCGAGTCTGTTTTGCCCGTGACAGTAATTGGTTGAGAGATCTCTCCCTGTCCTTATCTTGACCCACGAGCCCTTTGTTATATTTTCTCTCCCCTGTCCAGCTGAGGAGGGGGGGAGAGTGATAGAGCGGCTTTGGTGGGCACCTGGCGTTCAGCCAGGGTCAACCCACCACATGCTGCCTCCAATGACCAGCTTGAAAAGAAATGGGAAAAACTGAACTGAAACAGAAGTTTGTGTTTTCTTGTTTGTTGTCATGTATTCATGTATGGTGTTTGGGTTTTTTTTGGTTTGGTGGCTTTTTTGGGGTTTTTACAGAATAAAAAAATTTAAGAAGTACACTTTTGATTTCAAATGCCAGTCTTGGCAGACAGGTTTTGTATCATGCTCTGGTTATCCTCCTGTTTTGTTCCTGAAAAGGAACAAAACCAAGATCATCTTGTGTGATTTGAGAAATATGCTTGCTAATCCAGGTTGGTTTTGACCTGGATGGCAAGCTCCTGCCTACCTGTCTGCCCTTGTTTCTATATCATGTCTCTCTGAGTAAGCTGCCCATGGAGGCAGCTGCCCTAACCTCCTCCCTGTTTGAGTGTTTCCCTTTGGTTGGCTTCTGGCTTTCAGAGGGCCTTGGGCACTTTGGTGGAAACTAGGTCAGCTGATTTTGGGCAAAAAGTAAAAACTTTTATCTAAAAAAAAAAAGGAAATACTGCATTTCAAAATTAAATTTATCTGTTTAAAAAGTGCCTGTTCTGACACTTTTATTGAGGAGGGAGCAAAGTGGCTTCTCAAATTTGCAGGTTGCTTGAATTTCTCAATCTCTCTTTGATGGGAATTTACTAAATTTACTCTATCCACAAAGTCCAAATATGATTTCATCCAAAGCTGAAAAGTGACAGCTTAGATGTTGTTTATGCCTATTAAACATTTATTTTCCTGGTGCTTTGCTTTCTCATTTCCAGGATTCAGTTCACAGTTAGAGATTTTGAGAAGATAAGGCTCATGGACAGTCCCTCAAAGAAATGCACAAGGTGCTCTTTCACAGACATGACTTCTGGGATTTATTTTTTTTAATTGTCTTACACAGATCAGGTAAAAAAGCATTTGCCACTAATGCTTGATATATTTGCCTTAGTATAGGAAAAGAATACCATTAACGCTTCACATGGGCCATGATTATTTGTTGCTCTGAGTGTTTTGTAAATAGTAATGCTAGTTTTATAAAAGTGCAGGAGAAGCATTCTGTCTGTACCAGGTATGTTCCAATGATGCTAAAATAGAAAACAAAGAGGATTTCAGTAGACTCACTGTCCCAGCATCTTGACATAATTTAACCAATAGGTTATGATAAGAGGACCTAGCTGGCTTTTTCCAGTATACAGGATCTTTAAGCTTGCAGCTGATTTGTGTAAACAGTTATTTTCTCACTAATCTCTTATATGAGGAGACTTCCTGTGAATTGTATAATTTCAAGTAGAAAAAACAGTAAGCAAATATATCCCTGGGAGAGCCCAGACCATGAAAGGAAAACAGTAGGTGTTTTTCTCTCTTCTTATTACTAGCATTGAGAGATATATATATATTCTGAAAATGTATCACACAGTTTGGTCTGCCAAGGGAATGGCTACAAATTCAATTCCTTCCACCATTGCTATCTCCAAGATTAATATCTCCCCACCACTACCAATTCAATATGAGGTATACACAGAAACTGGGTGTCATGGTTTCAGCCCAGCCGGTAACAAAGGACCACGCAGCCGCTCACTCATTCCTCCTGCCCCCCTCCAGTGAGATGGGGAGGAGAATCAGAAAGGAGAAAAGAAAAAAAAAAATGGAACCTCGTGGGTTGAGATAAGGACAATTTACTGGGACAACAAAAAAAGAGAAGTTACAACAACAATGGTAGTAATAAAAGAATATACAAAACGAGTGATGCACAGTGCAACTGCTCACCACCCGGAACCCGATGCTCCGCCACTTCCCCCACCGAAAGTCGAGAGAGCTCCCCCCAGCCCGCTCCCTATTTATATACTGAGCATGATGTCACATGGTATGGAATAGCTCCTTGGCTAGTTCAGGTCAGCTGTCCTGGCTGTGCCCCCTCCCAGGTTCCTGTGAAAATTAACTCTGTCCCAGCTGAACCCAGGACATTATCCACCCCTTATTCTATACCATCTACATCATGTCCAGATCCTACATTTTCCAATTAATCACCACCACTTTCCTTGTCTTTGAGATATATATATATCTATGTATATGGACATCCCCACACACAAATAGCATTCCCTTAGTCTATGGGCCATCCCTCTAATGTGTCCATCAATTTTATTTAGTCCATGACTTTGGGGCTCCCTCTGTTGTAACAGTCCTTCAGGATGAGAGAGATGGTGTGAGGTGTTAGGTTGTTGTATGCTGCCACTGGAGCTTGCGGCTGGTATATTTGGTGCAACCCATGCCCTTGGCCTGCAGGTCGAAGATGTTGATCTTGAGGAAATCGCTGGGCACCAGTTCAAGTTCTATCACTGTTGCACTTGGCTCAGTTTCAAAGTCCATCCTTCAGTCATTTGGGTAATTCTTACAGTAATACCCTTGATATGGCATATAGACACTATAGATACAATGACATACATTGGCAAGTTATTTAGCAGTTAACATCATACAGCCTAATTCACTGGCTATTCTCTCCCAAAATCAAATCTCCCTGAGGTACACATCAAACTTCCCCATCCTTCTGCATCACCCACCAAGTGTACCCAGGTCCTTGAGCAAAAGCAATCCCTTGGATGGGTTTGTCTCTGCTTGAGGGAGGACTAACCCAGACTGTCTTCCCTAACATACTCTTCATGCGCACTACAGGCACTTTATCTCCTTCTACAGTATGTGGAAGTCTTGACTGGGAGGGGCCAGCCCGATTGGCAGATCCTCTAGTATTACCTAACCAGGTGGCTTTTGTTAAATGTGTATCCCAATGTTTGAAAGTTCCACCCCCCATTGCTCTCAATGTAGTTTTCAGCAGTCCATTGTATCATTCGATTTTTCCAGAGGCCGGTGCATGATAGGGGATGTGATATACCCACTCAATGCCATGCTCTTTGGCCCAGGTGTCTATGAGGTTGTTTTGGAAATGAGTCCCATTGTCCGACTTGATTCTTTCTGGGGTGCCGTGTCGCCATAAAACTTTCTCTTCAAGGCCCAAGATAGTGTTCTGGGCAGTGGCGTGGGACACAGGATATGTTTCCAGCCATCCAGTGGTTGCTTCCACCATCGTGAGCACATAGCGCTTGCCTTGGCGGGTTCGTGGGAGTGTGATATAGTCAATCTGCCAGGCCTCCCCATAATTATATTTCAGCCATCGCCCTCCATACCACAGGGGTTTTAACCGCTTGGCTTGCTTAATTGCAGCACATGTTTCACATTCATGGATAACCTGTGCAATAGTGTCCATGGTCAAGTCCACCCCTCAGTCACGAGCCCATCTATATGTTGCATCTCTTCCCTGATGGCCTGAGGTATCATGGGCCCACTGAGCCAAAAATAGCTCACCCCTACGTTGCCAGTCCAGGTCCACCTGAGCCACTTCAATCTTGGCAGCCTGATCTGCCTGCTGGTTGTTTTGATGTTCTTCAGTGGCCCAACTCTTGGGTACGTGAGCATCTACATGACGTACTTTTACAACCAGATTCTCTAGCCGGGATGCAATATCTTGCCACAGTGCAGCAGCCCAGATGGGTTTACCTCTGCGCTGCCAGTTGCTCTTCTTCCATTGCTGTAGCCACCCCCACAGGGCATTTGCCACCATCCATGAGTCAGTATAGAGATAGAGCACTGGCCACTTTTCTCTTTCAGCAATGTCTAACGCTAGCTGGATGGCTTTCACCTCTGCAAACTGACTCGATTCACCTTCTCCTTCAGCAGTTTCTGCGACTTGTCGTATAGGACTCCATACAGCAGCCTTCCACCTCCGATGTTCGCCCACAATGCTACAGGACCCATAAGTGAACAGGACATATTGCCTCTCATTTTCTGGCAGTTTATTATACAGCGGGGCCTCTTCAGCCCGTGCCACCTCCTCCTCTGGCGACATTCCAAAATCTTTGCCTTCTGGCCAGTCCATGATCACTTCCACAATTCCTGGGCGACTGGGGTTTCCTATGCGAGCTCGTTGTGTGATCAGTGCGGCCCACTTACCCCACGTGGCATCAGTCGCGTGATGTGTAGAGGAGACTTTCCCTTTGAACATCCAGAACCAGCAGTCGGGGTGCTAAGGGGAGCTGTGTTTCAGTACCAACCACTTCTGAGGCAGCTCGAACTCCTTCATATGCTGCCAATATCTCTTTTTCAGTTGGAGTATAGCGAGCCTCCGATCCTCTGTATCCCCGACTCCAAAACCCCAGGGGTCGGCCTCGGGTCTCCCCAGGTGCTTTCTGCCAGAGGCTCCAGGTAGGGCCATTCTCTCCAGCTGCAGTATAGAGCACATTTTTAACATCTTGTCCTGCCCGGACCGGCCCAAGAGCTACTGCATGAACAATCTCCCGCTTAATTTGTTCAAAGGCTTGTCGTTGCTCAGGCCCCCATTTGTCATCATTCTTCCTCCGGGTAACTTGGTAGAGAGGACTTACAATTTGACTGTAATTTGGAATATGCATTCTCCAAAAACCCACAACACCTAAGAAAGCCTGTGTTTCCTTTTTATTAGTCGGTGGGGACATAGCTGCTATTTTGTTGATCACATCCATAGGGATGTGACGATGCCCGTCTTGCCATTTTACTCCTAAGAACTGGATCTCCCGTGCAGGTCCCTTGACCTTACTTTCTTTTATGGCAAAACCAGCCTTCAAAAGGATTTGGATTATTTTCTTCCCTTTCTCAAAAACTTCTGCCATGTTGCCCCATACAATGATGTCATCAATGTATTGCAGGTGTTCTGGAGCTTCACCTTTTTCCAGTGCAGCCTGGATGAGTCCATGGCAAATGGTGGGGCTGTGTTTCCACCCCTGGGGCAGTCGATTCCAGGTGTACTGGACGCCCCTCCAAGTGAAAGCAAACTGTGGCCTGCACTCCGCTGCCAAAGGAATGGAGAAAAATGCATTAGCAATGTCAATTGTGGCATACCGCTTAGCTGCCTTTGATTCCAGTTCATATTGAAGCTCTAACATATCTGGCACAGCAGCGCTCAGCGGTGGTGTGACTTCATTCAGCCAACAATAATCTACTGTTAGTCTCCATTCCCCATTAGATTTCTGCACGGGCCATATGGGACTATTAAAAGGTGAGTGAGTCTTGCTGATCACTCCTTGGCTCTCCAATTGGCAAATCAGCTTATGGATGGGGATCAGGGAGTCTCGGTTGGTGCGATATTGCCGCCAGTGCACCGTCGTGGTAGCAATTGGCACCTGTTGTTCTTCAACCTTCAGCAACCCCACAACCGAAGGGTCTTGAGAGAGACCAGGCAGGGTAGACAGCTGTTCAATCTCCTCCATCTCCAATGCAGCTATACCAAAGGCCCAACGGTACCCTTTTGGGTCCTTAAAATACCCCCTCCTGAGATAGTCTATGCCAAGGATGCACGGGGCCTCTGGGCCAGTTGCAATGGGGTGTTTATGCCACTCATTCCCGGTTAGACTCATTTCAGCTTCCAATACGGTTAGCTCTTGGGATCCCCCTGTCACACCAGAGATACAGATGGGTTCTGCCCCTTTGTAACTTGATGCCATTAGGGTGCATTGTGCACCAGTGTCTACTAGAGCCTTATATTCCTGTGGGTCGGACGTGCCAGGCCATCGAATCCACACTGTCCAGTAGACTCGGTTGTCCCTTTCCTCCACATGGCTGGAGGCAGGGCCCCTCTAATCCTGGTTAGAATATCCGTTACTCACTTTTCGCACACATGAATCAGAAGTCCCTTCAAGAGGATCAGAAATGGCATCATCCCATCTACTGCATCTGGGGGACTGCTCACGGGAAACTGGAGCAGCAGCTTTCCAAGAAGAATCCTCTTTTCTGGTTGCTTTTTCTCGCAACTCCTGTACCCGTGCGTCCAGGACTGAGGCAGGTTTTCCATCCCACTTCCTCATGTCCTCTCCATGGTCACGCAGGTAAAACCACAGGTTAGCCTGTCGTGTGTACTTTCTCTCTCCTCTCTCTTGGGCAGAGGAGTGCTTACTCCCAATAGCTGCGATGCGGGCCTGTACAGGTGGGCAGGAGGACATATCCACTTTGAATTGCTGGAACTCTCGGGACAATTCCTCTACAGCCGAGACACAGGCCCGTAGGGAGGAAGAGAGACTTCCTTCGTATTGCCGGAGTTGGACAGCCAATTCATCCACCGTTTGTCCATAGCCTTCTTTCCAGGACATTACTGCCAATGAGTTGGCATAGGTTGGTGGCGCACTTCGTAGAAACTTCCGCCACATGGGTTGTGTGCATTGGACTTCATCTGGATCTGTGGGTGACTGCGCATTTTCTGGATCATTATAAATCACCTCCAGCACGGCTAATTCCCTCAGGTACTGGATACCTCTCTCCATGGTGGTCCACTTGCCTTGGTGACATGTAACTTCATCCTTGAAGGGGTATCTTTCCTTTACACCTAACAGAAGTCGCCTCCAGAGGCTGAGGACTTGTGTTTTTCTCCCAATCGCCTTGTCGATGCCCCCTTCCCTAGACAGAGATCCCAACTGCTTGGCTTCCTTACCCTCTAATTCCACACTACTAGCCCCATTATCCCAGCATCGGAGCAGCCAGGTAACAATGTGCTCACCTGGGTGGCGGCTAAAATCTTTTCGCATGTCACGCAACTCACTCAGGGATAGAGATCGGGTAATTATTTCAGGTTCTGCCTCTTCCTCCTGTTCTCGCGATGACCCTGGTTCATCTTCATCTCTCACTAAGCGAACTGATTTCTTTGTGTGTTTCTTTTTCTGTACAGGGGCGACTGATACTGGCACAGGTTGGTTCTCTGGTTTAGCTGCAGTATCTGTCACCGGGGTTGGGGTAGCCGCAGTATCTGTCACCGGGGTTGGGGTAGCCACACTGCCTGTTGCCGGGGTTGGGGTAGCCACGGTGTCTGTTGTCGGGGTAGGGGTAGCCATGGTGCCTGTTGTCGGGGTAGGGGTAGCCACGGTGCCTGTTGTCGGGGTAGGGGTAGCCACGGTGCCTGTTGTCCTGTTTTTCATCTTTTCCCCTTTTTCCCCCTGAGGGTGCTGCCTAATATCAAGCAGTGTTTGGTAGATACTGGCCAGGGCCCAGCACAGTGCAGCGAGTTGTACGTCTTTGGAATAGCCACAGCATTTTTCTTTCAAATATTCTACCACTTCATGAGGGTTCTGTAGTTGTTCGGGAGTGAACTTCCAAGCCACTGGAGGTGAGAAGTTCTCTAGATACCTGCCCATATCCTCCCACATGCCGTGCCACCCATGAATATCCAGTTTTGGGGCAGATCTCTGGGTGGTACTCTTAAAGAGCCTTTTTGTAGCCCTAAACAAGACCTGAAACATATTCAGGAGGCATAGCACTAACAGCACACTGGCTTGCGCATCCCAAGGATATTAAAAATTCTCAAAAGCTGTTGTAATTAGTCGGAAGGAGAGAAGGGAGGCGAACGGACGGGGGGAAGTATCCCCCCCTAACTCCCCCATGGAGTGAGTGTAATTACCAATAAAATCCGATAGAAGGTGCCCAAAGTATGGAAATGATATCACTGCCTCATACAGATACCAGCTTAACCTCATGACCAGTGATGTAATCATTTCACAAGTCGACATTGCCCAGTACAGCAAAATGATAATCCCAATCACTCTTCCAGAGGTGAGAAACGTGACTACAGGCAATACATAGAGCACATAAGAACTTACAAAACGCCACCATGTAAACAAATGAATCAACATTGTGACTAACATCTATTTATCTAATATAAGAAATGCGTATGACAAATTTGTTTCAACACGCTCTGGCCAGATCTGTCGTTATCTCAACCCTTCCTGCCCCACGTTGGGCGCCAAAAAAGACTGTCGTGGTTTCAGCCCAGACGGTAACAAAGGACCACGCAGCCGCTCGCTCACTCCTCCCGCCCCCCTCCGGTGGGATAGGGAGGAGACGGAGGAGAGAAAAGAAAAAAAACTGGAACCTCGAGGGTTGAGACAAGGGCAGTTTACTGGGACAACACAAAAAAAAAGTTACAACAACAACAACGGTACTAATGAAAGAATATACAAAAAGAGTGATGCACAGTGCAACTGCTCACCACCCGGAACCCGATGCTCCGCCACCGAAAGTCGAGAGCCCTCCCCCCGGCCCACTCCCCATTTATATACCGAGCATGATGTCACATGGTATGGAATAGCTCCTTGGCTAGTTCAGGTCGGCTGCCCCGGCTATGCCCCCCCCCCACCTCCCAGGTTCCTGTAAAAATTAACTCTATCCCAGCTGAACCCAGGACAATGGGTATGTCATGGGTTCGGCTGGGATAGAGGTAATTTTCACAGGAACCTGGGAGGGAGCACAGCCAGGACAGCTGACCTGAATTAGCCAAGGGGATAATCCATGCCATGTGATGTCATGCTCAGTATATAACTGGGGAGCGGGTGTTGTACTGCAGCAGGGGAAGTGGCAGAGTGTAAGGTTCTGGGTTGTGAGGAATTGCACTGTACATCACTTGTTTTGTTTATTTTTTTATTAATACTAATGTTATTATTGTAACTTCTCTCCTTGTGTTGTCCCAGTAAACTGTCCTTATCTCAACCCTCAACGTTCTACCTTCTTTTTTTCTCCTTTCTTATTCTTCTCCTGATCCCACCGGAAGGGGTAGGGGGGGCTGGTGGTGTTGGGGAGGAGTGAGCCAGTGGCCTCTTGGTGCTTTGTTGCCGGCTGTGCTTAAACCATGATGCCGTGACTGAATCAAGCGCTCAAGCTCTCTGTGCAAGATTCCCTTTATTTCACAAAAGGATCAAACTTATATATGTTTCAACAAGGATCTAGAAAGAACTAACGGCATACAGCCAATACTACTAACACAGGAGGGCATATCTGGCCCAGCTGGGATGTTTGCCAGTCCTCAGAACAGTTAAAGATAAAAACATTCCATAGACATACTCGTGACTGTCTTCAGCCACATCTTCCCAGGCCTACACAAGGCCATCCTCCAACCTGACCTTGTGAAACTAGTTCTCCAAGGGCTTGGCAAACATGCAGCACAACAAATTCTAATGGTCACTCTTGAAAACAAATGCCAAATGTTCTGAGCTGCTCCCACATCTCCCCCTTTTTTGTTTAGGAACATCAGATTCACGAGGAAGGCAGCGAGGACTCTAGCTTCGAACCGACGCAATCCTCGTACTGATCCTCAGACGATTCTGATTGCTGCAAACATACAAATGATTAATAACCCTCCAATAGCAATACAAATTCAGATACACAAATTTAAACCTTCAAACCATGTTTTTGGATTTAATCATTTAACACTATTAGACAATTCTTTGAAAAAACATTTTGTTCTGCTAATTTTGTATATTTCCCATTTGATCTTGTAATATCTGTGCAAGGCTTTAGATCTCTCCTGCAATATTAGTAGCAAATGCACCTTGTAAATGCGCCTTCACCTAATCCCAATCTCATACACTTTCATTCCTTTGTAAAGGAATTACACAGAGCCCTTGTTTTCGAAATTCCCAATCGCAATGTAATTTCATTCTATTTGGTAATGCACTTTGTCTATCTCTATGTGATGGGTTGACCCTGGCTGGACACCAGGCACCCACCATAGCTATTCTATCACTCCTCTCTCCTCAGCTGGACAGGGGAACGGGAAATGAGGTTTGCGGTCAGTTCATCACACGTTATCTCTGTCGCTTCATCCTCCTCAGCGGCAGCACTCATCACACTCTTCCCCTGCTCCAGCGTGGGATCTCTCCCATGGGAGACAGTCCTCCACGAACTTCTCCAGCATGGGTCCTTTCCATGGCGTGCAGTCCTTCAGGAGCATACCGCTCCAGCGTGGGTCCCCCACGGGGTCATAGGTCCTGCCAGAAAACCCGCTCCGTGAGCTTCTCTCTCCACAGATCTGCAGATCCTGCCAGGATCCTGCTCCAGTGCAGGCTTCCCACGGGGTCACAGCCTCCTTCAGGCACCCACCTGCTCTGGCGTGGGGTCCTCCACAGGCTGCAGGTGGATATCTGCTCCACCGTGGACCTCCATGGGCTGCAGGGGGACAGCCTGCCTCACCATGGTCTTCCCCACGGGCTTCAGGGGAATCTCTGCTCTGGCGCCTGGAGCACCTCCTCCCCCTCCTTCTTCACTGACCTTGGTGTCTGCAGGGTTATTTCTCTTATATGTTCTCACTCTTCAGCTGCCGTTTCTGTGTTCTGCAACCCCTTTTCTCTTCCCCCTCAACAGCTGTATTTTTTTTTCTCTCTCTCTCTCTTTTTTTTTTTCTAATCTGTACACAGAGGCGCTACCACTATCACTGATTGGCTCGGCTTCGGCCGGCGGCGAATCCATCTTAGAACCGGCCGGCATTGGCTCCATCGGACACAGGGGAAAGCATCCAGCAGCCCCCACAGAAGCCACCCCTGTAACCCCCCGCTACCAAAACCTTGCCACACAAACCCAATACACTCCAAGCCAAATTACCACTGCTACTAAAGCATCCAATCATGCTAGTATTGTTGATCAATTTGTACCTGGGTATTCATTCCAGCCGTAACATTTTTTAATACATTAGCTACTGTGTGAGCAGTCTGAATGGATTTTGCAAGTGCCGTGGTAGCAACGGTGGCAGTGGCTGCAATAATGATAGCTGATATTATAAAGGCAATTAGCCATCCTATAAATTGTTTTGGGTGACTAATTGTCCGCTTTAAAAGCCTTGATAATTGACTTAATCCTTATTCCCCTTCCCACGATTTGGTCATATTTACAGGGATCCACCATTCAGCACGACATCACATTGGCATGATTACTGTAAGACTTAGTTCAGACATATTCTTATGAGTAAAACAGCTAAAATACCAAGGTTAACTCAGATTAGTTTCAAAAGCATGGTTACGTAAAGCAACATCTACAAATTGAGCTGCTACAAAAACATAAGGATGTGAAGTACATATCATCACTGAATCTTTGTGATTCTGTGTCAGGTTCAAACTATGCAAGGAATGGTTTTTTTATATAGTCACCGTGGCTTAGGCACAACACCCCTATTGGGCTCAGTGGAGGTACCGCGCCTGAGCCACGGCAACCACGCAAAGAAAAAGGATCAGAATTCTTACAATACTGTTGCTGGCCACTATTGCCAGGTATGCTAAAAAAGGTATTCTTTGGAGTAGGATACACGTTGCATCATCACGCTAGCTTGTTGTTGCATTCTCTTCAAATCTCCCTACGTGATAGCTTTTTCATTCTTGATGCACCGCTTCCTCCTCATTTATCTCTTCTCCTTCAAATTCAGAGTCTTCATCTGTGGGATTGGGTTGTCCAAGTGGTTTTGCCAGCTCATGATATGGCTTCATGTGTTTAGCTGGAATCCACTTGGTTCCTGTGGGAAGAAGACCACAAGCATACCCTCGCCCCACGTGATTAGTTCCACAGGTCCATTCCAACCAGGCCCACTAAAAGGATCCTTATACAGTACTTTAGGTCTGTGTGAAATAGAATCAGGAGTTTTAAAATGCCAATCTATCACTGTGCTGGCCATTAAGTCTGGTGAGCGATTTAAAAAATTCAAAGTAAACATAGCATTATCTAGCTGTTCTTGTGGTGGCATATTCCCCCTTTTTTGTTTATGCAACATGGACTTTAAAGCATGATGCGCACGCTCAATTATTGCTTGTCCAGTAGGTGAATGCGGAATTCCTGTCACATGGGATACCTGCCACTGTTGCAAAAATAACTGAGTAGATTTAGCTACATACCCTGGACCGTTGTCAGTTTTAATGGTTTGAGGAACCCCCATAATTGCAAAGCATCGTGACCAATGTTGTTGAACATCACGTGCCCTTTCTCCAGAATGAGCAGTAGCACAAATATAAGAGGAAAAGGTATCAATAGAAACATGCACAAATTTCAAGGAGCCAAAGGCAGATACATGTGTAACATCACTTTGCCAAATGGCATTAGAGTGTAAACCACGTGGGTTAACTCCAATGCTCACTGCATCCGAAGCAACTCTTTGACAATCTGGACAAGAACGAATTATATCTTTAGCCTGTGCTTTTGTCAAATTAAACATCTTTTGCAATGCTGCAGCATTTTGGTGAAAAGAGGAGTGAGAGGCCACAGCAGAGTGGAACTGCACTGTGCCGACAGTAAAAGAGTCAGCCACGGCATTGCCTTTAGTCAAAGGTCCTGGCAGCACAGTGTGCGACCTAATGTGACAAATAAACAAAGGATAAGCTCTTTTATTTAAAAGAGTTTGCAATTCCAAAAATTTGTTGAATAAGTCTTCATCATTTATCTCCTTTAAGTAAGATCCTGGTAACCGCTGTACAACACGGACAACATATTCTGCATCAGAAACAATATTGAGTGGTTCCAATGGAAATAAAGCTAAAGCGTGTAAAACAGCCTGTAATTCCACACACTGCGTGGAAACTTGCAACAAAACAACAGACGTCTGCCATACTCCATTATTTAGCCAGGCAACTACACCTCTTCCAGTTTTTCCAGAGCCATCTACAAAAACTGTACGAGCATTAACAACAGGAGTATCTGATACTATCGTCTGTGGTTTGATGTTTAATGTATTGTATTGGGTCTGGCTGAGATGGAGTTAATACTCCCCATAGCAGCCCTCATAGCACTGTGCTCTGCATCAGTAGCTAGAAAGGTGTTGATAACACACCAGTGTTTTGGCTACTGCTGAGCAGTGCTGGCACAGCATCAAGGCTGTCTCTCCAACATTTTTGCCCCCCCCTCAACGGCAGGCTGGGGCAGGGCAAGATCTCGGGAGGGGACATAACCAGGACAGCTGACCTAAACTAACCAAACAGATATTCCATACCATATGACGTCAGCTCAGCTATAAAAGCTAAGTAAAGGGAGACGGAAGGGGGGCATTTTTGTCTTCCGGAGCAACCACTACGCGTACTGAAGCCCTGCTTCCCAGGAAGTGGCTAGACATCGCCTGCTGATGGGAAGTAGAGAATAATATCATTTGTTTTTCTTTGCTTTCGCACGCGCGACCTTTGCTTTCACTTTATTAAACTGTCCTTATCTTGACCCACGAGCCTTTTGTTATATTTTCTCCCCCCTGTCCAGCTGAGGAGGGGGAGTGATAGAGCAGCTTTGGTGGGCACCTGGCATCCAGCCAGGGTCAACCCACTGCATGTATGAAGGTTTTGCAGTAACTTACATTTAGGCAGTGAGAAAGAAATTTTGTTCATGAAGTCGGCCAATGCGATTTGCAGTGATGTTGATTGAACAAAAAGGTAATCAAAATTTTGTTTTGAAAAAGGGAGATACAAGGTATCGGGATCAAAACCAATGAGACACTGAGTGCGTGACCGTGCTTTTTGTACCACAGTCACAATCATTTCTAAAGGCTGTGTAATAGTTTTCTTTAAAGTGTTAGAGAGAAACACCCATTCCAAATATAAAATTTTCTGAGCAACTTTATCATGTTGCCCTATAATAGCAAAAGGTTGTTTTGGACCTTGTATGACATACACATCATCAGGTAAAGTTACGTCCCTTCTATAGGCTTGTAATGTAGATATCTTTTGTGAAACTAAATTTAACTCTTCCTTGGCAGCTGGAGTTAAGATCCATGGTGATGTTAAATCAGGATCACCTCTCAGAATGTTAAAGAGATTACTTAATTCCTCTGTGGTTATACCTAACATGGGTCGTACCCAGTTTATTGTTCCTAATAATTTTTGAGCATAGTTCAGAGTTCATATATCTGTCTGCAACTTTAATGATTGAGGCTGTACTGTTCTTTCTGTAAGAACCCACCCTAAATATTTCCAGGGCGGCATCTTTTGAATTTTTTCTGTAGCAATTTCAAGTCCAAAGGTGTGCAAAGAATTTACAAGATGTTGCACAACACTTTCCAAATACTGTGTTGTTTCTGTTGCAATTAAAATATCATCCATATAATAATATATTATAGCATTTGGAAATGCGTCTCGGCTCAGTTGAATAGCTGCAGCAACTACTATCTGACAGATAGTAGGACTATTCATCATGCCCTGAGGTAGCACTGTCCACTGATGACGCTGCATAGGCTCGGCGTTATTTTCACTAGGCACTGAAAAGGCAAAATGTGCACAATCATCAGGATGTAAAGGAATCGTGAAGAAGCAATCTGTTTAATCAATGACTTGTAATTCCCACTCTTTAGGGATCATTGTAGGATTTGGTGTCCCTGGCTGGGTAATCCCCATAGGTTGTAACACTGCATTTATCGCTCGTAAATCCTTTAATAATCTCCATTTTCCTGACTTTTTTGGAATAACAAAAATCGGCGTGTTCCATCTTTTTCAAATTCCGATTTGTGTCGATTCGCCCAATGATATCCTTTACTACAATGAGGGCAGAAGTGATTTACAGGTTTATCACGTTTGGATTTCTGTCAGTTAGGACATTGCTTAGCCATATGTCCCAATTTTCCACACTCAAAGCATGTCACAGTAACTTGATTAACATTTAGTTGCTGTGACAGTGCAGCAGCTAACATGTTAACTCTATGAGTGTCTGTCCCTATGTTTTGACATATCTTAATATACTCCCCAACGTCAGTAGCTCTTCCTCTAACTGTTTTCAGTGCAGCCTGACAGTCTGTATTTGCATTCTCATAAGCCAATTGAAATAATAATACTTTTGCAGCTTCTGGATTTTCTACCTGCCATGTTATCGCGGCTTGAAGGCGATCAATAAAAGATACGTACGGTTCCTGAGAGCCCTGTCATATAGAGGCAAATGAAGCAGTACCTTGCCCAGTTTCGGGTACGCATCGTAAAGCCATGATCGCGATACGAGTAGCTTGATCGAAAACTTGCTTCAGCAAAGCTGCTTGTGCCTGAGGTGTAATGTAAGGGCCTGTTCCTTGTAACATATTTTGATCTATAAGTATCTGTGATGGGTTAACCCTGGCTGGATGCCAGGTGCCCACCAGAGCTGTTCTATCACTCCCCCTCCTTCTCAACTGGACAGGGGAGAGAAAAATATAACAAAGAGCTTGTGGGTCGAGATAAGGATAGGAGAGATCACTCACCAATTACCGTCACGGGCAAAACAGACTCAGTTTGGGGAAAAATTAACTTGATTTATTACAAATCAACTGGAGTAGGGTAATGAGAAATAAAACCAAATCTCAGAACACCTTCCCTCCACCCCTCCCTTCTTCCCGGGCACAACTTCACTCCCGGATTCTCTACCACCCCCCCCAGCGGCACAGGGGGACGGGGATGGGGTTTACGGTCAGTTCATCACATGTTATTTTCTGCTGCTTCATCCTCCTCAGGGGGAGGACTCATCACACTCTTCCCCTGCTCCAGCGTGGGGTCCCACCCACGGGAGACAGTCCTCCACGAACTTCTCCAACGTGGGTCCTTCCCACGGGCTGCAGTTCTTCACGAACTGCTCCAGCATGGGTCCTTTCCACGGTGTGCAGTCCTTCAGGCACAGACTGCTCCAGCGTGAGCCCCCCACGGGGTCACAAGTCCTGCCAGAAAACCTGCTCCGTGGGCTCCTCTCTCCACAGATCCGCAGGTCCTGCCAGGAGCCTGCTCCAGCGCGGGGTTCCCACGGGGTCACAGCCTCCTTCGGGAACCCACCTGCTCTGGCGTGGGGTCCTCCACGGGCTGCAGGTGGATATCTGCTCCACCGTGGACCTCCATGGACTGCAGGGGGACAGCCTGCCTCACCATGGTCTTCCCCACGGGCTGCAGGGGAATCTCTGCTCCGGCGCCTGGAGCATCTCCTCCCCCTCCTTCTTCACTGACCTTGGTGTCCGCAGGGTTGTTTCTCTTACATGTTCTCACTCCTCTCTCCGGCTGCCGAATACCGCCGTCCCAACTTTTTTTCCTTCTTAAAAATGTTATCACAGAGGCGTTACCACTATCGCTGATTGGCTCGGCCTTGGCTGGCGGCGGGTCTGTCTTAGAGCCGGCTGGTATGGGCTCTGTCGAACACAGGGGAAGCTTCCAGCAGCTTCTTACAGAAGCCACCCCTGTAACCCCACCCGCTACCAAAACCTTGCCACACAAAACCAATACAGTATCCCTGATGACAAGATGTCCATAATTTGTTCCTCTGACAAATCATTGTATTCTAATTGCCATACAGAATACTGAGCAGAAGTCAATACCGTTTTCATAAGCAGTTTCCAGTCCCAAGGAGTCATAGTATAAGTGCCTCCAATTGTTTCCACTAGTCCCATTGTAAATGAATTGTGTAACCCATTTTCACGAATTGATTTCCGTAATTCTTGTATCATTTCATAAGGTAAACCGTCATGCTGTGGTGGATTATGGGGTTTGTATATAACAGGAAAAGTAAACGTGGGATCTCCTTGCTGTAGAGCTTTTTCTCGACAGTGTTGCATCAAGCTATTTGTATTTTTTCCCAAATCATTAAGTGAATCGTCACATTTAGCATCAAAGTCTGTTAGAGGCGGAGCTGAAGGCACTATAGTGTTTTCTCCGCACCGCTGTAAAGCAGGAGCCACAGGATTAGACAGAGGCATAGAGTCAGAGGGATTAGTAGGAGAAGGAGATACAGGCAGTGCAGCAAAGCGAGGTTCCGCGTTAAGTTCTGCAAACCCTGGAGAGGGAGTACCAGGCAATTGGGGTGGGGGGGTGGGGGATGGCGGCGGCATGGCGGCGGCCGTGGCGGGCGCAGAGGCTGCGGGAGCGAAGCGGGTGCAAAAGCGGTGGGAGGCGGTGGCGGGGCGGCGGGGACCTGTATGCGGTGGTAAGGGTCGGCAACCCCGCGGAGCCCGTGCTGCCCGCCCGCTGCCTGCCGGCGGGGTGTGTGCGTTAACGGTGTTAGTGCAGGCGGTGGTGGAGGTAATGAGGGATATAAATCCGGCTCCTTTTCAGAGTCCACCCTGCCTGATGCAGAAGAATTATTATCAGAATCAGAATCCTGCTCATTAGCGGCCTGCTTACAAACTGTCTCCTCAAAAGCAGTATCAGGCTGTATTGGTATGATTTTCACTGACGGCTGTAAATGCACCAGCACAGTATAAATAAATCTCCATGTCATAATTAAATTTTCTGATACACCAAATGCCAAAGTTTTTCGCGTTTGTAAACGCTCCCCAACTCTTTCACAAACCTTGCTATCAAAAGTTCCCTCTGTGGGAAACCAGTTACAATTATCCTTTACCCATATTAAAAGCAAAGCAATTTGTCCCTTTGTTATTTTATACCCAGAGGCCCGTAAAATCTGCTGCAAAGCGTTTAAGTAGAGCTTACGCTCCTGGGAAGCTGACTGCCCCATGCTACCGCAATCTCGCAACTCACCCGTTCCACAGGGGTTGCTGTCTCCTATTTTCTCGGAGTCGTGGCCACTTCTTCAAAACTCTCCCCGTTAGATTGCGTGGTCTCCGCAGTGGAGGGGAATCGCCTCTTTCCTTTTTCTCTTGATCACGTCGTTTTCTTCTCTTAATCGTGCTGGCTTCTTCTCTCCATCACCTTGTCTTCTTCCCTTGATCACGTCGTCTTCTTCCCTTGATCACGTCGGGATCACCACCTGCAGTGACTGAATCAAGCGCTCAAGCTCTCTGTGCAAGATTCCCTTTATTTCACAAAAGGATCAAACTTATATATGTTTCAACAAAGATCTAGAAAGAACTAACGGCATACAGCCAATACTACTAACACAGGAGGGCATATCTGACTCAGCTGGGATGTTTGCCAGTCCTCAGAACAGTTAAAGATAAAAACATTCCATAGACATACTCATGACTATCTTCAGCCACATCTTCCCAGGCCTACACAAGGCCATCCTCCAACCTGACCTTGTGAAACTAATTCTCCAAGGGCTTGGCAAACATGCAGCACAACAAATTCTAATGGTCACTCTTGAAAACAAATGCCAAATGTTCTGAGCTGCTCCCACACCATGACAGTCCTTAGTGGTGCCCAACAAGGGGAAAGAGGAATAATTCAAGATATGGATAGTAATTGGGAGAGGTAACGGGCAAAACATGGACTGAATAACGTTGGTGGGATACTCATGGTAATTTCAATTGTTGTAATTGTGGTGGAGGGACGAGGGGTGGATTGTGTGGAAATTATCCACTTCTGTTTGGTATTCTGATGATGTTAATTTAATTTTGTTGTAGGGAAGTCTTTTTTGTTGATGTGAGTGAAGTTTGTGATTTTAATGATGATTCCTAAATACATGATTTGCAGAGGCAAGGGGTGGAATGTGTTGGGTTTGTGTGGTGGGGTTTTGGTAGCAGGGGAGGGGGCTACAGGGGTGGCTCCTGTGAGAAGCTGCTAGAACCTTCCCCAGCTCCAGTCAGACCCGCCTCTGGCCAAAGCTGACCCAATCAGCGATGGTGGTAGTGCCTTTGCAATAACCTATTTAAGAAGGGGAAACCTGCAGCGGAGAGTGGATTGGAATGTGAGAGAAATGCCTATGCAGACACCAAGGTCAGTGAAGAAAGAGGGGGAGGAGGTGATTCCCCTGCAGCCCATGGAGGTTAATGGTGTGTCGGGGAATGCAGCAAATCTGCTGAATGCCTGACGGTGCATGAGCAGCGTGACCTTGAGCAGCTCGTGGTGTATCCTTGAGAGTCTGGAAAGTCCCGAACAAGAAAGTGATAAGAAGAACCGTCTTGGCGAATCCGCAGAAAAACCGTTACCCAATCATGAATTGTTAGTTACTAACTAAACCAATCATATATGAACACATACCCTGAAGAAGGTTATAAAAAAGGCTTGTTAGAACAATAAAGCGGCCATTTTTGGCACAATCTGATGTTTGTCGTGTCCATCTCTACTGCGACAATGGTGGAGCAGATGCCCACCTGCAGCCCACGGAGGACACCACGCCAGAGCAGATGGATGCCCCCTAGAAGGCTGTGACTCCATGGGAAAGCCCGCGCTGGAGCAGTCTGTGACTGAAGATCGGCCCACAGAAAGGACTCACGTTGGAGAAGTTCGTGAAGGACTGTTTCCTGTGGGAGGGACCCCACAGTGGAGCAGGGGATGAGTGAGGAGCCCTTCCCCTGACGAGGAAGGAGTGGCAAAGACAAGGTATGGGGAGCTGACCCCAACCCCCATCCCCTGTTCCCCTGTGCTGCTCGGGGGGAGGAGGTAGAGAAAACTGAGTGGAGTTGAGCCCGGGAAGGAGGGAGGGGTGGGGGGAAGGTGTTTTGAGATTTGGTTTTATTTCTCATCATCCTACTCTGATTTGATTGGTAATAGATTAAATTGATTTTGGTTTTTCCCCAAGCTGACTCTGTTTTTTGCCCATTGCCATAAGTGGTGAGTGATCCCTCCCTGTCCTTTTCTCGACCCATGAGCTTTTCTTTATATTTTCTCCTCTTCATCCCACTGTGGGGGTGGGGGGCGGGCAGGGAGGAGTGAGTGAGTAGCTTTGTGGTGCTTTGTTGCCAGCTGGGCTTAAACCACTACAGGGTAACAAGCAGGAGGAGCTGGAAGCCACTGTGCAGCTAGAAAACTACAAACTAATAGCTATTGCTGAAACACGGTGGGATGAATCACATGACTGGTGCACTGAAATCGATGGCTGTAAACTCTTCAGAAGGGACAGGCAAGGAAAGTAAGGGGGGGGGGGGGTTGCCCTCTATGTAAAAGAATGGATTGATTGCATAGAGCTGAGTTTGCAAAACAATGATGATCAGGTTGAGAGTTTATGGGTAAAAATTAGGGGCCAAGCCAACAAAGGAAACCTCATGGTTGGTGTTTACTACAGGCCCCCCAATCAAGGGGAGCCTGTTGATGAAGCATCCTTACTTCAACTACAGGAAGCATCATAATTGCAGGCCCTGATCCTGCTGGGGGCCTTCAATCACCCTGACATCTGCTGGAAAAGCAGCACAGCAAGCTGTAAGCAGTCCAGGAGACTCTTGGAGTGCCTCGAGGACAAAATCTTAATCCAAGTGATAGCCCAACCAGAGGAGAAGGGTTACTAGACCTGTTGCTCACCAACACAGATTAACTTATGGGAGAGGTCAATATTGGTGGCAGCCTGGGCTGCAGTGATCATGCCCTGGTGGAATTCACAATATTGAAGGATATGGACTAGGTGAAGTGTAGAGTCAGGACCCTGAATATTAGGAGAGCAAACTTTCACTTCTTTAAGGAATGAGTGGATGGGACCCCCTGGAAAACTGCCCTCAGGGATAAGGGAGCAGAAGAGAGCTGGCAGATCTTTAAGGACATTTTTCTTAGAGCACAAGCGCTCTCAATTCCCATATGTAAGAAATCGGGCAAGGAATGCAGGAGACCATCATGGCTGAGTAAGGACCTCCTGGTCAAACTAAAGTGTAAGAAAGAAATGCATAGGCAATGGAAGCAGGGACATGTATCCTGGGAAGAATATAGGGATACGGCCCAGATGCGTAGGGATGGGATCAGGAAAACTAAGGCACAGTTGGAGCTGAATTTGGTGAGGGATGTGAAGAATAATAAGAAGGGCTTCTACGGGTACATTGGTCAGAAAAGGAAGATCAAAGAAAACATACACACACATACACTTGCCAAGCCACTCTCCACCATATCTGAAAAGTTGTGGCAGTCAGGCAAAGTCCCCAGTGACTGGAAAAAGGGAAACATCACACCCATTTTTTTAAAAAAAGGGTAAAAAGGAGGATCCTGGGAACTACCGACCAGTCAGCCTCACCTCTGTGCCTGGTAAGATCAGGGAACAGATCCTCCTGGAAGACATGTCAAGGCATATGGAAGACAGGGAGGTGATTAGAGACAGCCAACATGGCTTCACCAAAGGCAAATTGTGCCTGACTAATCTAGTGGCCTATGATGGAGTGACAGCATCAGTGGACAAGGGAAGAGCTACGGATGTCATCTACCTGGATTTCTGTAAGGCCTTTGACACTGACCCCCACAACATTCTTGCTGCTAAACTGGAAAGATATGGGTTTGATGGATGGACTGCTGGATAGATAAGGAATTGGCTGGATGGCCACATACAAAGAGTCACAGTCAATGGCTCAATGTCCAAGAGGAAACCAGTAATGAGTGGTGTCCCTCAAGGGTCCATACTGGGACCAATACTACTTAATATCCTCATCAACGACATAGCGGGATTGAGTGCACCCTCAGCAAGTTTGCAGATGACACCAAGCTGAGTGGTGCAGTTGATAAACTAGAGGGAAGGGATGCCATCCGGGGGGACCTTGACAGGCTTGAGGAGTGGGCCCATGGGAACCTCATGAAGTTCAACAAGGCCAAGTGCAAGGTCCTGCACATGGGTCAGGGCAATCACCAGTATCAATACAGACTGGCTGGTGAGTTGATTGAGAGCGGCCCTGTGGAGAAGGACTTGGGGATACTATACTGGTGGATGAAAAATTGGACATGAGCTGGCAATGTGTGCTCGCAGCCCAGAAAGCCAACCGTATCCTGGGCTGCATCAAAAGAAGCATGGCCAGCAGGTCGAGGGAGGTGATTTTTGCCCCTCTACTCTGCTCTGGTGAGACCCCACCTGGAGTACTGCGTTCAGCTCTGGGGTCTCCAGCACAAGAAAGACATGGACCTGTTGGAGTGGGTCCAGAGGCGGGCCATGAAAATGATCGGAGGGCTGGAACACCTCTCCTATGAGGAAAGGCTGAGAGAGTTGGGGTCATTCAGCCTGGAGAAGAGAAGGCTCTGGGGAGATGTTATTGCGGCCTTTCAATATAGAAAAGGGGGTTATAAGAAAGACAGAGAGAGACTTTTTACCAAGGCCTGTAGTGACAGGACAGGGGGCAACAGTTTTAAACTGAAAGAAGGTTTTAGACTGGATATAAGGAAGAAATTTTTATGATTAGGGTGGTGAGATACTGGAAAAGGTTGCCCAGAGCAGTTGTGGATGCCCCATCATTGGATGTGTTCAAGATCAGGTTGGAGGGAGCTTTGAGCAATCTGATTTAATGAAAGATGTCCCTGCCCATGGCAGGGGGGTTGGACTAGATGATCTTTAAGGTCCCTTCCAACTCAAACCATTCTATGATTCTATGTGATTATGTGACAGGAGTATGGGTATGAATCACGAACCATGCTGCCATTTTTAAAATGAGTGCTAAAGTGAAATAGATCACACTATCATTGTAAGTGACATAAATGTGGCTTAAATTTGTTTCTTTCTATCAATCTTGATTCATTATAACTTTTCGTAGAAGTGGTTAGTTGTTACAAATGCATTTTGCTCTGTTGTTCAGAGCACACTGCTTATGAAGTATATGATGAGTCAACTAATTGAACAGGCATGTGTGTCATTAGAGAAGGAGAAAAAGAGTACTACCCCAATGCCAATGCATATTCTGATTTTTATTAAAGTAAATAGACTTAGGGATATTTTATTTTATTTTATTAATACAAGATTTATACAGGTCAAAAGCTGGGTTAGGCAGGAAGATTTGGGAATTAGTTTGAAATAAACAAACAAAAAACAGAAAAAAAAATCTTTTGTTCTATTGATCAATGGAAATTTTGAATGCCTTCTGGTATTTTTTGGTATCAGAACAAAGAAAAATTTCCTGTCTTTTATCAGCCACTAAAGAATCTGATATTTCTATAACAGCACTTGTGGATGCAACCTGTCAGGGCCCATGGACTTATGTATGTCCAGTTTGCTTAAGTATTCCCTGACCTGATCCTCTTCTACCAAGGGTACATCTTCCTTGCTCCAACATATGATATTCCATACCATATGACATCATGCTCAGCAATAAAAGCTGGGAGAAAGAAGGAGGAAGCAGGGGGGCATTCAGGGTTATGGCATTTCATAGAAACATAGAACAGCCCAGGTTGGAAAGGACCTTGAAAGATCATCTGGCCCAACCTTTCCTGGGATAGGGAGCCTAGATGAGATTATCTAGCACCCTGTCCAATCGCATCTTGAAAACCTCCAGTGATGGGGACTCTACCACATCCCTGGGGAGGTTGTTCTAGTGAATAATTGTTCTCACTGTAAAAAATTTCTTTCCTATGTCAAGATGAAACCTCTCACGGTGCAACTGGTACCTGTTGCCCCTTGTCTTTTCCATGTGGCTCCTTGTGAAGAGAGAGCCTCCATCCTCTTTGTAACCACCCTTTAAGTACTGGAATACTTTGACGAGGTCCCCCCTGAGCCTTCTCTTCTCCAGGGAGAAGAGACCTAACTCCTTCAGCCTTTCCTCACAGGGCAGGTTCTCCAGCCCTTTGATCATCTTCACGGCCCTCCTTTGGACCCTCTCCAGTCTGTCTGCATCTTACTTGAATTGTGGGGACCAGAAATGGACACAGTACTCCAGGTGCGGCCTGACAAGCGCTGAGCAGAGTGGGATAATCACGTCTCTATCTCTGCTTGTAATGCCCTTGCAGATGCAGCCCAGGATCCAATTTGCCTTTGTTGCTGCAGCGGCGCACTGCTGACTCATGTTCAGCTTGTCATCCACCAGGACCCCAGGTCCCTTTCAGCAAGGCTGCTCCCCAGCCACACGGATCCTAGCCTGTACTGGGCTCTTTGGTTATTCTGACCCAGGTGCAGGACTTTGCACTTGTCTTTGTTAAACCTCATACTGTTCTCGCTAGCCCACTCTTCCAGCCTGTCCAGGTCTCCCTGTAAGATGGCTCTCCCTTCTGATGTGTCCACCACACCACCTAGTTTAGTGTCATCAGCAAACTTGGTGAGGGTGCTTTCAATCCCATCATCCAGATCATTTATGAAGAGGTTGAACGGCATGGGGCCCAGTATCGCTCCCTGGGGGACCCCACTTGTGACAGGCTGCCAGCCTGAGTAAAAACCATTGACCACCCTCTGAGTGTGGCCTGTTAGCCAATTTCCTACCCACCTCGCAGACCACCCATCCAGTCTGTATCTTGCCAGTTTGTCCAGGAGAAGGTTGTGGGAAACAGTGTCAAATTCTTTGCTGAAGTCCAGGTAAACAACATCCACTGCTCTCCCCATGTTGACAGAAAACATTATTTTGTTGTAGAAGGTGATCAGGTTAGTCTGGCATGATTTGCCTTTGGTAAATCTGGGCTGGCTTTTCCCAATCACCTGCTTCATTTGGCTTGTGATAGTTTCTAGGAGGACTCGTTCCATTACTTTCTCAGGGATTGAAGACTAATGGGCCTGTAGTTTCCCTGGGCCTTGTTTTGGGCCCTTCTTGTAGATGGGTATGACATTTGCCCTCTTCCAGTCATCAGAGATATCCCCTGATCTCCACGACTTTTAAAAGATTATAGACAGTGGTCTTGGGCAACAATGTCAGCCACTTCTCTTAACACCCTGCAGTGGATTCCATCTGGGCCTGTAGATTTATGTGGGTTGAGCCCTTGCAAGAGGCCACAGACCAGCCCTTCTTCCACTACTGGTGGGTCAACACATGCGTTGTTGTAGCACTTTGATCCTGTGATCTGGGGTCCAGCTACGCTAGTAAAGACAGAAGCAAAGAAGGCATTGAGAACCTCTGCCTTGTCAGCATTATTAGTAACTACTTTCCCTGCCCTGTTCAGCAATGGGCCTCTGTCTTCCCTGTGCTTCTGCTTACTGCTCATGTACCTGAAGAACCCTTTCTTGTTGTACTTGACATCTTTGGCCAATTTCAGTTCTAGCTGAGCCTTAGCCTTCCTGACTGCATCTCTGCATGCCCTAGCAAGGTTCTTGTAGTCCTCGATGGCTATTTGGATGCCTTTCCATAGCCGGTATGCTGCTTTATTTGCTTGTAAGCATACCCAAAAGCTCTTTGTTAAGCCAGGGTGGTCTCTTGTTCCGCCTTCTTCCTTTTCCTTTGTAGGGGATGGAGATGTTCTTGTGCTTCCAGGACGCTATTCTTGAATAACTCCCAGCACTCGCAAGCTCCTTTGCCCTCCATTGATGCTTCCCATGGAATCCCTAGCAGCTGGGCTCTGAGCATCTTGAAGTTGGCTCTTCTAAAATCCAGGGCCTTTGTCCTACTACTGGTCTTCAGCGTGTGCAGCAGAATCTTAAGCTCCATGATGCTGTGGTCACTGTTTCCAAGGCTACCATTGGTAGTTATGTTGTCAAGTAAGTCTCATCAGTTTGTGAGCAGTAAATCCAGCAATGTGCTGTTCCTAGTTGGCATGTCCAGCATCTGTAGCAGGAAGCAGTCCTCAATGCGTTCCAAGAACCTGATGGACAACTTGTGCACCACTGTGTTGTTTTCCCAACAAATGTCTGGGTAATTGAAGTCTCCCATGAGGACCAGGTTCTGTTGGTCTGAGACTTCCTTGAGCAGCTGAAGTAAGGTTTTGTCAGCCTCATCATCCTGATTGGGAGGTCGGTAACAGATACCTACCATAAGATCCCCCTTGGTGACGATCCCTCTAATCTTGATCCAAAGGCATTCAGTAGAACTCTCATGGTCTCACCTCCATACACTCAAATTTCTCTTTTACGTAAAGTGCAACTCCACCTCCTCTTCTTCCCTTCCTATCATTCCAAAAGAGTTTTTAGCCATCCGTTGTGGTCTTCCAGTCACATGAGTTTTCCCACCAAGTTTCTGTGATTCCTATGATATCAAAACTCTCAGGCTGGGCACAGAGCTCCAGTTCCTCCTGTTTGTTGCCCAGATGATGTGCGTTGCTATACATGCAATCGAGGTGGCTGGACTTAGGGTTCTCACCTTTGGAGAGGGTTAGGGAGCATTCCTCACTGCTCTTGTTAGGTGTGCTCATTCAACCTGTTGCTTATGAATATGCAGGTGTCACAGTTTTGGACACTCCCCCCCCCAAGTTTGTTAGTTTAAAGCACGATTCACTAAGTCAGCCAATCTGCTAGCAAAGATTCTCCTGCCTCTTCTAGATAGGTGGATCCCATTTCTCCCCAATAGGCTGTATTCATCAAAGAACACCCTGTGATCGTAGAAACCAAAGCCCTGGCGACGACACCAGCCACGAAGACAGATATTGATCTGCATGATGCGTCGACTTCTGCCTGCACCTCTATCCCTGACTGGCAAGACAGAGGAGATCACTTGGGCCCCCAGGGCTCTGAAGTCCTGCTTGATCGTGCCCAGGCTATGCTTTACCGTGTCATTGGTGCCCACATGGAAAAGTAGGGGATAGTAGCCTGTGCTTTTTAACCAGTTGTGGCGGTCTCTCTGGGACATCCCAGATCTTGGCTCCTGGCAAGCAGCAAACTCCCCTTGACTGTATATCAGGCCAGCAGATGGGTGCCTCGGTGCCCCTCAGCAGTCACCCACTACTAGCACTCACTGCTTCCTTTTGCAGCATTTAGTATGTTCTGCTGGTGTGGTTTCTCCCTGTGAATCTTGCTCATTGGTTTTGTCCACTGCCAAGACTTCATATTTGTTGTTGGTTGGTACATATGAGGGAGTGAAGTGACATCCTGTTCCCACGGGTCACCAGAGACCATGGTGCCTCCTTCTCCAACGTGTTGTCTGTTCATTGTTAAAGCTTTTTGTCTGGTAGTCCTTGGAGGTCAGTGTTACGGGGACCCAGTATTTCTTTTTGCAAAATCTCAAATAATACTCTATTTCTTGTTCACCCTCCCTAATGCAGCATAGCCTGCTATCTTCCTCCTGCAGCTCCTCCACCTGCTTCCTGAGTGACTCCACCTGAGCACACCTTGCACAGGTGGAGCTTGCACCCTCCTCCACCCAGGAGGTGGGGGGTGCAGTCTTTGCAGCCCTCCATCTGGACAGCAGCTTCCCTAATAGGAAGCCCTGTCTGGGTGGCTGCCTCCACTCATCCCAGGCTAGCCTGGCTAGGTAGCTGATTCCTGGCTGCTGCAGAGCACAACCCTTGTCCTGCTCTCTACCACCATGCTTCTGACAACCTCAAAGCACTACCTAATAAGCCCTTCTAATTCCCTGGAGACCTCAAGCTGCTGGGTAGGCTTGCACAGTCACCAGCTAGCTGGGGTGACCATCAGGGCTGCAGCCTAAGCCAGAAGGTGAGCAGAGCAGGCAGCAGCTCGATAACTGGCAGAGAGTGCAGCCCTTCCCACACACCCTGCTGCACAAGCTGCCGACACCACTCCCTGTTCACTGGCACTCCCTAGGGGCCGATAATATGCAGCTTCTCGCGGTTTGAACCGTCCGTGGGGACAGCCGGCATCACCCAACTGTCACCCACCCCTCTCGCGAGACCTGTTGCCTGCCAGCCTGTCCCTCCCCCACAGACAACCCAAGAGTGTGGGAGGCCCAGAAACCCCCTCAGACACCCCCTTCCCACCCCCGGGTGCCTCGTAAGCCTCGCACTCCTCTCAGCAAGTGGCAGCTGCTGCTGTTGGTGATACCATCCACTTCCTGCCATTTGTCTCCCCAAGTAACCATTACACATGATGAAGTCCTGCTTTCCTGGAAATGGCTAAACATTTGCCTGCTGATGGGAAGTAGTGAATTAATTCCTTATTTTGCTTTGCTTGCATGTGCAGCTTTGTTTTACCTATTAAAATGTCTATCTCAACCCATGAGTTTTCTCACTTTTGCCCTTCTGATTCTCTCCCCCATCCCACTGTGGGGGGAGTAAGCAAGCAGATATTAATGACCTACTCATATCACACTGAGTACTTCGGGTAGAAGTAAAATCCTTTATGCAGTATTTCCTGAGGAGGTGGGAGGGGCAGAAATGCTTTTTCCACATGTGGAATTAATAAGCACAGTGTTACTACCGCTTGGCATAGTGGTTCAGTCTCAACTGCCTCCTATTTTCAAGTCATGATCTTACAACAGCACCATTAGCTAGCTGTAAGGAAGTTGACTGATGTGGCAGAGGTTAATGATTCCCCAAGTTTTCTGTGAAGTTGTCTCTGCAGAAAGCTGAATTTGATATCATCTAAGTCTGTTGTGGTTTAACCCCAGCCAGCAACTAAGCACCACGCAGCTGCTCACTCACTCCCCACCACCCAGTGGGATGGGGGATAGAATCGGAAAGAAAAAGGTAAAACTCGTGGGTTGAGATAAGAATGGTTTAATAGAACAGAAAGGAAGAAACTAATAATGATAATAATAACAATAATAATAATGAAAGGATTGGAATATACAAAACAAGTGATGCACAATGCAATTGCTCACCACCCGCTGACCAATGCCCAGTTAGGTCCCAAGCAGTGATCCCTCCCAGGCCAACTTCCCCCACTTTATATACTGGGCATGACGTCACATGGTATGGAATATCCCGTTGGCCACTTTGGGTCAGGTGCCCTGGCTGTGTCCCCTCCCAACTTCTTGTGCCCCTCCAGCCTTCTTGCTGGCTGGGCATGAGAAGCTGAAAAATCCTTGACTTTAGTCTAAACATTACTTAGCAACAACTGAAAACATCAGTGTTATCAACATTCTTCTCATACCTAACTCAAAAACATAGCACTATACCAGATACTAGGAAGAAAATTAACTCCATCTGAGCTGAAACCAGGACAATGTCCCAACTTTTTATATTGGACAGGGGTACCTTAGCATTGCCCAACACACTATTTTTCTATTTCAAATGGAAAACATCCGGAGTTTTAGGACAGACCACATATATGGCTTAGCTCAAACTAGGTTCATATATGGTGGGCTCAAACTATTGCTCATGGTTACCTTTCTAACTAGAACTTGCTCAGGGTGACTCCCTGGCCCACCAGTTACAACTCAGAATTAAAAACTGCAAGCTTTAGCCCACAGTTAAACTCTCCCTCAAAGCCAGAACTATCTGCTTTTGTTTATTTTCGAGGCTGCTTTATACCCTGGTGGCACTGGGAAGCCCCACGCATTTTCTGGGACCTGACTGAACCAACAGTGGCACCTTGCCCAACCCTGTGGACTGGGGTATGAGTGCCAGATGCAGTGGTGGAGAGGGGCAGACGAGGGAGGGCAGGAATTCAGAGGTTAGCCAGAAAAGAGATGTCTCTGTCATTTACCCAGTCCTCTTCTCTGGTTGTTTTCTGGCTCTCTGGAGGAGGGCACTGACTCTCCCTGGCCTCACAGGGTGCTCTGCAGGAGATGGTGCTGGCGGCACCTTTCCCTTCCTGCGCCTTAACCCCATGAGCACCGGTGACTTGCTTACAGATGTGGCAGCAGTACAGACCAAGTTCTCCCCAGCAGCCACAGGAAGTGTCCCCACTGTGAAAAGGCCAGAGGAAATGAAAGCAGCAGCACACAGGGCTGGTGTGTAGGTCTAGTTTTCTGGCTTTTCTGGCTCCTTCTCAAGTATTTTTCTTCCTGATAAGGGACTCAGTTCTGCCCCTCCCCCCTACCTCCCTTTCCCCCATTGGAATAAATCTCTGGGAGATTTTCCACTTGCCAAGCTTCAGGAAGAGAAGGAGCCAGTCTAATATAGCTTAGGCTTCTGAAGACCAGTTTTCTATTTATATCTCCTCAGTTGTTCCATGGCTTATGGCCCCTCATACTTCTCAGTAAATTATATTTATATGGTACTTATACGATGCAGCAAGTTTGTAAAAAGCTACAGGTGCATAAAGAGAGTCTGTTAGGATCAGCTGACTGAATTCAACCAAGCTCTTCAGTCTACTTTTAAATCAAATCATACTTGTTTATACAGACTATTGTTCATGTGGCATAAAGCAAAACTTACCTTAGCATGTTTTACATTTAATATGCAGATAAATATATGGGCATTCCTGGGTAAAACTACACACATAGCTTGATTTATACCTATAGATACTGAACAGCCTGAATGGAACATTCAGAAAAAACATCAGCTCAAAGCCACACTGAAAAATGCACATAGTAATTGGGTACATGTGCAGGCCAGGGTATGAAGGCATTTGCACATGGAAATATCTGACTTGCACACACAGTGACAAACACTTGCGTGCAAATGTAGATGATCAGTCTTGCATAAGCTTTCTACAGCTCTCGTAGGGCTTCCCTTTTATATTAACTGGAAGTAACCTGTAAATATCAGGATCTAACTTTTATATTATAGAATCATTTAGGTTGGAAAAGACCTTTAAGATCATCGAGTCCAACCATAAACTTAACACTGCCAAGTCTACCACTAAACCATATCCCTAAGCGCCATGCCTACATGTCTTTTAAATACCTCCAGGGATGGTGACTCAACCACTTCCCTGGTGTCGTGGTTTAACCCCAGCCAGCAACTAAGCACCACGCAGCCGCTCGCTCACTCCCCCACACACCCAGTGGGATGGGGGAGAAAATCGGGAAAAGAAGTAAAACTCGTGGGTTGAGATAAGAATGGTTTAATAGAACAGAAAAGAAGAAACTAATAATGATAATGATAACACCAATAAAATGACAACAGCAATAATGAAAGGATTGGAATGTACAAATGATGCGCAGTGCAATTGCTCACCACCCGCCGACCGACACCCAGCTAGTCCCCCAAGCGGCGATTCCCCGCCCCCACTTCCCAGTTCCTATACTAGATGGGACGTCACATGGTATGGAATACCCTGTTGGCCAGTTTGGGTCAGGTGCCCTGGCTGTGTCCTGTGCCAACTTCTTGTGCCCCTCCAGCTTTCTCGCTGGCTGGGCGTGAAAAGCTGAAAAATCCTTGACTTTAGTCTAAACTGTTGCAGTAGAGACGGACACGACAAGCATCAGATTGTGCCAAAAATGGCCGCTTTATTGTTCTAACAAGCCTTTTTTATAACCTTCTTCAGGGTATGTGTTCATATATGATTGGTTTAGTTAGTAACTAACAATTCATGATTGGATAACGGTTTTTCTGCGGATTCGCCAAGACGGTTCTTCTTATCACTTTCTTGTTCGGGACTTTCCAGACTCTCAAGGATACACCACGAGCTGCTCAAGGTCACGCTGCTCATGCACCGTCAGGCATTCAGCAGATTTGCTGCATTCCCCGACAATTCCCCCTTTTTGTATTTGTGCTAAAAATATTGCTCCAGCAGCTCTCTGCAGGGCCCTTTGCAGAAGGCTGAAAAGACAGGGCAACATTAGGAGCACAGTTATCACTATCAAGATCACTACCCCCACAGTCTTGAGCAGAGATATCAACCATCCAGACAATCTCCAACCCTCGAACATCTTTGTTAGCCAATCTGACTCATCGCTTTTTGTCAACCTCCTGACTTCCTTCTTTAATTGTTGAATATTACTGTAAATGGATTCTGAGTGATCGGATAGATTCATACAACACATCCCTTCAACCTCATCACAACCATGCCCTTGTGCTAAAAGCAAAAAATCAATTGCAGCTCTATTTTGTAGCGTAGCATGTCTAATGCTATCAACGTCAGTTAGAAGGCCACTTAAAGCTGAAGAGGTAGCGTTAGTTTGTTTGCTAAGCCAACATCCCAACTTATTTAAAGTTCTTAAGGCATTTGCAACGCCAACTCCTGGTGCCAATATGGAGGCTGCTATGATCTGGCCTGGATTCCAGAATTCAATGTTATCTTGACAGGAACTGCTAAACTGATGAACAGTCCTTTGGATTCGCTTATGTTTTCGAGTCATGTTCAGAATCACTGACACATTTGGTGTTAATAACGTGAGGCGTCCGAGGCTACACAGGCCTCCATTCAATTTAGATGGAATGCCTCCCCAGGCACGATCTCCACAGATTAAAAACACACCAGGAGGTAGCGCAAGAGGAACAACAGAGGATCGTGAAGCATTAGGTGCGGTGTAATTACACCACGCAGTTGCATTGTGATGGAGAATACTATTTGCATTAACATTTTGGCCTCGGCGAGCAGTATTGCTATAAGAGTAATTAAAAAATACACAAGCATCCATCATTACAGATCCTAGTAATTGGGGTTCCTGGGTAACCTGCGAGAGGTGTGCATACACACCATCCCAGTTTTTTGTACAATTTTCTGGAGAACTACAGAGATTCGGGATCTGCAGTGGGTTCGGCCATGTGTCCACGGGTATTCCTACCAAGCATGTAGAAAATGGATTTTCAGGGCTTGCGGTGGCGAGACACATGGTGTCCTGATGTATCATGTCTGCTAAAGTGACCCAAACATTTTGTTTAGGTTGTGAGACCACCCATCCTTCACCCTGAGGCAGGTTCCAATACAGGCCGAACACACCGAGCAGGAACCCAGCGAGGACCGGCATCTGTGGAAACACAAGCATAACCCCTTCCCCAGGTTAATAGCTCACATGGTCCACTCCACTGACCAGTAATTAAATCTTTAACGTGTACTTTGATGCCTTTTTGTAAATTCTGTGTTGAAAAAAGAGAAGAGAAATGTTGAAAAAGAGGAGGTAGAGAAGAATTATCCCCATAATGGAGAAAGTTAAGAACATAAACTGCTTTATCTAAACATGCCTGTGGTGGTTCCCCAATCATTCCCCCTTTTTGTTTTTGAAGCTGCCGCTTCAACGTGCCATGTGCACGCTCAACAATTGCTTGTCCTGTTGGGGAGTGGGGAATTCCTGTAACATGAGTAACACCCCACAAATTAAAAAATGTTTGAACTTTCTGTGAAACATATGCTGGGCCATTGTCCATTTTAATTTGGCGTGGCACCCCAAGCATAGAGAAAGCCTTCTGCAAATGTCGAATCACATCTTTTCCTGTCTCTGCATTATGTGCTGTTGCTACCAAAGCATGAGAATAAGTATCAATAGAAACATGAACATATTTCTGTCGGCCAAATTAATTTATATGAGTAACATCAGTTTGCCAAATCTGTAAAGCCTGCATACCTCTGGGATTAGTACCAAAATACACTGGAGTGTGAGTTCCTTGACAATCAGGGCAGGCGGCTATAATGGAGCGAGCTTCAGTATGGGACAAACCAAACTGCTGCCGTAAAGCTCAAAAACCTTGATGAAAAAATTGATGTGATAATACAGCTTGTTGCTTCAGGTTAGGAACAGTGCTCAGAGCCATAGCAGAAACAAGAGCATCCGCTCTGGCATTACCTTCCGTATAAAATCCTGGTAAAGTGGTATGACTCCGGATGTGCATGATAAAATAAGGTTCTGTCCGTAGTTGAATACTTTTCCAGAGTTCTAAAAGCACATCAAATAATAATTGATTGTCTGACATGGTCAAAACCACTTTGTCTAGGCGAGAAACTAAGTTAGCTACATAAGCTGAGTCAGTTACAGTATTTACAGGAGTAGAAAAAAATAGAAAAAGCAACAGCCATTGCACGCAGCTCTACTACTTGTGGGGAACCATTTTGATATACTACTTTGTTGTTCCAGGTGTTGTTCTCATACCATACTACTGCTGCTTTACCTGTTTTTCCCGAGCCATCTGTAAAGACAGTGGGGCCTTTCACAGGTTCTGGCTGGTTTAGATTTTTCTGACCAAATGGTATTTCTCGAGCAAATTTCAGTAGCGGGTGTGACGGTAGATGATACGATATCTGTCCTTGAAAACCCGCCATGGCCGCTTGCAGCTCGTAATTGTTCGCCAGACACCATTCAAAATACCAATTTTGAACAGGTAAAACAATCGTAGCTGGATCACGTCCTGTTAGTTCTAAACATCGTTTTCTGGCTTTTATGATTACATCAGCAATAAGTTCAAACAATCCAGGAGCAGTTTTTCGTGGCCGGAATGATAAAAACATCCATTCTAAAATATGTAATGGGTCATCCCACTCAGAATTCAACTGCACCAAAGCACCAAACGGCACAGTTTTGTCAATTAGTACAAAGAATTGTACCAACTGAGACAGATCTATTCGAGAAACAAATTTCTTGTATATGCATTGTTCCACCATATGAATTACATTTAACGCTTCGTTATTTAATATTCTGGGTTCTGTTGGATCAGTGGAATTTTTTAATAATTCTAATAAAGGTTGCAACTGCGAATTGGTCAGTCCAAGATAGGGCCTGATCCAGTTCAAGGATCCCATCAGTTTCTGTACATCATTGAGTGTCTTAACCTCAAGGTTGAGTTTCACAGGTTGGGGCACAACCTGCTTGCTTGTAACTGTCATTCCCAAATATTTCCAGGGTTCTATTTTTTGTACCTTTTCAGGGGCAATAACTAATCCATATTGTTGCAACGAATTCCTGGCCAAATTCTCCATGTCATTCAACTGCTCCTTGTTGTCTGATGCTAACAGAATGTCATCCATGTAATGATAACAATAACTAGTAGGGAATTTTTCCCTTAAAGGTGACAAAGCTTGTGCTACAAACCATTGACAAATTGTTGGCGAATTTTTCATGCCCTGCGGCAGAACTCTCCATTGATATCTTTTTGCCGGTTCTGCATGATTGATAGAAGGCACAGAAAATGCAAATTTTTCTTTGTCTTGGGAAGCTAATGGTATCGTAAAAAAACAGTCCTTAAGGTCCATGACAATGATTTCCCAATCTTGAGGGATCATGGCAGGTGAAGGCATGCCTGGTTGCAGAGCCCCCATCGTGGCCATGACAGCATTGACTTGCCGCAGGTCATGCAAAAATCGCCATTTTCCTGATTTCTTTTTTATTACAAACACTGGAGTATTCCATGGGCTCTGAGAGGGTTCAATGTGTCCAGCAGCTAGTTGTTCTGCCACCAATTCTTGCAGGGCCTTTAATTTTTCAATTGGTAGGGGCCACTGATCCACCCACACAGGGTTATTTGTTAACCAAGTTAAAACAAGCGTGGGTTGTCTAACACCCTGCAACACAGTGGCCCCCGTTAAAAATCCGTGGTAATTCTCACCCCCCATTGCGACAAGCAATCCCTCCCCCATAAATTGAGGGGAGCCGCCGTCACATATGGTTTAATGACTGCTTGTTGGCCCTCAGGATTGGTAATCAGAACTGCTGTGGCTGCTGTCCTTGCTCGTGTGGATCCTCCCAGCCCCACTACCCCTATACCCGCATCCTCTGTTGGCCAGGTGGATGGCCACAGATAATCAGCAATAACAGTCACATCGGCTCCGGTGTCCAGGAGCCCCGCAAGCCTTACCGTGGTCGGCGATCATCCGTGATTCGAAAGCGTGCACGTCATATGTGGTCGGGATGATGAAACAGTCTGAGACCAGCAGACTTGAGGGGGTCCCGTAGAGCTGAAGCCTCCATCGCATCGCAGGCGCTGTTCTGCTTTTGAAACACAACTCGAAAAAGGAATAAGTTGAGCAATGCGAGTACCTTTTGGGATTGTTACTGGTGGGTAGGGGGTTGAAACCAGCGCGCAAATTTGACCCGTAAAATCAGCATCAATAACTCCTACATGCACAATTAGCCCATTTAACGTGCTACTTGATCTTCCCAGTAGCAATGCACTCAGTCCTCGTCCTATAGGACCCTTTGCATCAAGAGGGACCTTAACGATGTCCTTTGTGACTATAGTTATTGTGTTGGTGGTGGATACATCCAACCCTGTTGAGCCAGCTGTTGCGGCTGTTCGCAGAGGGGAGGTGGCCGGCTGCTGGGAGGGGACTTGGTGTCTTCGCGCGCCCTCTCGCGCTCTTCTTGCGGTTTCCCTGTAGTGGCTGCCCATTAATATGAAATTTGGAACGACATTGTTTTGCAAAATGTCCTGGTTTTCCACATTTGTTGCAATTAGTCCCCGGTGGGATGTTCACCGGTTGTTTACCTGGTGATGTTCTGTTCAGACAAGCTGCCTTTATGTGCCCTTCTCTGCCACACCCAAAGCATTTCCCTGAATGTCTCATATTCATGACAGTAGCTAGGGCGGCCATTTGCGCTGCCGCCTGGGCAGCCACCTTATGTTCCACTGTCCCAACTTTAGAACATGCGGCCACCATGTCGGGAATAGAAGGATCTCCAGGTAAAGCCTGTATTATCTTTTGACAGTCCTCATTAGCATTATCTTTCGCGAGCTGTTTGCACATCATTTGTCTTAACACCTCATCTTCTACCTGTTTTTCCAGTGCGGCAGATATTTTTTCTACAAACTGTAAAAAGGGTTCTCTAGGGCCTTGGTGGATAGCAATGTATTTTTGCTTCGGCGCTGCTAGTTCCATGGTTCGCTTTAATGCCGTAATTCCTATATGCTGTGCCTGTTCGAGAACAATCGGAGGCCATGTAGCCTGCAGTTGAGGGTTACTAAACTGCCCTTCACCAAGTAAAGCATCCTCTCCAAGGCCAAGCCTCGGGTCACCCTGTGGCAGTCGCAAATTATTCTGCGCTGCTGCGCATGCCATCTGCCTCCAAGTAGATATTGAAACACTTGTAACTGCACGGGCTGAAACAGCACCTGCGCGAGATGTGTAACGTCATATGGACACAGCAGATCCGTGCCGATTATGCGAATAAGTTGCATCACCTCAGGAGAATTGATTCCAAATTTTTGTGCTTTATTCTGCAAATCCTGCACCACTTTCCAGGCAATCGGATTGGGCTGGTTTGTGCCTGCAGCAGCTTTGAAAACAGGAAATGTACCAGGACCCTCTGCTGTTATGTTTACAGGCTTCGGACATGCTGGTATTGGAGAGCACGGGCTGAGGCGTTCAACTAGATCCCAGTTGCCAGCTTCGGCAGCATATTTCCTAACTGCCTCCCAAAATTGATCAGGGGATCTTGGGACTACAGTTACTGTGGAGGGAGGGAGAGTCCATGGGTGGGCTTTTTTCACTATGGTTTTATCTGTAAGATGCAGAGCTTGCATAGCGGCAGTTAAAGTGTCTTCTCCCTCACTTTCATTTTTGTTCTCACTTTCCGGCTCTGTGTTATTCGCCCTATTCGCCGTATGTTCCTCCTCGGGGGGGGCCGATGGGGTCACCTCTTCTGCTGCTGCACCGCTAGGTGCCGCTGCTGCACCACTGGGTGGGGGAGGGCCCCTCATCGCCCTGTAAAGTATTTAATGGCAGAGGACGGGGGGGTGGAGGAGGTGGAGGATGAGGGCATGATCTGCTTTTGCCCGTGAGGGGTTTCCTGCCTGCTACCGCTGATGCTGCGGCATCGGCTTCATTTGTTCCTTGGCTACAATCTTTCCCCTTCCTAACACTTTCTGGTTTTTCATCTTTTTTTTGCTCATCGTTCGCCTCACATTCTGCTTTCCATTCCTTCAGGGTCTCGCTTAATAGACGCCATATAATCGCCAACTCACATGCCTCTTTTTGTCCTTTAGAGCTCTCATCCAATATTTTCCATCCTACTGCTTGCCATGCACTCACACTGAATGCAGTAAGTGTTGTGGCTTCAAAGCCTTGCATCTTACTCCATATCAAAATCTTTTTCAGGTTTTGTTCGGTGGTTTTAACCCTTTTTCTTTTTAATAGGGCTTTCCAGGTAGACAAAATTGTCTCCTCTTCTTTTGTTAATTGCTGCCCCATTCTAACAGTTTAGTCCCCGGTGGATCACCTTTTTAGGTGTCGAAGTTCAGGTCCGGACCAAGCAGACTCCCTCTGCTCTCAGCTTCACCAGGCTCCGTCTCCGCAGCTCTCCCCGCCGCCACAATACTTCTCCGCAGCTCTCCCCACCACCGCTATATTTCTGTCTAGTACCAAAATACGTTCTTTAAATGATCACTTCACCCGATCACATCGGGGTCACCATTTGTCGCAGTAGAGACGGACACGACAAGCATCAGATTGTGCCAAAATGGCCACTTTATTGTTCTAACAAGCTTTTTTTATAACCTTCTTCAGGGTATGTGTTCATATATGATTGGTTTAGTCAGTAACTCACAATTCATGATTGGGTAACGGTTTTTCTGCGGATTCGCCAAGACGGTTCTTCTTATCACTTTCTTGTTCGGGACTTTCCAGACTCTCAAGGATACACCACGAGCTGCTCAAGGTCACGCTGCTCATGCACCGTCAGGAATTCAGCAGATTTGCTGCATTCCCCGACAGAGGGAAAAGATGGAGGCAAGTGAAAGTGGGAAAATTAGACACCGAGGGAAGAGATGTGAAAGAAACTGGCGAGGGAAAAGATGGAAAAGATATAGGTGAGTGAAAGCAGGGGAAAAGAGACAGGCAAGAGAAAAGAAGGACAAGAGAGTGTTGATTCAAAATACGAAAAAACCAGAGTTGAGGGAAAGCAGGGGAAAGTGACTGTCGAGGGAAAAGAGGGATAACAGAGTTGACGAATAACAGGGAAAAGAGAGGCGAGTGAAAGTGGGATTAGACATCGAGGGAAGAGAGGGAAAAGCGACTGGCGAGGGAAAGGAAGGAAAAGTGAATGGCGAGGGGAAAGAGGGAAAAGAGAGAGTTGAGGTAAAAGAGGTAAAGGAGACAAGCGAAAGGAAAGAGGGAAAAAGAGTTGAGGGATGAGAGGGAAAAGAGGGAGGCGAGTGCAAGTGGGAAGATTAGACACAGAGGGAAGAAACGTAAAAGAGGCTGGCAATGGCAAAGAGGGAATAGAGAGATTTTATTGAAAGCGGGGGAAGTGACTGGCTGGGGTAAGCGGGTAAAGAGAGAGGCAAGGGAAAAGAGAAAAGAAAGAGTTGGGGAAAAGAGGGAGTCGAGGGGAAAGAGGTAAAGGAGACAAGCGAGGGGGAAGAGGGAAAAGAGAGAGGCGAGGGAAAGCAGAGGGAAAGAGACAGGCGAGGAAAAACAAGGACAAGAGAGAGTTAATGGAAAAGAGGGAGGCGAGTGAAAGTGGGAAGAATTAGACACCGAGGGAAGAGAGGTAAAAGAGAGAGGGGACGGAAAAGAGAGAGTTGAGGGAAAGCAGGGGAAAGTGACTGGCGAGGGGAAAGAGGGAAAAGAGAGGGTTGGTTGGAAATAGGGAAAAGAGAGAGTTCATGGAAAAGAGGGAAGCCAGGGAAAGCGAGAGAGGCGAGAGAAAACAGGGGGAAGAGACTGGCGAGGGAAAAGAGGGAAACGAGAGAGTTGACGGAAAAGAGGGTGCTGAGGGAGAGGTGAAGAGAGGTAAAAGAGAGAAGCGAGGGGAAAGAGGGAAAAAAGACAGGCGAGGGCAAAAAGGGATAAAACAGTTGAGGAATGAGAGGGGAAAGAGGGAGTCGAGTGAAAATGGGGAAACTAGACACCGCGGGAAGAGAGGTAACAGAGACTTGCGAGGGAAAGGGGGGAAAAGTGACTGTCGAGGCGAAAGAGGGAAAAGAGAGGCTTAATTTGAAAAAAGGACAAGAGAGAGTTCATGGAAAAGAGGGAAGCCAGGGAGGCCAGACAGGCGAGAGAAAACAGGGGAAAGAGACTGGCGAGGGAGGAAAAGGGAAAAGAGAGACTTGACGGAAGAGAGGGAGTTGAGGGAAAAGAGGTAAAAGAGAGAGGGGAGGGCAACGAGGGATAAAAGAGTTGAGGAATGAGAGGGGAAAGAGGGAGGCGAGTGAAAGTGAGAAAATTAGACACCGAGGGAAGAGAGGTAAAGGAAACTGGCGATGGAAAAGAAGGAAAAGATATAGGTGAGGGAAAGCAGGGGAAAGTGACTGTCGAGGGAAAAGAGGGATAAAGGAGTTGACGAATAACAGGGAAAAGAGAGAGTCGAGGGCAAAGAGGGAAATGAGAGAGTGGAGGAAAGAGAGGCAAGTGAAAGTGGGAATATTAGACACCGAGGGAAGAGAGGGAAAAGCGACTGGCGAGGGAAAGGAAGGATAAGTGACTGGCGAGGGGAAAGAGGGAGTTGAGGGAAAAGAGGTAAAAGAGGTAAAGGAGACAAGCGAGGGGAAAGAGGTAACAGAGACTGGCGAGGGAAAAGAGGGATAAGAGAGTTGACGAATAACAGGGAAAAGAGAGAGGCGAATGAAAGTGGGAAAATTAGACAGCGAGGGAAGAGAGTTAAGAGAGACTGGCGAGAGAAAAGAGAGAGTTGAGGTAAAGGACGGAAAAGTGACTGGCGAGGGAAAAGTTTGAAAAGAGATAGTTGAGGGAAAACATGGGAAAAGAGACAGGCGAGGGAAAGCAGGGACAAGAGAGAGTTAATGGAAAAGAGGGAGCCAGGTGAAAGTCGGAATATTAGACACCGAGCGAAGAGAGGTAAAAAAGACTGGCGAGGGAAAAGAAGGAAAAGAGAGCGTTGAGGAATGAGCGGGAAAACAGGGAGGCGAGTGAAAGTGGAAAAATTAGACCTAGAGGGAAGAGAGGTAAAAGAGAGAGGCGAGGGCGACGAGGAATAAAAGAGAGTTGAGGAACGAGAGGGGAAAGAGGGAGTCGAGTGAAAGTGGGAAAAGCAGACACCGAGGGAAGAGAGGTAACAGAGACTGGCGAGGGAAAGGGGGGAAAAGTGACTGGCGAGGGGAAAGAGGGAAAAGAGAGGGTTGATTGGAAATAGGGAAAAGAGAGAGTTCATGGAAAAGAGGGAAGCCATGGAAAAGAGAGAGGTGAGAGAAAACAGGGGAAAGAGACTGACGAGGGAAAGCAGAGGGAAACAGGCAAGGGAAAACAAGGACAAGAGAGAGTTAATGGAAAAGAGGGAGGCGACTGAAAGTGGGAAGAATTAGACACCGAGGGAAGAGAGGTAAAAAAACTGGCGAGGGAAAAGAAGGAAAAGAGAGCGTTGAGGAATGAATGGGAAAACAGGGAGGTGAGTGAAAGTGGAAAAATTAGACCTAGAGGGAAGAGAGGTAAAAGAGAGAGGCGAGGGCGACGAGGAATAAAAGAGAGTTGAGGAATAAGAGGGGAAAGAGGGAGTCGAGTGAAAGTGGGAAAAGCAGACACCGAGGGAAGAGAGGTAAAAGAGACTGGCGACGGAAAGGGGGGGAAAGTGACTGTCGATGGGAAAGAGGGAAAAGAGAGGGTTGATAGCAAATAGGGAAAAGAGAGAGTTCATGGAAAAGAGGGAAGCCAGGGAAAAGAGAGAGGCGAGAGAAAACAGGGGAAAGAGACTGGCGAGGGAAAAGATGGATAACAGAGTTGACGAATAACAGGGAAAAGAGAGAGGCGAGGGAAAGTGGGAAAATTAGACACCGAGGGAAAAGTGGTTGTAAATGTTCAGGGGCATCGCCTTGTTCCAGTGCTGTTTGGATTAGTCCGTGACAAATGATAGGGCTGTGCTTCCACCCCTGGGGCAGTCGATTCCAGGTGTATTGGACACCTCTCCATGTGAAAGCAAACTGTGGCCTGCACTCTGCTGCCAAAGGAATGGAGAAAAACGCATTGGCAATATCAATTGTAGCATACCACGTGGCTGCCTTTGATGCCAGTTCATACTGTAGCTCTAACGTGTCTGGTACAGCAGCACTCAGTGGCGGTGTCACTTCATTCAGGCTGCGATAATCTACTGTTAACCTCCACCCTCCATCAGACTTTCGCACTGGCCATATAGGACTATTAAAAGGTGAATGAGTCTTGCTGATGACTCCTTGGCTCTCTAGTTGATGAATCAGCTCATGGATGGGAGCCAGGGAGTCTCGGTTTGTCCGATATTGCCGGCGGTGCACCGTCCTGATAGCGATTGGCACCTGCTGTTCTTCAACTTGCAGCAGTCCCACAATGAAGGGATCTTCCGAGAGGCCAGGCAGGGTAGATAGCTGTTTGATCTTCTCTGCGTTTACAGTGGCTACACCAAAAGCCCATCGGTACCCCTTTGGGTCCTTGAAGTACCCTCTCTTGAGGTAGTCTATGCCAAGGATACAAGGGGCTTCTGGGCCAGTCACAATGGGGTGCTTTTCCCACTTGTCCCCTGTCAAGCTCACTTCAGCCTCCAATACAGTCAATTCCTGGCATCCCCCTGTCACTCCAGAGATCCAGATGGGTTCTGTGCCCCTGTACACTGATGGTACCAGCGTACACTGTGCACCAGTGTCTACCAAAGCCTTATACTTCTGTGGGTCTGATGTGCCAGGCCATCGAATCCACACAGTCCAGTATATCCGGTCATCCCTTTCCTCCTCCTGGCCGAAGGCAGGGACCCTCTATTGCTGTTCCTCATCAGAGTATTCACTGTCTGACCCTTGCGGTGCCAGACCAGAAGTCCCCTCACCAGAGTCAAGGGAGGTCGTTTCAGTTCTTCTATGCCTGGAGGATCGCTGATTGCTTTCTTGGGCCTCTACAGCAACGACACTGACAGCCTTCTTCTTGGGTGACCCCTTCTTAACAGCTGTCTTCCCTCTCAGTTCACGTACGCGGGCTTCCAGCTTAAAGGTGGGTTCACCGTCCCACTTCCTCATGTCCTCCCCTTGGTCACGCAGGAAGAACCAGAGTGTACCACGTGGCATACGCCTTGGGCTCCCTTTCCCTCTGACCGGGGCAGGAGAGGACTGATTTCTTGGAGCGTCCCTAAGAGCCAAGGCACTGTCCTGTAGGGATGAGGAGACACAGAGATTTTCTTCAAAGTTTTGGAGCCAAGACGACACTTTCTCCACAGTTGGTGTTTCCATATCTGGGCAATACATTGCTGCCAAGCTGTTAGAATATGATGCTGGGGCACCTTGAATCACCTTTCTCCACATGGCCCGTGTGCACAGGACATCCTCTGGATCTTTTGAGACTTCCTCATCATCTAGATCACTGTAGATGACTTCCACCACTGCTAACTCTCTCAGGTACTGGATGCCTTCATCTGCGGTAGTCCACTTTTCTGAGGAATTCACAAGATCTTCCTTGAATGGGTATCTTGCCCTCACACTTGAGAGGAGCTGGCTCCAGAGACTGCAAATTGCTGCCTCTTTTCCAATTCCTCTTTCAATTCCCCGGTTTCTAGCGAGGGATCCCAGCTGTTGGGCTTCCTTGCCTTCCAGTTGCTGACTGTTGGCCCCGTTATCCCAGCATCGGAGCAGCCAGGCAGCAATCCGCTCACCTGGCTGGCGGCTGTAGTCTTTCCGCAAGTCCCGAAGTTCTGAGGACGTCAGGGACCGGGTAGTTTCCGCTTCCTGTCTAAGTTCCCTCACTCCTTCCTCCAATTTCTTTATCGAAGGACCAGCTTCTAGATTAAGCCTTTCCTCTTCTTCTTCTTCTTCCCTCACTAATCGATGGTATGGACCTGTTGATCTCCTTGTCCACTGTTTCTTTTTCACTATTGGGGCAATTACTGTAGTTGTTGTTGTTGTTTGGGTCCCTGCCTCGAGCATGGTGTCCTCAGATGCAGTCTGGGTCCCTGCCTCAACCGTGGTCCTCTGAGAGTGTTGAACTATGGCTCGGTAGGCATAGGCCAGGCCCCAGTACAGTGCGAGAAGCTGCTGGTTTTCATTGGGATAGGCAAGGCACCCTTCTATCAGGTGGCGCGTCAGTTTGCCAGGGTTACTTGCCTGTTCAGGTGTAAAGTCCCAGATTATGGGAGGTGATAACCGTCCTAGTTATCTGCCCAAATCCTTCCATATACCCTGCCACCCAGGGACCGGTCACTTGAGGGCACATTTCAGTATTGCCTCACCCAAAACTTGTCTTCTCTTATACCAGGACGAGACCAGATTCCACAATACCCATAATATACCACCAGTATTAATTATTAGTACTGAACAACTCACATAAGGGTGAACAAGGACCTCAGGAGCCTGCATAATAAAACCATTCACATCAATGCCCGGTAGGGAGAGGGAGATGTGTTCCCTCATCTCCTCCACAAGATAGCTCCCACAACACAGCAAAGCCATCAGTGCCAGGACAAAGCACATCATAGATATTATTTGTAGTAGCATGTTCCCGAGTTCCCTCATTCTCCCCACAAGATAGCTCCCGCAGCACAACAAAGCCATCAGTGCCAGGGCAAAGCACACAGCCATTATTTGCGTTACCATGTTCCCAAACTCAGCAAGGTAGAGATAAGCAAGCAGCCAACAATCTCTGTGACCTGCACAGGAGCTTGCCACTTAATAACTAGCTATGGCACGTTTAATGCAAAACTGCCGTTGTCTTGCCCTACGTTGGGCGCCAAAAAGGACTGTAGTGGGTTGACCCTGGCTGGATGCCAGGTGCCCACCAAAGCTGCTCTATCACTCCCCCTTCTCAGCTGGACAGGGGGGAGAAAATATAACAAAAGGCTCGTGGGTCAAGATAAGGACAGTTTAATAAACTGAAAGCCAAGGTCGCGCGCGAAAGCAAAGAAAAACAAATGATATTATTCTCTACTTCCCATCAGCAGGCGATGTCTAGCCACTTCCTGGGAAGCAGGGCTTCAGTACACGTAGTGGTTGCTCCGGAAGACAAAAATGCCCCCCTTCCGTCTCCCTTTACTTAGCTTTTATAGCTGAGCTGACGTCATATGGTATGGAACATCTGTTTGGTTAGTTTAGGTCAGCTGTCCTGGTTATGTCCCCTCCCAAGATCTCGCCCTGCCCCAGCCTGCCGTTGAGGGGGGGGCAAAAATGTTGGAGAGACAGCCTTGATGCTGTGCCAGCACTGCTCAGCAGTAGCCAAAACACTGGTGTGTTATCAACACCTTTCTAGCTACTGATGCAGAGCACAGCGCTATGAGGGCTGCTATGGGGAGTATTAACTCCATCTCAGCCAGACCCAATACAGTGGTAAAAGAGATTGGGGGGTAAATGAGGGGAAAGAGACCGGCGAGGGAAAACAAGGACAAGAGAGAGTAAATGGAAACGAGGGAGGCGAGTGAAAGTGGGAAGAATTAGACACCGAGGCAAGAGAGGTAACAGAGACTGGCGAGGGAAAAGAAGGAAAAGAGAGCGTTGAGGAATGAGCGGGAAAACAGGGAGGCGAGTGAAAGTGGAGAAATTGGACGTTGAGGGAAGAGAGGTAAAAGCGAGAGGGGAGGGCAACGAGGGATAAAAGAGAGTTGAGGAATGAGAGGGGAAAGAGGGAGTCGAGTGAAAGTGGGAAAAATAGGCACCGAGAGAAGAGAGGTAAAAGACACTGCCGACGGAAAAGTGGGATAACAGAGTTGACGAATAACAGGGAAAAGAGAGAGGCGAGTGAACGTGGGAAAATTAGACACCGAGGGAAGAGTGGTAAAAGAGACTGGCGAGGTAAAGGAGGGAAAAGTGACTGTTGAGGGAAAAGTTGGAAAAGAGAGAGTTGAGGGAAAGCAGGGGAAAGCGACTGTCGATGGGAAAGAGGGAAAAGAGAGGCTTGATTGGAAATAGGGAATAAAGAGCGTTCATGGAAAAGAGGGAGGTGAGTGAAAGTGGGAAGAATTAGACACTGAGGGAAGACAGGTAACAGAGACTGGCGAGGAAAAGAGGGATAGCAGAGTGGACGAATAACAGGGAATAGAGAGAAGCAAGGGAAAGTGGGAAAATTAGACACCGAGGGAAGACAGGTAAAAGAGACTGGCGAGGTAAAGGAGGGAAAAGTGACTGGCGAGGGAAAACAAGGACAAGAGAGAGTAAATGGAAAAGAGGGAGGCGAGTGAAAGTGGGAAAATTAGACACCGAGGGAAGAGAGGTAAAAGAGACTGGCGAGGGAAAGGGGGGGAAATGACTGTGGAGGAGAAAGAGGGAAAAGAGAGGGTTGATTGCAAATAGGGAAAAGAGAGAGTTCATGGAAAAGAGGGAAGCCAGGGAAAAGAGAGAGGCTAAAAAAAACAGGGGAAAGAGACTGGCGAGGGAAAAGAGGGATAACAGTTGACGAATAACAGGGAAAAGAGAGAGGCGAGGGAACGTGGGAAAATTAGACAATGAGGGAATAGTGGTAAAAGAGACTGGCGAGGTAAAGGAGGGAAAAATGACTGGCGAGGGAAAAGCTGGGAAAGAGAGAGCTGAGGGACAGCAGGGGAAAGCGACTGTCGATGGGAATGACGGAAAGAGAGGCTTGATTGGAAATAGGGAATAAAGAGCGTTCATGGAAAAGAGGGAGGTGAGTGAAAGTGGGAAGAATTAGACACCGAGGGAAGAGAGGTAACAGAGACTGGCGAGGGAAAAGAAGGAAAAGAGAGCGTTGAGGAATGAGCGGGAAAACAGGGAGGAGAGTGAAAGTGGAGACATTAGACCTTGAGGGAGGAGAGGTAAGAGAGAGAGGGGAGGGCAACGAGAGATCAAAGAGAGTTGAGGGATGAGAGGGGAAAGAGGGAGTCGAGTGAAAGTGGGGAAAATAGACACCGAGGGAAGAGATGTAAAAGAGACTGGCGAGGGAAAGGAGGGGAAAGTGACTGTCAAGGGGGAAGAGGGAACAGAGAGGGTTGATTGCAAATAGGGAAAAGAGAGAATTCATGGAAAAGAGGGAAGCCAGGGAAAAGAGAGAGGCTAGGTAAAACAGGGGAAAGAGACTGGTGAGGGAAAAGAGGGATACAGAGTTGACGAATAACAGGGAAAAGAGAGAGGCGAGGGAAAGCGGGAAAATTAGACAGCGAGGGAAGAGAGGTAAAAGAGACTGGCGAGGGAAAGAGAGAGGCGAGATACCCCAGGGGAAAGAGACTGGCGAGGGGGGAAGAGGGAAAAGAGAGAGTTGACTGGCAATAGGGGAAAGAGAGAGTTCATGGAAAAGAGGGAGTGGAGTGTAAGTGGGAAAATTAGACACGGAGGGAATAGAGGTTAAAAGAGACTGGCGAGGGAAAGGAAGGAAAAGTGACTGGCGAGGGAAAAGTTGGAAAAGAGAGTTATGGCAAAGCAGGGGAAAAGAGACAGGCGAGGGAAAACAAGGACAAGAGAGTTAATGGAAAAGAAGGAGGCGAGTGAAAGTGGGAAGAATTAGACACCGAGGGAAGAGAGGTAAAAGAGACTAGCGAGGGAAAGGGGAGAAAAGTGACTGTCGAGGGGAAAGAGGGAAAAGAGAGGCTTCCTGGAAAAGAGGGAAGCCAGGGAGATGAGACAGGCGAGAGAAAACAGGGGAATGAGACTGCAAGGGGAAAGAGGGGAAAGAGAGAGTTGACGGAGAAGGGGGAGTTGAGGGAAAAGAGGGAAACGAGGTAAAAAAACCAAGCGAGGGAAAAGAGAGAGGCGAGGGCAAAGAGGGATAAAAGAGAGTTGAGGAATGAGAGGGTAAACAGGGAGTCGAGTGAAAGTGGGAAAATTAGACAGCGAGGGAAGAGTGGTAAAAGAGACTGGCGAGGTAAAGGAGTGAAAAGTGACTGGCGAGGGAAAAGCTGGAAAAGAGAGAGTAGAGGGAAAGCAGGGGAAAGCGACTGTCGATGGGAAAGAGGGAAAAGAGAGGCTTGATTGGAAATAGGGAATAAAGAGCGTTCATGGAAAAGAGGGAGGTGAGTGAAAGTGGGAAGAATTAGACACCGAGGGAAGAGAGGTAAGAGAGACTGGCGAGGGAAAAGAAGGAAAAGAGAGCGTTGATGAATGAGGGGGGAAACAGGGAGGCGAGTGAAAGTGGAGAAATTAGACCTTGAGGGAAGAGAGGTACAAGAGAGAGGGGAGGGCAACGAGGGATAAAAGAGAGTTGAGGAATGAGAGGGGAAAGAGGGAGTCGAGTGAAAGTGGGAAAAATAGACACCGAGGGAAGAGATGTAAAAGAGACTGGCGAGGGAAAGGGGGGAAATGACTGTCGAGGGGAAAGAGGGAAAAGAGAGAGTTGAGGGAAAGCAGAGGGGAAGAGACAGGTGAGGGAAAACAAGGACAAGAGAGAGTTAATGGAAAAGAGGGAGGCGAGTGAAAATGGGAAGAATTAGACACCAAGGGAAGAGAGGTAAAAGACACAGGCAAGGGAAAAGAGGGAGTTGAGTGGAAAGCAGGGAAAAGTGTCGAGTGGAAAGAGGGAAAAGAGAGGGTTGATAGGAAATAGGGAAAAAAGAGAGTTCATAGAAAAGAGGGAGGCGACTGAAAGTGGGAAAATTAGACACCGAGGGAAGAGAGGTAACAGAGACTGGCGAGGGAAAGGAGGGAAAAGTGACTGGCGCGGGAAAAGTTGGAAAAGAGAGAGTTATGGCAAAGCACGGTAAAAGAGACAGGCGAGGGAAAACAAGGATAAGAGAGTTAATGGAAAAGAGGAAGACGAGTGAAGGTGGGAAGACTTAGACTCCGAGGGAATAGAGATAACAGAGACTGGCGAGGGAAAGGGGGGAAAAGTGACTGTCGAGGGAAAAGAGAGGGTTGAGGGAAAGCAGGGGAAAGAGACTAAGGAGGGAAAGCAGAGGGAAAGAGACAGGCGAGGGAAAACAGGGACAAGAGAGAGTTAATGGAAAAGAGGGAGGCGAGTGAAAGTGGGAAGAATTAGACACCAAGGGAAGAGAGGTAAAAGAGACTGGTGAGGGAAAGAGAGAGGCGAGATAAACCAGGGGAAAGAGACTGGCGAATGGGGAAGAGGGAAAACAGAGGGTTGACTGGAAAGAGGGAAAAGAGAGATTTCATAGAAAAGAGGAAAGCCAGGGAACAGAGAGAGGCGAGAGAAACCAGGGGAAAGAGACTGGCGAGGGAAAAGAGGGATAACAGAGTTGACGAATAACAGGGAAAAGAGAGGCGAGTGAAAGTGGGAAAACTGGACCTTGAGGGAAGAGAGGTAAAAGAGAGAGGGGAGGGCAACGAGGGATAAAAGAGAGTTGAGGAATGAGAGGGGAAAGAGGGAGTCGAGTGAAAGTGGGGAAAAATAGACACCGAGGGAAGAGAGGTTACAGAGACTGGCGAGGGAAAGGGGGGGAAAGTGACTGTCGAGGGGAAAGAGGGAACAGAGATGGTTGATTGCAAATAGGGAAAAGAGAGAATTCATGGAAAAGAGGGAAGCCAGGGAAAAGAGAGAGGCTAGGTAAAACAGGGGAAAGAGACTGGTGAGGGAAAAGAGGGATACAGAGTTGACGAATAACAGGGAAAAGAGAGAGGCGAGGGAAAGTGGGAAAATTAGTCAGCGAGGGAAGAGTGGTAAAAGAGACTGGTGAGGTAAAGGAGGGAAAAATGACTGGCGAGGGAAAAGTTGGAAAAGAGAGAGTTGACGGATAGCAGGGAAAAGTGACTGTCGAGGGGAAAGAGGGAAAAGAGAGGGTTGATTCGAAATAAAGAAAAGAGAGAGTTCATGGAAAAGAGGGAGGCGAGTGAAAGTGGAAAAAATAGACCGTGAGGGAAGAGAGGTAAAAGAGAGAGGGGAGGGCAACGAGGGATAAAAGAGAGTTGAGGAATCATAGGGGAAAGAGGGAGTCGAGTGAAAGTGGGGAAAATAGACACCGAGGGAAGAGAGGTAAAAGAGTCTGGCGAGGGAAAGGGGGGGGAATGACTGTCGAGGGGAAAGAGGGAAAAGAGGGGGTTGATTGGAAATAGGGAAAAAAGAGAGTTCATAGAAATGAGGAAAGCCAGGGAAAAAAGAGAGAGGCGAGAGAAACCAGGGGACAGAGACTGGCTAGGGAAAAGAGGGATAACAGAGTTGACGAATAACAGGGAAAAGAGAGAGCCGAGTGAAAGTGGAAAAATTAGACCTTGAGGGAAGAGAGGTAAAAGAGACTGGCGAGGGAAAACAGAGAGGCGAGATACCCCAGGGGAAAGAGACTGGCGAGGGGGGAAGAGGGAAAAGAGAGAGTTGACTGGCAATAGGGGAAAGAGAGAGTTCATGGAAAAGAGGGAGTGGAGTGTAAGTGGGAAAATTAGACACGGAGGGAATAGAGGTTAAAAGAGACTGGCGAGGGAAAACAAGGACAAGAGAGTTAATGGAAAAGAAGGAGGCGAGTGAAAGTGGGAAGAATTAGACACCGAGGGAAGAGAGGTAAAAGAGACTAGCGAGGGAAAGGGGAGAAAAGTGACTGTCGAGGGGAAAGAGGGAAAAGAGAGGCTTCCTGGAAAAGAGGGAAGCCAGGGAGATGAGACAGGCGAGAGAAAACAGGGGAATGAGACTGCAAGGGGAAAGAGGGGAAAGAGAGAGTTGACGGAGAAGGGGGAGTTGAGGGAAAAGAGGGAAACGAGGTAAAAAAACCAAGCGAGGGAAAAGAGAGAGGCGAGGGCAAAGAGGGATAAAAGAGAGTTGAGGAATGAGAGGGTAAACAGGGAGTCGAGTGAAAGTGGGAAAATTAGACAGCGAGGGAAGAGTGGTAAAAGAGACTGGCGAGGTAAAGGAGTGAAAAGTGACTGGCGAGGGAAAAGCTGGAAAAGAGAGAGTAGAGGGAAAGCAGGGGAAAGCGACTGTCGATGGGAAAGAGGGAAAAGAGAGGCTTGATTGGAAATAGGGAATAAAGAGCGTTCATGGAAAAGAGGGAGGTGAGTGAAAGTGGGAAGAATTAGACACCGAGGGAAGAGAGGTAAGAGAGACTGGCGAGGGAAAAGAAGGAAAAGAGAGCGTTGATGAATGAGGGGGGAAACAGGGAGGCGAGTGAAAGTGGAGAAATTAGACCTTGAGGGAAGAGAGGTACAAGAGAGAGGGGAGGGCAACGAGGGATAAAAGAGAGTTGAGGAATGAGAGGGGAAAGAGGGAGTCGAGTGAAAGTGGGAAAAATAGACACCGAGGGAAGAGATGTAAAAGAGACTGGCGAGGGAAAGGGGGGAAATGACTGTCGAGGGGAAAGAGGGAAAAGAGAGGGTTGATAGGAAATAGGGAAATGAGAGAGTTCATGGAAAAGAGGGAAGCCATGGAAAAGAGAGAGGCGAGAGAAAAGAGGGGAAAGAGACTGGCGAGGGAAAAAAAGTACAACAGAGCGTTAATGGAAAAGAAGGAGGCGAGTGAAAGTGGGAAGAATTAGACATGGAGGGAAGAGAGGTAAAAGAGACTAGCGAGGGAAAGGGGGAAAAAGTGACTATCGAGGGGAAAGAGGGAAAAGAGAGAGTTGAGGGAAAGCAGAGGGGAAGAGACAGGTGAGGGAAAACAAGGACAAGAGAGAGTTAATGGAAAAGAGGGAGGCGAGTGAAAATGGGAAGAATTAGACACCAAGGGAAGAGAGGTAAAAGACACAGGCAAGGGAAAAGAGGGAGTTGAGTGGAAAGCAGGGAAAAGTGTCGAGTGGAAAGAGGGAAAAGAGAAGGTTGATAGGAAATAGGGAAAAAAGAGAGTTCATAGAAAAGAGGGAGGCGACTGAAAGTGGGAAAACTAGACACCGAGGGAAGAGAGGTAACAGAGACTGGCGAGGTAAAGGAGGGAAAAGTGACTGGCGAGGGAAAAGTTGGAAAAGAGAGAGTTATGGCAAAGCAGGGGAAAAGAGACAGGCGAGGGAAAACAAGGACAAGAGAGTTAATGGAAAAGAGGAAGACGAGTGAAAGTGGGAAGACTTAGACTCCGAGGGAATAGAGATAACAGAGACTGGCGAGGGAAAGGGGGGAAAAGTGACTGTCGAGGGAAAAGAGAGGGTTGAGGGAAAGCAGGGGAAAGAGACTAAGGAGGGAAAGCAGAGGGAAAGAGACAGGCGAGGGAAAACAGGGACAAGAGAGAGCTAATGGAAAAGAGGGAGGCGAGTGAAAGTGGGAAGAATTAGACACCAAGGGAAGAGAGGTAAAAGAGACTGGCGAGGGAAAGAGAGAGGCGAGATAAACCAGGGGAAAGAGACTGGCGAATGGGGAAGAGGGAAAACAGAGGGTTGATTGGAAATCGGGAAAAGAGAGATTTCATAGAAAAGAGGAAAGCCAGGGAACAGAGAGAGGCGAGAGAAACCAGGGGAAAGAGACTGGCGAGGGAAAAGAGGGATAACAGAGTTGACGAATAACAGGGAAAAGAGAGAGGCGAGTGAAAGTGGGAAAATTGGACCTTGAGGGAAGAGAGGTAAAAGAGAGAGGGGAGGGCAACGAGGGATGAAAGAGAGTTGAGGAATGAGAGGGGAAAGAGGGAGTCGAGTGAAAGTGGGGAAAAATAGACACCGAGGGAAGAGAGGTTACAGAGACTGGCGAGGGAAAGGGGGGGAAAGTGACTGTCGAGGGGAAAGAGGGAACAGAGAGGGTTGATTGCAAATAGGGAAAAGAGAGAATTCATTGAAAAGAGGGAAGCCACGGAAAAGAGAGAGGCGAGGGAAAGTGGGAAAATTAGACAGCGAGTGAAGAGTGGTAAAAGAGACTGGCGAGGTAAAGGAGGGAAAAATGACTGGCGAGGGAAAAGTTGGAAAAGAGAGAGTTGAGGGATAGCAGGGAAAAGTAACTGTCGAGGGGAAAGAGGGAAAAGAGAGGGTTGATTCGAAATAAAGAAAAGAGAGAGTTCATGGAAAAGAGGGAGGTGAGTGAAAGTGGAAAAAATAGACCGTGAGGGAAGAGAGGTAAAAGAGAAAGGGGAGGGCAACGAGGGATAAAAGAGAGTTGAGGAATGAGAGGGGAAAGAGGGAGTCGAGTGAAAGTGGGAAGAATTAGACACCGAGGGAAGAGAGGTAACAGAGACTGGCGAGGTAAAGGAGGGAAAAATGACTGGCGAGGGAAAAGAAGGAAAAGAGAGCGTTGAGGAATGAGCGGGAAAACAGGGAGGCGAGTGAAAGTGGAGAAATTAGACCTTGAGGGAAGAGAGGTACAAGAGAGAGGGGAGGGCAACGAGGGATAAAAGAGAGTTGAGGAATGAGAGGGGAAAGAGGGAGTCGAGTGAAAGTGGGGAAAATAGACACCGAGGGAAGAGAGGTTACAAGAGACTGGCGAGGGAAAGGGGGGAAAAGTGCCTGTCGAGGGAAAAGTTGGAAAAGAGAGAGTTGAGGGAAAGCAGGGAAAAGTGACTGTCGAGGGGAAAGAGGGAACAGAGAGGGTTGATTGCAAATAGGGAAAAGAGAGAATTCATGGAAAAGAGGGAAGCCAGGGAAAAGAGAGAGGCGAGGGAAAGTGGGAAAATTAGACAGCGAGTGAAGAGTGGTAAAAGAGACTGGCGAGGTAAAGGAGGGAAAAATGACTGGCGAGGGAAAAGTTGGAAAAGAGAGAGTTGAGGGATAGCAGGGAAAAGTAACTGTCGAGGGGAAAGAGGGAAAAGAGAGGGTTGATTCGAAATAAAGAAAAGAGAGAGTTCATGGAAAAGAGGGAGGTGAGTGAAAGTGGAAAAAATAGACTGTGAGGGAAGAGAGGTAAAAGAGAGAGGGGAGGGCAACGAGGGATAAAAGAGAGTTGAGGAATGAGAGGGGAAAGAGGGAGTCGAGTGAAAGTGGGGAAAATAGACACCGAGGGAAGAGAGGTTACAAGAGACTGGCGAGGGAAAGGGGGGAAAAGTGCCTGTCGAGGGAAAAGTTGGAAAAGAGAGAGTTGAGGGAAAGCAGGGAAAAGTGACTGTCGAGGGGAAAGAGGGAACAGAGAGGGTTGATTGCAAATAGGGAAAAGAGAGAATTCATGGAAAAGAGGGAAGCCAGGGAAAAGAGAGAGGCTAGGTAAAACAGGGGAAAGAGACTGGTGAGGGAAAAGAGGGATACAGAGTTGACGAATAACAGGGAAAAGAGAGAGGCGAGGGAAAGTGGGAAAATTAGTCAGCGAGGGAAGAGTGGTAAAAGAGACTGGCGAGGTAAAGGAGGGAAAAATGACTGGCGAGGGAAAAGTTGGAAAAGAGAGAGTTGAGGGATAGCAGGGAAAAGTGACTGTCGACGGGAAAGAGGGAAAAGAGAGGGTTGATTCGAAATAAAGAAAAGAGAGAGTTCATGGAAAAGAGGGAGGTGAGTGAAAGTGGAAAAAATAGACCGTGAGGGAAGAGAGGTAAAAGAGAGAGGGGAGGGCAACGAGGGATAAAAGAGAGTTGAGGAATGAGAGGGGAAAGAGGGAGTCGAGTGAAAGTGGGGAAAATAGACACCGAGGGAAGAGAGGTAAAAGAGACTGGCGAGGGAAAGGGGGGGGAATGACTGTCGAGGGGAAAGAGGGAAAAGAGGGGGTTGATTGGAAATAGGGAAAAAAGAGAGTTCATAGAAATGAGGAAAGCCAGGGAAAAAAGAGAGAGGCGAGAGAAACCAGGGGACAGAGACTGGCGATGGAAAAGAGGGATAACAGAGTTGACGAATAACAGGGAAAAGAGAGAGCCGAGTGAAAGTGGAAAAATTAGACCTTGAGGGAAGAGAGGTAAAAGAGACTAGCGAGGGAAAGGGGATAAAAGTGACTGTCGAGGGGAAAGAGGGAAAAGAGAGGCTTCCTGGAAAAGAGGGAAGCCAGGGAGATGAGACAGGCGAGAGAAAACAGGGGAATGAGACTGCAAGGGGAAAGAGGGGAAAGAGAGAGTTGACGGAGAAGGGGGAGTTGAGGGAAAAGAGGGAAACGAGGTAAAAAAACCAAGCGATGGAAAAGAGAGAGGCGAGGGCAAAGAGGGATAAAAGAGAGTTGAGGAATGAGAGGGTAAACAGGGAGTCGAGTGAAAGTGGGAAAATTAGACAGCGAGGGAAGAGTGGTAAAAGAGACTGGCGAGGTAAAGGAGTGAAAAGTGACTGGCGAGGGAAAAGCTGGAAAAGAGAGAGTAGAGGGAAAGCAGGGGAAAGCGACTGTCGATGGGAAAGAGGGAAAAGAGAGGCTTGATTGGAAATAGGGAATAAAGAGCGTTCATGGAAAAGAGGGAGGTGAGTGAAAGTGGGAAGAATTAGACACCGAGGGAAGAGAGGTAACAGAGACTGGCGAGGGAAAAGAAGGAAAAGAGAGCGTTGAGGAATGAGCGGGAAAACAGGGAGGCGAGTGAAAGTGGAGAAATTAGACCTTGAGGGAAGAGAGGTACAAGAGAGAGGGGAGGGCAACGAGGGATAAAAGAGAGTTGAGGAATGAGAGGGGAAAGAGGGAGTCGAGTGAAAGTGGGGAAAATAGACACCGAGGGAAGAGAGGTTACAAGAGACTGGCGAGGGAAAGGGGGGAAAAGTGCCTGTCGAGGGAAAAGTTGGAAAAGAGAGAGTTGAGGGAAAGCAGGGAAAAGTGACTGTCGACGGGAAAGAGGGAAAAGAGAGGGTTGATTCGAAATAAAGAAAAGAGAGAGTTCATGGAAAAGAGGGAGGCGAGTGAAAGTCGCAAAAATAGACCTTCAGGAAAGAGAGGTAAAAGAGAGACGGGAGGGCAACGAGGGATAAAAGAGAGTTGAGGAACGAGAGGGGAAAGAGGGAGTCGAGTGAAAGTGGGAAAAATAGACACCGAGGGAAGAGATGTAAAAGAGACTGGCGAGGGAAAGGGGGGAAATGACTGTCGAGGGGAAAGAGGGAAAAGAGAGGGCTGACTGGAAATAGGGAAAAGAGAGATTTCATAGAAAAGAGGAAAGCCAGGGAACAGAGAGAGGCGAGAGAAACCAGGGGAAAGAGACTGGCTAGGGAAAAGAGGGATAACAGAGTTGACGAATAACAGGGAAAAGAGAGAGGCGAGGGAAAGTGGGAAGTATTAGACACCGACGGAAGAGAGATAACAGAGACTGGCGAGGGAAACGGGGGAAAAGTGACAGTCGAGGGGAAACTTGGAAAAGAGAGAGTTGAGAAAAAACAAGGACAAGAGAGTTAATGGAAAAGAGGGAGCGAGTGAAACTGGGAAGTATTAGACACCGAGGGAAGAGAGATAACAGAGACTGCCGAGGGAAAGGGGGGGAAAGTGCCTGTCGAGGGAAAACTTGGAAAAGAGAGGGTTGAGGGAAAGCAGGGGAAAAGAGACAGGCGAGGGAAGACAAGGACAAGAGAGAGTTCATGGAAAAGAGAGGGGCGAGGGAAAGTGGGAAGTATTAGACACCGAGGAAAGAGACGTAAAAGAGACTGGCGAGGGAAAGAGAGAGGCGAGATAAACCAGGGGAAAGAGACTGGCGAGGGGGGAAGAGGGAAGAGAGAGAGTTGACTGGAAATAGGGGAACGAGAGAGTTCATGGAAAAGAGGGAGTGGAGTGTAAGTGGGAAGAAGTAGACATGGAGGGAATAGAGGTTAAAAGAGACTGGCGAGGGAAAGGAAGGAAAAGTGACTGGCGAGGGGAAGAGGGAAAAGAGAGGGCTGACTGGAAATAGGGAAAAGAGAGATTTCATAGAAAAGAGGAAAGCCAGGGAACAGAGAGAGGCGAGAGAAACCAGGGGAAAGAGACTGGCGAGGGAAAAGAGGGATAACAGAGTTGACGAATAACAGGGAAAAGAGAGAGGCGTGTGAAAGTGGAAAAATTAGACCTAGAGGGAAGAGAGGTAAAAGAGAGAGGGGAGGGCAACGAGGGACAACAGACAATTGAGGAATGAGAGGGGAAAGAGGGAGTCGGGTGAAAGTGGGAAGAATTAGACACCGAGGGAAGAGACATAACAGAGACTGGCGAGGGAAACGGGGGAAAAGTGACAGTCGAGGGAAAACTTGGAAAAGAGAGAGTTGAGAAAAAACAAGGACAGAGAGTTAATGGAAAAGACGGAGGCGAGTGAAACTGGGAAGTATTAGACACCGAGGGAAGACAGATAACAGAGACTGGCGAGGGAAAGGGGGGAAAAGTGACTGTCGAGGGGAAAGAGGGAAAAGAGAGGGTTGAGGGAAAGCAGGGGAAAGAGACTGAGAAGGGAAATCAGAGGGAAAGAGACAGGCGAGGGAAAACAAGGACAAGAGAGAGTTAATGGAAAAGAGGGAGGCGAGTGCAAGTGGGAAGAATTAGACACCAAGGGAAGAGACGTAAAAGAGACTGGCGAGGGAAAGAGAGAGGCGAGATAAACCAGGGGGAAGAGACTGGCGAGGGAAAAGAGGGATAACAGAGTTGACGAATAACAGGGAAAAGAGAGAGGCGAGGGAAACTGGGAAGAATTAGACACCGAGGGAAGAGACATAACAGAGACTGGCGAGGGAAAGGGGGGAAAAGTGACTGGCAAGGGGAAAGAGGGAAAAGAGAGGGCTGACTGGAAATAGGGAAAAGAGAGATTTCATAGAAAAGAGGAAAGCCAGGGAACAGAGAGAGGCGAGAGAAACCAGGGGAAAGAGACTGGCGAGGGAAAAGAGGGATAACAGAGTTGACGAATAACAGGGAAAAGAGAGAGGCGAGGGAAAGTGGGAAGTATTAGACACCGACGGAAGAGAGATAACAGAGACTGGCGAGGGAAACGGGGGAAAAGTGACAGTCGAGGGAAAACTTGGAAAAGAGAGAGTTGAGAAAAAACAAGGACAAGAGAGTTAATGGAAAAGATGGAGGCGAGTGAAACTGGGAAGTATTAGACACCGAGGGAAGAGAGATAACAGAGACTGGCGAGGGAAAGGGGGGAAAAGTGACTGTCGAGGGGAAAGAGGGAAAAGAGAGGGTTGAGGGAAAGCAGGGGGGAGAGACTATGGAGGGAAAGCAGAGGGAAAGAGACAGGCGAGGGAAAACAAGGACAAGAGAGAGTTAATGGAAAAGAGGGAGGCGAGTGAAAGTGGGAAAAATTAGACACCAAGGGAAGAGACATAAAAGAGACTGGCGAGGGAAAGAGAGAGGCGAGATAAACCAGGGGAAAGAGACTGGCGAGGGGGGAAGAGGGAAGAGAGAGAGTTGACTGGAAATAGTGGAACGAGAGAGTTCATGGAAAAGAGGGAGTGGAGTGTAAGTGGGAAAATTAGACACGGAGGGAATAGAGGTTAAAAGAGACTGGCGAGGGAAAGGAAGGAAAAGTGACTGGCGAGGGGAAAGAGGGAAAAGAGAGGGCTGACTGGAAATAGGGAAAAGAGAGATTTCATAGAAAAGAGGAAAGCCAGGGAACAGAGAGAGGCGAGAGAAACCAGGGGAAAGAGACTGGCGAGGGAAAAGAGGGATAACAGAGTTGACGAATAACAGGGAAAAGAGAGAGGCGAGGGAAAGTGGGAAGTATTAGACACCGAGGGAAGAGAGATAACAGAGACTGGCGAGGGAAACGGGGGAAAAGTGACAATCGAGGGAAAACTTGGAAAAGAGAGAGTTGAGAAAAAACAAGGACAAGAGAGTTAATGGAAAAGACGGAGGCGAGTGAAACTGGGAAGTATTAGACACCGACAGACGAGAGATAACAGAGACTGCCGAGGGAAAGGGGGGAAAAGTGACTGTCGAGGGAAAAGAGAGGGTTGAGGGAAAGCAGGGGAAAGAGACTGACGAGGGAAATCAGAGGGAAAGAGACAGGCGAGGGAAAACAAGGACAAGAGAGAGTTAATGGAAAAGAGGGAGGCGAGTGAAAGTGGGAAGAATTAGACACCAAGGGAAGAGACGTAAAAGAGACTGGCGAGGGAAAGAGAGAGGCGAGATAAACCAGGGGAAAGAGACTGGCGAGGGGGGAAGAGGGAAAAGAGAGAGTTGACTGGAAATAGGGGAACGAGAGAGTTCATGGAAAAGAGGGAGTGGAGTGTAAGTGGGAAAATTAGACACGGAGGGAATAGAGGTTAAAAGAGACTAGCGAGGGAAAGGAAGGAAAAGTGACTGGCGAGGGGAAAGAGGGAAAAGAGAGGGCTGACTGGAAATAGGGAAAAGAGAGATTTCATAGAAAAGAGGAAAGCCAGGGAACAGAGAGAGGCGAGAGAAACCAGGGGAAAGAGACTGGCTAGGGAAAAGAGGGATAACAGAGTTGACGAATAACAGGGAAAAGAGAGAGGCGAGGGAAAGTGGAAAAATTAGACCTAGAGGAAAGAGAGGTAAAACAGAGAGGGGAGGGCAACGAGGGACAACAGAGAATTGAGGAATGAGAGGGGAAAGAGGGAGTCGGGTGAAAGTGGGAAGAATTAGACACCGAGGGAAGAGACATAACAGAGACTGGCGAGGGAAAGGGGGGAAAAGTGACTGTCGAGGGAAAAGAGAGGGTTGAGGGAAAGCAGAGGGAAAGAGACAGGCGATGGAAAACAAGGACAAGAGAGAGTTAATAGAAAAAAGAGGGAGGCGAGTGCAAGTGGGAAGAATTAGACACCGAGGGAAGAGAGATAACAGAGACTGCCGAGGGAAAGGGGGGAAAAGTGACTGGCGGGGGGAAAAGTGACTGGCGAGGGGAAAGAGGGAAAAGAGAGGGCTGACTGGAAATAGGGAAAAGAGAGATTTCATAGAAAAGAGGAAAGCCAGGGAACAGAGAGAGGCGAGAGAAACCAGGGGAAAGAGACTGGCTAGGGAAAAGAGGGATAACAGAGTTGACGGATAACAGAGTTGACGAATAACAGGGAAAAGAGAGAGGCGTGTGAAAGTGGAAAAATTAGACCTAGAGGGAAGAGAGGTAAAAGAGAGAGGGGAAGGCAACGAGGGACAACAGAGAATTGAGGAATGAGAGGGGAAAGAGGGAGTCGGGTGAAAGTGGGAAGAATTAGACACCGAGGGAAGAGACATAACAGAGATTGGCGAGGGAAACGGGGGAAAAGTGACAGTCGAGGGGAAACTTGGAAAAGAGAAAGAGTTGAGAAAAAACAAGGATAAGAGAGTTAATGGAAAGAGGGAGCGAGTGAAACTGGGAAGTATTAGACACCGAGGGAAGAGAGATAACAGAGACTGCCGAGGGAAAGTGGGGAAAAGTGCCTGTCGAGGGAAAACTTGGAAAAGAGTGGGTTGAGGGAAAGCAGGGGGGAGAGACTATGGAGGGAAAGCAGAGGGAAAGAGACAGGCGAGGGAAGACAAGGACAAGAGAGAGTTCATGGAAAAGAGAGGGGCGAGGGAAAGTGGGAAGTATTAGACACCGAGGGAAGAGAGATAAGAGAGACTGGCGAGGGAAAGGGGGGAAAAGTGACAGTCGAGGGGAAACTTGGAAAAGAGAAAGAGTTGAGAAAAAACAAGGACAAGAGAGTTAATGGAAAGAGGGAGCGAGTGAAACTGGGAAGTATTAGACACCGAGGGAAGAGAGATAACAGAGACTGGCGAGGGAAAGGGGGGGAAAGTGCCTGTCGAGGGAAAACTTGGAAAAGAGAGGGTTGAGGGAAAGCAGGGGAAAAGAGACAGGTGAGGGAAGACAAGGACAAGAGAGAGTTCATGGAAAAGAGAGGGGCGAGGGAAAGTGGGAAGTATTAGACACCGAGGGAAGAGAGATAACAGAGACTGGCGAGGGAAAGGGGGGAAAAGTGACTGTCGAGGGGAAAGAGGGAAAAGAGAGGGTTGAGGGAAAGCAGGGGAAAGAGACTATGGAGGGAAAGCAGAGGGAAAACAAGGACAAGAGAGAGTTAATGGAAAAGAGGGAGGCGAGTGCAAGTGGGAAGAATTAGACACCAAGGGAAGAGACGTAAAAGAGACTGGCGAGGGAAAGAGAGAGGCGAGATAAACCAGGGGAAAGAGACTGGCGAGGGGGGAAGAGGGAAGAGAGAGAGTTGACTGGGAATAGGGGAACGAGAGAGTTCATGGAAAAGAGGGACTGGAGTGTAAGTGGGAAAATTAGACACGGAGGGAATAGAGGTTAAAAGAGACTGGCGAGGGAAAGGAAGGAAAAGTGACTGGCGAGGGGAAAGAGGGAAAAGAGAGGGCTGACTGGAAATAGGGAAAAGAGAGATTTCATAGAAAAGAGGAAAGCCAGGGAACAGAGAGAGGCGAGAGAAACCAGGGGAAAGAGACTGGCGAGGGAAAAGAGGGATAACAGAGTTGACGAATAACAGGGAAAAGAGAGAGGCGAGGGAAAGTGGGAAGTATTAGACACCGAGGGAAGAGAGATAACAGAGACTGGCGAGGGAAAGGGGGGGAAAGTGCCTGTCGAGGGGAAAGAGGGAAAAGAGAGGGTTGAGGGAAAGCAGGGGGGAGAGACTATGGAGGGAAAGCAGAGGGAAAGAGACAGGCGAGGGAAAACAAGGACAAGAGAGAGTTAATGGAAAAGAGGGAGGCGAGTGCAAGTGGGAAGAATTAGACACCAAGGGAAGAGACGTAAAAGAGACTGGCGAGGGAAAGAGAGAGGCGAGATAAACCAGGGGAAAGAGACTGGCGAGGGGGGGGAAGAGGGAAGAGAGAGAGTTGACTGGAAATAGGGGAACGAGAGAGTTCATGGAAAAGAGGGAGTGGAGTGTAAGTGGGAAAACTAGACACGGAGGGAATAGAGGTTAAAAGAGACTGGCGAGGGAAAGGAAGGAAAAGTGACTGGCGAGGGGAAAGAGGGAAAAGAGAGGGCTGACTGGAAATAGGGAAAAGAGAGATTTCATAGAAAAGAGGAAAGCCAGGGAACAGAGAGAGGCGAGAGAAACCAGGGGAAAGAGACTGGCGAGGGAAAAGAGGGATAACAGAGTTGACGAATAACAGGGAAAAGAGAGAGGCGAGGGAAAGTGGGAAGTATTAGACACCGAGGGAAGAGAGATAACAGAGACTGGCGAGGGAAACGGGGGAAAAGTGACAGTCGAGGGGAAACTTGGAAAAGAGAAAGAGTTGAGAAAAAACAAGGACAAGAGAGTTAATGGAAAAGAGGGAGCGAGTGAAACTGGGAAGTATTAGACACCGAGGGAAGAGAGATAACAGAGACTGCCGAGGGAAAGGGGGGAAAAGTGCCTGTCGAGGGAAAACTTGGAAAAGAGTGGGTTGAGGGAAAGCAGGGGAAAAGAGACAGGCGAGGGAAGACAAGGACAAGAGAGAGTTCATGGAAAAGAGAGGGGCGAGGGAAAGTGGGAAGTATTAGACACCGAGGGAAGAGAGATAACAGAGACTGGCGAGGGAAAGGGGGGAAAAGTGACTGTCGAGGGAAAAGAGAGGGTTGAGGGAAAGCAGGGGGGAGAGACTATGGAGGGAAAGCAGAGGGAAAGAGACAGGCGAGGGAAAACAAGGACAAGAGAGAGTTAATGGAAAAGAGGGAGGCGAGTGCAAGTGGGAAGAATTAGACACCAAGGGAAGAGACATAAAAGACTGGCGAGGGAAAGAGAGAGGCGAGAGAAACCAGGGGAAAGAGACTGGCGAGGGAAAAGAGGGATAACAGAGTTGACGAATAACAGGGAAAAGAGAGAGGCGAGGGAAAGTGGGAAGTATTAGACACCGACGGAAGAGAGATAACAGAGACTGGCGAGGGAAACGGGGGAAAAGTGACAGTCGAGGGGAAACTTGGAACAGAGAAAGAGTTGAGAAAAAACAAGGACAAGAGAGTTAATGGAAAAGAGGGAGCGAGTGAAACTGGGAAGTATTAGACACCGAGGGAAGAGAGATAACAGAGACTGGCGAGGGAAAGGGGGGAAAAGTGACTGTCGAGGGGAAAGAGGGAAAAGAGAGGGTTGAGGGAAAGCAGGGGGGAGAGACTATGGAGGGAAAGCAGAGGGAAAGAGACAGGCGAGGGAAAACAAGGACAAGAGAGAGTTAATGGAAAAGAGGGAGGCGAGTGCAAGTGGGAAGAATTAGACACCAAGGGAAGAGACGTAAAAGAGACTGGCGAGGGAAAGAGAGAGGCGAGATAAACCAGGGGAAAGAGACTGGCGAGGGGGGAAGAGGGAAGAGAGAGAGTTGACTGGAAATAGGGGAACGAGAGAGTTCATGGAAAAGAGGAGTGGAGTGTAAGTGGGAAAATTAGACACGGAGGGAATAGAGGTTAAAAGAGACTGGCGAGGGAAAGGAAGGAAAAGTGACTGGCGAGGGGAAAGAGGGAAAAGAGAGGGCTGACTGGAAATAGGGAAAAGAGAGATTTCATAGAAAAGAGGAAAGCCAGGGAACAGAGAGAGGCGAGAGAAACCAGGGGAAAGAGACTGGCGAGGGAAAAGAGGGATAACAGAGTTGACGAATAACAGGGAAAAGAGAGAGGCGAGGGAAAGTGGGAAGTATTAGACACCGAGGGAAGAGAGATAACAGAGACTGGCGAGGGAAACGGGGGAAAAGTGACAGTCGAGGGAAAACTTGGAAAAGAGAGAGTTGAGAAAAAACAAGGACAAGAGAGTTAATGGAAAAGACGGAGGCGAGTGAAACTGGGAAGTATTAGACACCGACGGAAGAGAGATAACAGAGACTGGCGAGGGAAAGGGGGGAAAAGTGACTGTCGAGGGAAAAGAGAGGGTTGAGGGAAAGCAGGGGAAAGAGACTGACGAGGGAAATCAGAGGGAAAGAGACAGGCGAGGGAAAACAAGGACAAGAGAGAGTTAATGGAAAAGAGGGAGGCGAGTGCAAGTGGGAAGAATTAGACACCGAGGGAAGAGACGTAAAAGAGACTGGCGAGGGAAAGAGAGAGGCGAGATAAACCAGGGGAAAGAGAATGGCGAGGGGGGAAGAGGGAAAAGAGAGAGTTGACTGGAAATAGGGGAACGAGAGAGTGCATGGAAAAGAGGGAGTGGAGTGTAAGTGGGAAAATTAGACACGGAGGGAATAGAGGTTAAAAGAGACTGGCGAGGGAAAGGAAGGAAAAGTGACTGGCGAGGGGAAAGAGGGAAAAGAGAGGGCTGACTGGAAATAGGGAAAAGAGAGATTTCATAGAAAAGAGGAAAGCCAGGGAACAGAGAGAGGCGAGAGAAACCAGGGGAAAGAGACTGGCTAGGGAAAAGAGGGATAACAGAGTTGACGAATAACAGGGAAAAGAGAGAGGCGAGGGAAAGTGGGAAGTATTAGACACCGAGGGAAGAGAGATAACAGAGACTGGCGAGGGAAAGGGGGGAAAAGTGACTGTCGAGGGGAAAGAGGGAAAAGAGAGGGTTGAGGGAAAGCAGGGGGGAGAGACTATGGAGGGAAAGCAGAGGGAAAACAAGGACAAGAGAGAGTTAATGGAAAAGAGGGAGGCGAGTGCAAGTGGGAAGAATTAGACACCAAGGGAAGAGACGTAAAAGAGACTGGCGAGGGAAAGAGAGAGGCGAGATAAACCAGGGGAAAGAGACTGGCGAGGGGGGGGAAGAGGGAAGAGAGAGAGTTGACTGGAAATAGGGGAACGAGAGAGTTCATGGAAAAGAGGGAGTGGAGTGTAAGTGGGAAAACTAGACACGGAGGGAATAGAGGTTAAAAGAGACTGGCGAGGGAAAGGAAGGAAAAGTGACTGGCGAGGGGAAAGAGGGAAAAGAGAGGGCTGACTGGAAATAGGGAAAAGAGAGATTTCATAGAAAAGAGGAAAGCCAGGGAACAGAGAGAGGCGAGAGAAACCAGGGGAAAGAGACTGGCGAGGGAAAAGAGGGATAACAGAGTTGACGAATAACAGGGAAAAGAGAGAGGCGAGGGAAAGTGGGAAGTATTAGACACCGACGGAAGAGAGATAACAGAGACTGCCGAGGGAAAGGGGGGGAAAGTGCCTGTCGAGGGAAAACTTGGAAAAGAGAGGGTTGAGGGAAAGCAGGGGAAAAGAGACAGGCGAGGGAAGACAAGGACAAGAGAGAGTTCATGGAAAAGAGAGGGGCGAGGGAAAGTGGGAAGTATTAGACACCGAGGGAAGAGAGATAACAGAGACTGGCGAGGGAAAGGGGGGAAAAGTGACTGTCGAGGGGAAAGAGGGAAAAGAGAGGGTTTAGGGAAAGCAGGGGAAGAGACTATGGAGGGAAAGCAGAGGGAAAACAAGGACAAGAGAGAGTTAATGGAAAAGAGGGAGGCGAGTGCAAGTGGGAAGAATTAGACACCGAGGGAAGAGACGTAAAAGAGACTGGCGAGGGAAAGAGAGAGGCGAGATAAACCAGGGGAAAGAGACTGGCGAGGGGGGAAGAGGGAAGAGAGAGAGTTGACTGGAAATAGGGGAACGAGAGAGTTCATGGAAAAGAGGGAGTGGAGTGTAAGTGGGAAAATTAGACATGGAGGGAATAGAGGTTAAAAGAGACTGGCGAGGGAAAGGAAGGAAAAGTGACTGGCGAGGGGAAGAGGGAAAAGAGAGGGCTGACTGGAAATAGGGAAAAGAGAGATTTCATAGAAAAGAGGAAAGCCAGGGAACAGAGAGAGGCGAGAGAAACCAGGGGAAAGAGACTGGCGAGGGAAAAGAGGGATAACAGAGTTGACGAATAACAGGGAAAAGAGAGAGGCGTGTGAAAGTGGAAAAAATTAGACCTAGAGGGAAGAGAGGTAAAAGAGAGAGGGGAGGGCAACGAGGGACAACAGAGAATTGAGGAATGAGAGGGGAAAGAGGGAGTCGGGTGAAAGTGGGAAGAATTAGACACCGAGAGAAGAGACATAACAGAGACTGGCGAGGGAAACGGGGGAAAAGTGACAGTCGAGGGAAAACTTGGAAAAGAGAGAGTTGAGAAAAAACAAGGACAGAGAGTTAATGGAAAAGACGGAGGCGAGTGAAAGTGGGAAGTATTAGACACCGAGGGAAGAGAGATAACAGAGACTGGCGAGGGAAAGGGGGGGAAAGTGCCTGTCGAGGGGAAAGAGGGAAAAGAGAGGGTTGAGGGAAAGCAGGGGGGAGAGACTATGGAGGGAAAGCAGAGGGAAAGAGACAGGCGAGGGAAAACAAGGACAAGAGAGAGTTAATGGAAAAGAGGGAGGCGAGTGCAAGTGGGAAGAATTAGACACCAAGGGAAGAGACGTAAAAGAGACTGGCGAGGGAAAGAGAGAGGCGAGATAAACCAGGGGAAAGAGACTGGCGAGGGGGGGGAAGAGGGAAGAGAGAGAGTTGACTGGAAATAGGGGAACGAGAGAGTTCATGGAAAAGAGGGAGTGGAGTGTAAGTGGGAAAACTAGACACGGAGGGAATAGAGGTTAAAAGAGACTGGCGAGGGAAAGGAAGGAAAAGTGACTGGCGAGGGGAAAGAGGGAAAAGAGAGGGCTGACTGGAAATAGGGAAAAGAGAGATTTCATAGAAAAGAGGAAAGCCAGGGAACAGAGAGAGGCGAGAGAAACCAGGGGAAAGAGACTGGCGAGGGAAAAGAGGGATAACAGAGTTGACGAATAACAGGGAAAAGAGAGAGGCGAGGGAAAGTGGGAAGTATTAGACACCGAGGGAAGAGAGATAACAGAGACTGCCGAGGGAAAGTGGGGAAAAGTGACTGTCGAGGGGAAAGAGGGAAAAGAGAGGGTTGAGAAAAAACAAGGACAAGAGAGTTAATGGAAAAGACGGAGGCGAGTGAAACTGGGAAGTATTAGACACCGAGGGAAGAGAGATAACAGAGACTGGCGAGGGAAAGGGGGGAAAAGTGACTGTCGAGGGGAAAGAGGGAAAAGAGAGGGTTGAGGGAAAGCAGGGGGGAGAGACTATGGAGGGAAAGCAGAGGGAAAACAAGGACAAGAGAGAGTTAATGGAAAAGAGGGAGGCGAGTGCAAGTGGGAAGAATTAGACACCGAGGGAAGAGACGTAAAAGAGACTGGCGAGGGAAAGAGAGAGGCGAGATAAACCAGGGGAAAGAGACTGGCGAGGGAAAAGAGGGATAACAGAGTTGACGGATAACAGAGTTGACGAATAACAGGGAAAAGAGAGAGGCGTGTGAAAGTGGAAAAATTAGACCTAGAGGGAAGAGAGGTAAAAGAGAGAGGGGAGGGCAACGAGGGACAACAGAGAATTGAGGAATGAGAGGGGAAAGAGGGAGTCGGGTGAAAGTGGGAAGAATTAGACACCGAGAGAAGAGACATAACAGAGACTGGCGAGGGAAACGGGGGAAAAGTGACAGTCGAGGGAAAACTTGGAAAAGAGAGAGTTGAGAAAAAAACAAGGACAAGAGAGTTAATGGAAAAGATGGAGGCGAGTGAAACTGGGAAGTATTAGACACCGAGGGAAGAGAGATAACAGAGACTGCCGAGGGAAAGGGGGGAAAAGTGACTGTCGAGGGAAAAGAGAGGGTTGAGGGAAAGCAGAGGGAAAGAGACAGGCGATGGAAAACAAGGACAAGAGAGAGTTAATAGAAAAAAGAGGGAGGCGAGTGCAAGTGGGAAGAATTAGACACCGAGGGAAGAGAGATAACAGAGACTGCCGAGGGAAAGGGGGGAAAAGTGACTGGCGGGGGGAAAAGTGACTGGCGAGGGGAAAGAGGGAAAAGAGAGGGCTGACTGGAAATAGGGAAAAGAGAGATTTCATAGAAAAGAGGAAAGCCAGGGAACAGAGAGAGGCGAGAGAAACCAGGGGAAAGAGACTGGCTAGGGAAAAGAGGGATAACAGTGTTGACGAATAACAGGGAAAAGAGAGAGGCGTGTGAAAGTGGAAAAATTAGACCTAGAGGGAAGAGAGGTAAAAGAGAGAGGGGAGGGCAACGAGGGACAACAGAGAATTGAGGAATTAGAGGGGAAAGAGGGAGTCGGGTGAAAGTGGGAAGAATTAGACACCGAGGGAAGAGACATAACAGAGACTGGCGAGGGAAACGGGGGAAAAGTGACAGTCGAGGGAAAACTTGGAAAAGAGAAAGAGTTGAGAAAAAACAAGGACAAGAGTGTTAATGGAAAAGAGAGGGGCGAGTGAAACTGGGAAGTATTAGACACCGAGGGAAGAGAGATAACAGAGACTGGCGAGGGAAAGGGGGGAAAAGTGACTGTCGAGGGGAAAGAGGGAAAAGAGAGGGTTGAGGGAAAGCAGGGGAAAGAGACTGACGAGGGAAATCAGAGGGAAAGAGACAGGCGAGGGAAAACAAGGACAAGAGAGAGTTAATGGAAAAGAGGGAGGCGAGTGCAAGTGGGAAGAATTAGACACCGAGGGAAGAGAGATAACAGAGACTGGCGAGGGAAAGGGGGGAAAAGTGACTGTCGAGGGGAAAGAGGGAAAAGAGAGGGTTGAGGGAAAGCAGGGGGGAGAGACTATGGAGGGAAAGCAGAGGGAAAGAGACAGGCGAGGGAAAACAAGGACAAGAGAGAGTTAATGGAAAAGAGGGAGGCGAGTGCAAGTGGGAAGAATTAGACACCAAGGGAAGAGACGTAAAAGAGACTGGCGAGGGAAAGAGAGAGGCGAGATAAACCAGGGGAAAGAGACTGGCGAGGGGGGAAGAGGGAAGAGAGAGAGTTGACTGGAAATAGGGGAACGAGAGAGTTCATGGAAAAGAAGGAGTGGAGTGTAATTGGGAAAATTAGACACGGAGGGAATAGAGGTTAAAAGAGACTGGCGAGGGGAAAGAGGGAAAAGAGAGGGCTGACTGGAAATAGGGAAAAGAGAGATTTCATAGAAAAGAGGAAAGCCAGGGAACAGAGAGAGGCGAGAGAAACCAGGGGAAAGAGACTGGCGAGGGAAAAGAGGGATAACAGAGTTGACGAATAACAGGGAAAAGAGAGAGGCGACGGAAAGTGGGAAGTATTAGACACCGACGGAAGAGAGATAACAGAGACTGCCGAGGGAAAGGGGGGGAAAGTGCCTGTCGAGGGAAAACTTGGAAAAGAGAGGGTTGAGGGAAAGCAGGGGAAAAGAGACAGGCGAGGGAAGACAAGGACAAGAGAGAGTTCATGGAAAAGAGAGGGGCGAGGGAAAGTGGGAAGTATTAGACACCAAGGGAAGAGACGTAAAAGAGACTGGCGAGGGAAAGAGAGAGGCGAGATAAACCAGGGGAAAGAGACTGGCGAGGGGGGGAAGAGGGAAGAGAGAGAGTTGATTGGAAATAGGGGAACGAGAGAGTTCATGGAAAAGAGGGAGTGGAGTGTAAGTGGGAAAACTAGACACGGAGGGAATAGAGGTTAAAAGAGACAGCGAGGGAAAGGAAGGAAAAGTGACTGGCGAGGGGAAAGAGGGAAAAGAGAGAGTTGACTGGAAATAGGGGAACGAGAGAGTTCATAGAAAAGAGGAAAGCCAGGGAACAGAGAGAGGCGAGAGAAACCAGGGGAAAGAGACTGGCTAGGGAAAAGAGGGATAACAGAGTTGACGGATAACAGGGAAAAGAGAGAGGCGTGTGAAAGTGGAAAAATTAGACCTAGAGGGAAGAGAGGTAAAAGAGAGAGGGGAGGGCAACGAGGGACAACAGAGAATTGAGGAATGAGAGGGGAAAGAGGGAGTCGGGTGAAAGTGGGAAGAATTAGACACCGAGAGAAGAGACATAACAGAGACTGGCGAGGGAAACGGGGGAAAAGTGACAGTCGAGGGAAAACTTGGAAAAGAGAGAGTTGAGAAAAAACAAGGACAAGAGAGAGTTAATGGAAAAGACGGAGGCGAGTGAAACTGGGAAGTATTAGACACCGAGGGAAGAGAGATAACAGAGACTGCCGAGGGAAAGGGGGGAAAAGTGACTGTCGAGGGGAAAGAGGAAAAAGAGAGGGTTGAGAAAAAACAAGGACAAGAGAGTTAATGGAAAAGACGGAGGCGAGTGAAACTGGGAAGTATTAGACACCGAGGGAAGAGAGATAACAGAGACTGGCGAGGGAAAGGGGGGAAAAGTGACTGTCGAGGGGAAAGAGGGAAAAGAGAGGGTGGAGGGAAAGCAGGGGAAAGAGACTATGGAGGGAAAGCAGAGGGGAAACAAGGACAAGAGAGAGTTAATGGAAAAGAGGGAGGCGAGTGCAAGTGGGAAGAATTAGACACCGAGGGAAGAGACGTAAAAGAGACTGGCGAGGGAAAGAGAGAGGCGAGATAAACCAGGGGAAAGAGACTGGCGAGGGAAAAGAGGGATAACAGAGTTGACGAATAACAGGGAAAAGAGAGAGGCGTGTGAAAGTGGAAAAATTAGACCTAGAGGAAAGAGAGGTAAAAGAGAGAGGGGAGGGCAACGAGGGACAACGGACAATTGAGGAATGAGAGGGGAAAGAGGGAGTCGGGTGAAAGTGGGAAGAATTAGACACCGAGAGAAGAGACATAACAGAGACTGGCGAGGGAAACGGGGGAAAAGTGACAGTCGAGGGAAAACTTGGAAAAGAGAGAGTTGAGAAAAAACAAGGACAGAGAGTTAATGGAAAAGACGGAGGCGAGTGAAACTGGGAAGTATTAGACACCGAGGGAAGAGAGATAACAGAGACTGCCGAGGGAAAGGGGGGAAAACTGACTGTCGAGGGGAAAGAGGGAAAAGAGAGGGTTGAGGGAAAGCAGGGGAAAGAGACTGACGAGGGAAATCAGAGGGAAAGAGACAGGCGAGGGAAAACAAGGACAAGAGAGAGTTAATGGAAAAGAGGGAGGCGAGTGCAAGTGGGAAGAATTAGACACCAAGGGAAGAGACGTAAAAGAGAGTGGCGAGGGAAAGAGAGAGGCGAGATAAACCAGGGGAAAGAGACTGGCGAGGGGGGAAGAGGGAAAAGAGAGAGTTGACTGGAAATAGGGGAACGAGAGAGTTCATGGAAAAGAGGGAGTGGAGTGTAAGTGGGAAGAAGTAGACATGGAGGGAATAGAGGTTAAAAGAGACTGGCGAGGGAAAGGAAGGAAAAGTGACTGGCGAGTGGAAAGAGGGAAAAGAGAGGGCTGACTGGAAATAGGGAAAAGAGAGATTTCATAGAAAAGAGGAAAGCCAGGGAACAGAGAGAGGCGAGAGAAACCAGGGGAAAGAGACTGGCGAGGGAAAAGAGGGATAACAGAGTTGACGAATAACAGGGAAAAGAGAGAGGCGAGGGAAAGTGGGAAGTATTAGACACCGACGGAAGAGAGATAACAGAGACTGCCGAGGGAAAGGGGGGGAAAGTGCCTGTCGAGGGAAAACTTGGAAAAGAGAGGGTTGAGGGAAAGCAGGGGAAAAGAGACAGGCAAGGGAAGACAAGGACAAGAGAGAGTTGATGGAAAAGAGAGGGGCGAGGGAAAGTGGGAAGTATTAGACACCAAGGGAAGAGACGTAAAAGAGACTGGCGAGGGAAAGAGAGAGGCGAGATAAACCAGGGGAAAGAGACTGGCGAGGGGGGAAGAGGGAAGAGAGAGAGTTGACTGGAAATAGGGGAACGAGAGAGTTCATGGAAAAGAGGGAGTGGAGTGTAAGTGGGAAAACTAGACACGGAGGGAATAGAGGTTAAAAGAGACAGCGAGGGAAAGGAAGGAAAAGTGACTGGCGAGGGGAAAGAGGGAAAACAGAGGGCTGACTGGAAATAGGGAAAAGAGAGATTTCATAGAAAAGAGGAAAGCCAGGGAACAGAGAGAGGCGAGAGAAACCAGGGGAAAGAGACTGGCGAGGGAAAAGAGGGATAACAGAGTTGACGAATAACAGGGAAAAGAGAGAGGCGAGGGAAAGTGGGAAGTATTAGACACCGACGGAAGAGAGATAACAGAGACTGGCGAGGGAAACGGGGGAAAAGTGACAGTCGAGGGGAAACTTGGAAAAGAGAGACTTGAGAAAAAACAAGGACAAGAGAGTTAATGGAAAAGAGGGAGGCGAGTGAAACTGGGAAGTATTAGACACCGAGGGAAGAGAGATAACAGAGACTGGCGAGGGAAAGGGGGGAAAACTGACTGTCGAGGGGAAAGAGGGAAAAGAGAGGGTTGAGGGAAAGCAGGGGAAAGAGACTATGGAGGGAAAGCAGAGGGTAAGAGACAGGCGAGGGAAAACAAGGACAAGAGAGAGTTAATGGAAAAGAGGGAGGCGAGTGCAAGTGGGAAGAATTAGACACCAAGGGAATAGACATAAAAGAGACTGGCGAGGGAAAGAGAGAGGCGAGATAAACCAGGGGAAAGAGACTGGCGAGGGGGGAAGAGGGAAGAGAGAGAGTTGACTGGAAATAGGGGAACGAGAGAGTTCATGGAAAAGAGGAAAGCCAGGGAACAGAGAGGCGAGAGAAACCAGGGGAAAGAGACTGGCGAGGGAAAAGAGGGATAACAGAGTTGACGAATAACAGGGAAAAGAGAGAGGCGAGGGAAAGTGGGAAGTATTAGACACCGACGGAAGAGAGATAACAGAGACTGGCGAGGGAAAGGGGGGGAAAGTGCCTGTCGAGGGAAAACGTGGAAAAGAGAGGGTTGAGGGAAAGCAGGGGAAAAAAGACAGGCGAGGGAAGACAAGGACAAGAGAGAGTTCATGGAAAAGAGAGGGGCGAGGGAAAGTGGGAAGTATTAGACACCGAGGGAAGAGAGATAACAGAGACTGCCGAGGGAAAGGGGGGAAAAGTGACTGGCGGGGGGAAAAGTGACTGGCGAGGGGAAAGAGGGAAAAGAGAGGGCTGACTGGAAATAGGGAAAAGAGAGATTTCATAGAAAAGAGGAAAGCCAGGGAACAGAGAGAGGCGAGAGAAACCAGGGGAAAGAGACTGGCGAGGGAAAAGAGGGATAACAGAGTTGACGAATAACAGGGAAAAGAGAGAGGCGAGGGAAAGTGGGAAGTATTAGACACCGACGGAAGAGAGATAACAGAGACTGGCGAGGGAAAGGGGGGAAAAGTGACTGTCGAGGGGAAAGAGGAAAAAGAGAGGGCTGAGAAAAAACAAGGACAAGAGAGTTAATGGAAAAGACGGAGGCGAGTGAAACTGGGAAGTATTAGACACCGAGGGAAGAGAGATAACAGAGACTGGCGAGGGAAAGGGGGGAAAAGTGACTGTCGAGGGGAAAGAGGGAAAAGAGAGGGTGGAGGGAAAGCAGGGGAAAGAGACTATGGAGGGAAAGCAGAGGGGAAACAAGGACAAGAGAGAGTTAATGGAAAAGAGGGAGGCGAGTGCAAGTGGGAAGAATTAGACACCGAGGGAAGAGAAGTAAAAGAGACTGGCGAGGGAAAGAGAGAGGCGAGATAAACCAGGGGAAAGAGACTGGCGAGGGAAAAGAGGGATAACAGAGTTGACGAATAACAGGGAAAAGAGAGAGGCGTGTGAAAGTGGAAAAATTAGACCTAGAGGAAAGAGAGGTAAAAGAGAGAGGGGAGGGCAACGAGGGACAACGGACAATTGAGGAATGAGAGGGGAAAGAGGGAGTCGGGTGAAAGTGGGAAGAATTAGACACCGAGGGAAGAGACATAACAGAGACTGGCGAGGGAAACGGGGGAAAAGTGACAGTCGAGGGAAAACTTGGAAAAGAGAGAGTTGAGAAAAAACAAGGACAGAGAGTTAATGGAAAAGACGGAGGCGAGTGAAACTGGGAAGTATTAGACACCGAGGGAAGAGAGATAACAGAGACTGGCGAGGGAAAGGGGGGAAAACTGACTGTCGAGGGGAAAGAGGAAAAAGAGAGGGTTGAGAAAAAACAAGGACAAGAGAGTTAATGGAAAAGACGGAGGCGAGTGAAACTGGGAAGTATTAGACACCGAGGGAAGAGAGATAACAGAGACTGGCGAGGGAAAGGGGGGAAAAGTGACTGTCGAGGGGAAAGAGGGAAAAGAGAGGGTGGAGGGAAAGCAGGGGAAAGAGACTATGGAGGGAAAGCAGAGGGGAAACAATGACAAGAGAGAGTTAATGGAAAAGAGGGAGGCGAGTGCAAGTGGGAAGAATTAGACACCGAGGGAAGAGACGTAAAAGAGACTGGCGAGGGAAAGAGAGAGGCGAGATAAACCAGGGGAAAGAGACTGGCGAGGGAAAAGAGGGATAACAGAGTTGACGAATAACAGGGAAAAGAGAGAGGCGTGTGAATGTGGAAAAATTAGACCTAGAGGAAAGAGAGGTAAAAGAGAGAGGGGAGGGCAACGAGGGACAACGGACAATTGAGGAATGAGAGGGGAAAGAGGGAGTCGGGTGAAAGTGGGAAGAATTAGACACCGAGGGAAGAGACATAACAGAGACTGGCGAGGGAAACGGGGGAAAAGTGACAGTCGAGGGAAAACTTGGAAAAGAGAGAGTTGAGAAAAAACAAGGACAGAGAGTTAATGGAAAAGACGGAGGCGAGTGAAACTGGGAAGTATTAGACACCGAGGGAAGAGAGATAACAGAGACTGCCGAGGGAAAGGGGGGAAAACTGACTGTCGAGGGGAAAGAGGGAAAAGAGAGGGTTGAGGGAAAGCAGGGGAAAGAGACTGACGAGGGAAATCAGAGGGAAAGAGACAGGCGAGGGAAAACAAGGACAAGAGAGAGTTAATGGAAAAGAGGGAGGCGAGTGCAAGTGGGAAGAATTAGACACCAAGGGAAGAGACGTAAAAGAGAGTGGCGAGGGAAAGAGAGAGGCGAGATAAACCAGGGGAAAGAGACTGGCGAGGGGGGAAGAGGGAAAAGAGAGAGTTGACTGGAAATAGGGGAACGAGAGAGTTCATAGAAAAGAGGAAAGCCAGGGAACAGAGAGAGGCGAGAGAAACCAGGGGAAAGAGACTGGCTAGGGAAAAGAGGGATAACAGAGTTGACGGATAACAGGGAAAAGAGAGAGGCGTGTGAAAGTGGAAAAATTAGACCTAGAGGGAAGAGAGGTAAAAGAGAGAGGGGAGGGCAACGAGGGACAACAGAGAATTGAGGAATGAGAGGGGAAAGAGGGAGTCGGGTGAAAGTGGGAAGAATTAGACACCGAGGGAAGAGACATAACAGAGACTGGCGAGGGAAACGGGGGAAAAGTGACAGTCGAGGGAAAACTTGGAAAAGAGAGAGTTGAGAAAAAACAAGGACAAGAGAGTTAATGGAAAAGACGGAGGCGAGTGAAACTGGGAAGTATTAGACACCGAGGGAAGAGAGATAACAGAGACTGCCGAGGGAAAGGGGGGAAAAGTGACTGTCGAGGGGAAAGAGGAAAAAGAGAGAGTTGAGAAAAAACAAGGACAAGAGAGTTAATGGAAAAGACGGAGGCGAGTGAAACTGGGAAGTATTAGACACCGAGGGAAGAGAGATAACAGAGACTGGCGAGGGAAAGGGGGGAAAAGTGACTGTCGAGGGGAAAGAGGGAAAAGAGAGGGTGGAGGGAAAGCAGGGGAAAGAGACTATGGAGGGAAAGCAGAGGGGAAACAAGGACAAGAGAGAGTTAATGGAAAAGAGGGAGGCGAGTGCAAGTGGGAAGAATTAGACACCGAGGGAAGAGACGTAAAAGAGACTGGCGAGGGAAAGAGAGAGGCGAGATAAACCAGGGGAAAGAGACTGGCGAGGGAAAAGAGGGATAACAGAGTTGACGAATAACAGGGAAAAGAGAGAGGCGTGTGAAAGTGGAAAAATTAGACCTAGAGGAAAGAGAGGTAAAAGAGAGAGGGGAGGGCAACGAGGGACAACGGACAATTGAGGAATGAGAGGGGAAAGAGGGAGTCGGGTGAAAGTGGGAAGAATTAGACACCGAGAGAAGAGACATAACAGAGACTGGCGAGGGAAACGGGGGAAAAGTGACAGTCGAGGGAAAACTTGGAAAAGAGAGAGTTGAGAAAAAACAAGGACAGAGAGTTAATGGAAAAGACGGAGGCGAGTGAAACTGGGAAGTATTAGACACCGAGGGAAGAGAGATAACAGAGACTGCCGAGGGAAAGGGGGGAAAACTGACTGTCGAGGGGAAAGAGGGAAAAGAGAGGGTTGAGGGAAAGCAGGGGAAAGAGACTGACGAGGGAAATCAGAGGGAAAGAGACAGGCGAGGGAAAACAAGGACAAGAGAGAGTTAATGGAAAAGAGGGAGGCGAGTGCAAGTGGGAAGAATTAGACACCAAGGGAAGAGACGTAAAAGAGAGTGGCGAGGGAAAGAGAGAGGCGAGATAAACCAGGGGAAAGAGACTGGCGAGGGGGGAAGAGGGAAAAGAGAGAGTTGACTGGAAATAGGGGAACGAGAGAGTTCATGGAAAAGAGGGAGTGGAGTGTAAGTGGGAAGAAGTAGACATGGAGGGAATAGAGGTTAAAAGAGACTGGCGAGGGAAAGGAAGGAAAAGTGACTGGCGAGGGGAAAGAGGGAAAAGAGAGGGCTGACTGGAAATAGGGAAAAGAGAGATTTCATAGAAAAGAGGAAAGCCAGGGACCAGAGAGAGGCGAGAGAAACCAGGGGAAAGAGACTGGCGAGGGAAAAGAGGGATAACAGAGTTGACGAATAACAGGGAAAAGAGAGAGGCGAGGGAAAGTGGGAAGTATTAGACACCGAGGGAAGAGAGATAACAGAGACTGGCGAGGGAAACGGGGGAAAAGTGACAGTCGAGGGGAAACTTGGAAAAGAGAAAGAGTTGAGAAAAAACAAGGACAAGAGAGTTAATGGAAAAGAGGGAGCGAGTGAAACTGGGAAGTATTAGACACCGAGGGAAGAGAGATAACAGAGACTGCCGAGGGAAAGGGGGGAAAAGTGCCTGTCGAGGGAAAACTTGGAAAAGAGAGGGTTGAGGGAAAGCAGGGGAAAAGAGACAGGCGAGGGAAGACAAGGACAAGAGAGAGTTCATGGAAAAGAGAGGGGCGAGGGAAAGTGGAAAAATTAGACCTAGAGGGAAGAGAGGTAAAAGAGAGAGGGGAGGGCAACGAGGGACAACAGAGAATTGAGGAATGAGAGGGGAAAGAGGGAGTCGGGTGAAAGTGGGAAGAATTAGACACCGAGAGAAGAGACATAACAGAGACTGGCGAGGGAAACGGGGGAAAAGTGACAGTCGAGGGAAAACTTGGAAAAGAGAGAGTTGAGAAAAAACAAGGACAGAGAGTTAATGGAAAAGACGGAGGCGAGTGAAACTGGGAAGTATTAGACACCGAGGGAAGAGAGATAACAGAGACTGCCGAGGGAAAGGGGGGAAAACTAACTGTCGAGGGGAAAGAGGGAAAAGAGAGGGTTGAGGGAAAGCAGGGGAAAGAGACTGACGAGGGAAATCAGAGGGAAAGAGACAGGCGAGGGAAAACAAGGACAAGAGAGAGTTAATGGAAAAGAGGGAGGCGAGTGCAAGTGGGAAGAATTAGACACCAAGGGAAGAGAGATAACAGAGACTGGCGAGGGAAAGGGGGGAAAAGTGACTGTCGAGGGGAAAGAGGGAAAAGAGAGGGTTGAGGGAAAGCAGGGGGGAGAGACTATGGAGGGAAAGCAGAGGGAAAGAGACAGGCGAGGGAAAACAAGGACAAGCGAGAGTTAATGGAAAAGAGGGAGGCGAGTGCAAGTGGGAAGAATTAGACACCAAGGGAAGAGACGTAAAAGAGACTGGCGAGGGAAAGAGAGAGGCGAGATAAACCAGGGGAAAGAGACTGGCGAGGGGGGAAGAGGGAAGAGAGAGAGTTGACTGGAAATAGGGGAACGAGAGAGTTCATGGAAAAGAGGGAGTGGAGTGTAAGTGGGAAAATTAGACACGGAGGGAATAGAGGTTAAAAGAGACTGGCGAGGGAAAGGAAGGAAAAGTGACTGGCGAGGGGAAAGAGGGAAAAGAGAGGGCTGACTGGAAATAGGGAAAAGAGAGATTTCATAGAAAAGAGGAAAGCCAGGGAACAGAGAGAGGCGAGAGAAACCAGGGGAAAGAGACTGGCGAGGGAAAAGAGGGATAACAGAGTTGACGAATAACAGGGAAAAGAGAGAGGCGAGGGAAAGTGGGAAGTATTAGACACCGACGGAAGAGAGATAACAGAGACTGCCGAGGGAAAGGGGGGGAAAGTGCCTGTCGAGGGAAAACTTGGAAAAGAGAGGGTTGAGGGAAAGCAGGGGAAAAGAGACAGGCGAGGGAAGACAAGGACAAGAGAGAGTTCATGGAAAAGAGAGGGGCGAGGGAAAGTGGGAAGTATTAGACACCGAGGGAAGAGAGATAACAGAGACTGGCGAGGGAAAGGGGGGAAAAGTGACTGTCGAGGGGAAAGAGGGAAAAGAGAGGGTTGAGGGAAAGCAGGGGAAGAGACTATGGAGGGAAAGCAGAGGGAAAACAAGGACAAGAGAGAGTTAATGGAAAAGAGGGAGGCGAGTGCAAGTGGGAAGAATTAGACACCGAGGGAAGAGACGTAAAAGAGACTGGCGAGGGAAAGAGAGAGGCGAGATAAACCAGGGGAAAGAGACTGGCGAGGGGGGAAGAGGGAAAAGAGAGAGTTGACTGGAAATAGGGGAACGAGAGAGTTCATGGAAAAGAGGGAGTGGAGTGTAAGTGGGAAGAAGTAGACATGGAGGGAATAGAGGTTAAAAGAGACTAGCGAGGGAAAGGAAGGAAAAGTGACTGGCGAGGGGAAGAGGGAAAAGAGAGGGCTGACTGGAAATAGGGAAAAGAGAGATTTCATAGAAAAGAGGAAAGCCAGGGAACAGAGAGAGGCGAGAGAAACCAGGGGAAAGAGACTGGCTAGGGAAAAGAGGGATAACAGAGTTGACGAATAACAGGGAAAAGAGAGAGGCGAGGGAAAGTGGGAAGTATTAGACACCGACGGAAGAGAGATAACAGAGACTGCCGAGGGAAAGGGGGGGAAAGTGCCTGTCGAGGGAAAACTTGGAAAAGAGAGGGTTGAGGGAAAGCAGGGGAAAAGAGACAGGCGAGGGAAGACAAGGACAAGAGAGAGTTCATGGAAAAGAGAGGGGCGAGGGAAAGTGGGAAGTATTAGACACCGAGGGAATAGAGATAACAGAGACTGCCGAGGGAAAGGGGGGAAAAGTGACTGTCGAGGGAAAAGAGAGGGTTGAGGGAAAGCAGGGGAAAGAGACTGACGAGGGAAATCAGAGGGAAAGAGACAGGCGAGGGAAAACAAGGACAAGAGAGAGTTCATGGAAAAGAGGGAGTGGAGTGTAAGTGGGAAGAAGTAGACATGGAGGGAATAGAGGTTAAAAGAGACTGGCGAGGGAAAGGAAGGAAAAGTGACTGGCGAGGGGAAGAGGGAAAAGAGAGGGCTGACTGGAAATAGGGAAAAGAGAGATTTCATAGAAAAGAGGAAAGCCAGGGAACAGAGAGAGGCGAGAGAAACCAGGGGAAAGAGACTGGCGAGGGAAAAGAGGGATAACAGAGTTGACGAATAACAGGGAAAAGAGAGAGGCGTGTGAAAGTGGAAAAATTAGACCTAGAGGGAAGAGAGGTAAAAGAGAGAGGGGAGGGCAACGAGGGACAACAGAGAATTGAGGAATGAGAGGGGAAAGAGGGAGTCGGGTGAAAGTGGGAAGAATTAGACACCGAGAGAAGAGAGGTAACAGAGACTGGCGAGGGAAAGGAAGGAAAAGTGACAGTCGAGGGAAAACTTGGAAAAGAGAGAGTTGAGAAAAAACAAGGACAGAGAGTTAATGGAAAAGACGGAGGCGAGTGAAACTGGGAAGTATTAGACACCGAGGGAAGAGAGATAACAGAGACTGCCGAGGGAAAGGGGGGGAAAGTGCCTGTCGAGGGAAAACTTGGAAAAGAGAGGGTTGAGGGAAAGCAGGGGAAAAGAGACAGGTGAGGGAAGACAAGGACAAGAGAGAGTTCATGGAAAAGAGAGGGGCGAGGGAAAGTGGGAAGTATTAGACACCGAGGGAAGAGAGATAACAGAGACTGGCGAGGGAAACGGGGGAAAAGTGACAGTCGAGGGAAAACTTGGAAAAGAGAGAGTTGAGAAAAAACAAGGACAGAGAGTTAATGGAAAAGACGGAGGCGAGTGAAACTGGGAAGTATTAGACACCGAGGGAAGAGAGATAACAGAGACTGCCGAGGGAAAGGGGGGAAAACTGACTGTCGAGGGGAAAGAGGGAAAAGAGAGGGTTGAGGGAAAGCAGGGGAAAGAGACTGACGAGGGAAATCAGAGGGAAAGAGACAGGCGAGGGAAAACAAGGACAAGAGAGAGTTAATGGAAAAGAGGGAGGCGAGTGCAAGTGGGAAGAATTAGACACCAAGGGAAGAGACGTAAAAGAGAGTGGCGAGGGAAAGAGAGAGGCGAGATAAACCAGGGGAAAGAGACTGGCGAGGGGGGAAGAGGGAAAAGAGAGAGTTGACTGGAAATAGGGGAACGAGAGAGTTCATAGAAAAGAGGAAAGCCAGGGAACAGAGAGAGGCGAGAGAAACCAGGGGAAAGAGACTGGCGAGGGAAAAGAGGGATAACAGAGTTGACGGATAACAGGGAAAAGAGAGAGGCGTGTGAAAGTGGAAAAATTAGACCTAGAGGGAAGAGAGGTAAAAGAGAGAGGGGAGGGCAACGAGGGACAACAGAGAATTGAGGAATGAGAGGGGAAAGAGGGAGTCGGGTGAAAGTGGGAAGAATTAGACACCGAGGGAAGAGACATAACAGAGACTGGCGAGGGAAACGGGGGAAAAGTGACAGTCGAGGGAAAACTTGGAAAAGAGAGAGTTGAGAAAAAACAAGGACAAGAGAGTTAATGGAAAAGACGGAGGCGAGTGAAACTGGGAAGTATTAGACACCGAGGGAAGAGAGATAACAGAGACTGCCGAGGGAAAGGGGGGAAAAGTGACTGTCGAGGGGAAAGAGGAAAAAGAGAGGGTTGAGAAAAAACAAGGACAAGAGAGTTAATGGAAAAGACGGAGGCGAGTGAAACTGGGAAGTATTAGACACCGAGGGAAGAGAGATAACAGAGACTGGCGAGGGAAAGGGGGGAAAAGTGACTGTCGAGGGGAAAGAGGGAAAAGAGAGGGTGGAGGGAAAGCAGGGGAAAGAGACTATGGAGGGAAAGCAGAGGGGAAACAAGGACAAGAGAGAGTTAATGGAAAAGAGGGAGGCGAGTGCAAGTGGGAAGAATTAGACACCGAGGGAAGAGACGTAAAAGAGACTGGCGAGGGAAAGAGAGAGGCGAGATAAACCAGGGGAAAGAGACTGGCGAGGGAAAAGAGGGATAACAGAGTTGACGAATAACAGGGAAAAGAGAGAGGCGTGTGAAAGTGGAAAAATTAGACCTAGAGGAAAGAGAGGTAAAAGAGAGAGGGGAGGGCAACGAGGGACAACGGACAATTGAGGAATGAGAGGGGAAAGAGGGAGTCGGGTGAAAGTGGGAAGAATTAGACACCGAGAGAAGAGACATAACAGAGACTGGCGAGGGAAACGGGGGAAAAGTGACAGTCGAGGGAAAACTTGGAAAAGAGAGAGTTGAGAAAAAACAAGGACAGAGAGTTAATGGAAAAGACGGAGGCGAGTGAAACTGGGAAGTATTAGACACCGAGGGAAGAGAGATAACAGAGACTGCCGAGGGAAAGGGGGGAAAACTGACTGTCGAGGGGAAAGAGGGAAAAGAGAGGGTTGAGGGAAAGCAGGGGAAAGAGACTGACGAGGGAAATCAGAGGGAAAGAGACAGGCGAGGGAAAACAAGGACAAGAGAGAGTTAATGGAAAAGAGGGAGGCGAGTGCAAGTGGGAAGAATTAGACACCAAGGGAAGAGACGTAAAAGAGAGTGGCGAGGGAAAGAGAGAGGCGAGATAAACCAGGGGAAAGAGACTGGCGAGGGGGGAAGAGGGAAAAGAGAGAGTTGACTGGAAATAGGGGAACGAGAGAGTTCATGGAAAAGAGGGAGTGGAGTGTAAGTGGGAAGAAGTAGACATGGAGGGAATAGAGGTTAAAAGAGACTGGCGAGGGAAAGGAAGGAAAAGTGACTGGCGAGGGGAAAGAGGGAAAAGAGAGGGCTGACTGGAAATAGGGAAAAGAGAGATTTCATAGAAAAGAGGAAAGCCAGGGACCAGAGAGAGGCGAGAGAAACCAGGGGAAAGAGACTGGCGAGGGAAAAGAGGGATAACAGAGTTGACGAATAACAGGGAAAAGAGAGAGGCGAGGGAAAGTGGGAAGTATTAGACACCGAGGGAAGAGAGATAACAGAGACTGGCGAGGGAAACGGGGGAAAAGTGACAGTCGAGGGGAAACTTGGAAAAGAGAAAGAGTTGAGAAAAAACAAGGACAAGAGAGTTAATGGAAAAGAGGGAGCGAGTGAAACTGGGAAGTATTAGACACCGAGGGAAGAGAGATAACAGAGACTGCCGAGGGAAAGGGGGGAAAAGTGCCTGTCGAGGGAAAACTTGGAAAAGAGAGGGTTGAGGGAAAGCAGGGGAAAAGAGACAGGCGAGGGAAGACAAGGACAAGAGAGAGTTCATGGAAAAGAGAGGGGCGAGGGAAAGTGGAAAAATTAGACCTAGAGGGAAGAGAGGTAAAAGAGAGAGGGGAGGGCAACGAGGGACAACAGAGAATTGAGGAATGAGAGGGGAAAGAGGGAGTCGGGTGAAAGTGGGAAGAATTAGACACCGAGAGAAGAGACATAACAGAGACTGGCGAGGGAAACGGGGGAAAAGTGACAGTCGAGGGAAAACTTGGAAAAGAGAGAGTTGAGAAAAAACAAGGACAGAGAGTTAATGGAAAAGACGGAGGCGAGTGAAACTGGGAAGTATTAGACACCGAGGGAAGAGAGATAACAGAGACTGCCGAGGGAAAGGGGGGAAAACTAACTGTCGAGGGGAAAGAGGGAAAAGAGAGGGTTGAGGGAAAGCAGGGGAAAGAGACTGACGAGGGAAATCAGAGGGAAAGAGACAGGCGAGGGAAAACAAGGACAAGAGAGAGTTAATGGAAAAGAGGGAGGCGAGTGCAAGTGGGAAGAATTAGACACCAAGGGAAGAGAGATAACAGAGACTGGCGAGGGAAAGGGGGGAAAAGTGACTGTCGAGGGGAAAGAGGGAAAAGAGAGGGTTGAGGGAAAGCAGGGGGGAGAGACTATGGAGGGAAAGCAGAGGGAAAGAGACAGGCGAGGGAAAACAAGGACAAGCGAGAGTTAATGGAAAAGAGGGAGGCGAGTGCAAGTGGGAAGAATTAGACACCAAGGGAAGAGACGTAAAAGAGACTGGCGAGGGAAAGAGAGAGGCGAGATAAACCAGGGGAAAGAGACTGGCGAGGGGGGAAGAGGGAAGAGAGAGAGTTGACTGGAAATAGGGGAACGAGAGAGTTCATGGAAAAGAGGGAGTGGAGTGTAAGTGGGAAAATTAGACACGGAGGGAATAGAGGTTAAAAGAGACTGGCGAGGGAAAGGAAGGAAAAGTGACTGGCGAGGGGAAAGAGGGAAAAGAGAGGGCTGACTGGAAATAGGGAAAAGAGAGATTTCATAGAAAAGAGGAAAGCCAGGGAACAGAGAGAGGCGAGAGAAACCAGGGGAAAGAGACTGGCGAGGGAAAAGAGGGATAACAGAGTTGACGAATAACAGGGAAAAGAGAGAGGCGAGGGAAAGTGGGAAGTATTAGACACCGACGGAAGAGAGATAACAGAGACTGCCGAGGGAAAGGGGGGGAAAGTGCCTGTCGAGGGAAAACTTGGAAAAGAGAGGGTTGAGGGAAAGCAGGGGAAAAGAGACAGGCGAGGGAAGACAAGGACAAGAGAGAGTTCATGGAAAAGAGAGGGGCGAGGGAAAGTGGGAAGTATTAGACACCGAGGGAAGAGAGATAACAGAGACTGGCGAGGGAAAGGGGGGAAAAGTGACTGTCGAGGGGAAAGAGGGAAAAGAGAGAGTTGACTGGAAATAGGGGAACGAGAGAGTTCATGGAAAAGAGGGAGTGGAGTGTAAGTGGGAAGAAGTAGACATGGAGGGAATAGAGGTTAAAAGAGACTAGCGAGGGAAAGGAAGGAAAAGTGACTGGCGAGGGGAAGAGGGAAAAGAGAGGGCTGACTGGAAATAGGGAAAAGAGAGATTTCATAGAAAAGAGGAAAGCCAGGGAACAGAGAGAGGCGAGAGAAACCAGGGGAAAGAGACTGGCTAGGGAAAAGAGGGATAACAGAGTTGACGAATAACAGGGAAAAGAGAGAGACGAGGGAAAGTGGGAAGTATTAGACACCGACGGAAGAGAGATAACAGAGACTGTCGAGGGAAAGGGGGGGAAAGTGCCTGTCGAGGGAAAACTTGGAAAAGAGAGGGTTGAGGGAAAGCAGGGGAAAAGAGACAGGCGAGGGAAGACAAGGACAAGAGAGAGTTCATGGAAAAGAGAGGGGCGAGGGAAAGTGGGAAGTATTAGACACCGAGGGAATAGAGATAACAGAGACTGCCGAGGGAAAGGGGGGAAAAGTGACTGTCGAGGGAAAAGAGAGGGTTGAGGGAAAGCAGGGGAAAGAGACTGACGAGGGAAATCAGAGGGAAAGAGACAGGCGAGGGAAAACAAGGACAAGAGAGAGTTCATGGAAAAGAGGGAGTGGAGTGTAAGTGGGAAGAAGTAGACATGGAGGGAATAGAGGTTAAAAGAGACTGGCGAGGGAAAGGAAGGAAAAGTGACTGGCGAGGGGAAGAGGGAAAAGAGAGGGCTGACTGGAAATAGGGAAAAGAGAGATTTCATAGAAAAGAGGAAAGCCAGGGAACAGAGAGAGGCGAGAGAAACCAGGGGAAAGAGACTGGCGAGGGAAAAGAGGGATAACAGAGTTGACGAATAACAGGGAAAAGAGAGAGGCGAGGGAAAGTGGAAAAATTAGACCTAGAGGAAAGAGAGGTAAAAGAGAGAGGGGAGGGCAACGAGGGACAACAGAGAATTGAGGAATGAGAGGGGAAAGAGGGAGTCGGGTGAAAGTGGGAAGAACTAGACACCGAGAGAAGAGAGGTAACAGAGACTGGCGAGGGAAAGGAAGGAAAAGTGACAGTCGAGGGAAAACTTGGAAAAGAGAGAGTTGAGAAAAAACAAGGACAGAGAGTTAATGGAAAAGACGGAGGCGAGTGAAACTGGGAAGTATTAGACACCGAGGGAAGAGAGATAACAGAGACTGCCGAGGGAAAGGGGGGGAAAGTGCCTGTCGAGGGGAAAGAGGGAAAAGAGAGGGTTGAGGGAAAGCAGAGGAAAGAGACTATGGAGGGAAAGCAGAGGGAAAGAGACAGGCGAGGGAAAACAAGGACAAGCGAGAGTTAGTGGAAAAGAGGGAGGCGAGTGCAAGTGGGAAGAATTAGACACCAAGGGAAGAGACGTAAAAGAGAGTGGCGAGGGAAAGAGAGAGGCGAGATAAACCAGGGGAAAGAGACTGGCGAGGGGGGGGAGAGGGAAGAGAGAGAGTTGACTGGAAATAGGGGAACGAGAGAGTTCATGGAAAAGAGGGAGTGGAGTGTAAGTGGGAAAACTAGACACGGAGGGAATAGAGGTTAAAAGAGACAGCGAGGGAAAGGAAGGAAAAGTGACTGGCGAGGGGAAAGAGGGAAAAGAGAGGGCTGACTGGAAATAGGGAAAAGAGAGATTTCATAGAAAAGAGGAAAGCCAGGGACCAGAGAGAGGCGAGAGAAACCAGGGGAAAGAGACTGGCGAGGGAAAAGAGGGATAACAGAGTTGACGAATAACAGGGAAAAGAGAGAGGCGAGGGAAAGTGGGAAGTATTAGACACCGACGGAAGAGAGATAACAGAGACTGGCGAGGGAAAGGGGGGAAAAGTGACTGTCGAGGGGAAAGAGGGAAAAGAGAGGGTGGAGGGAAAGCAGGGGAAAGAGACTATGGAGGGAAAGCAGAGGGTAAGAGACAGGCGAGGGAAAACAAGGACAAGAGAGAGTTAATGGAAAAGAGGGAGGCGAGTGCAAGTGGGAAGAATTAGACACCAAGGGAAGAGACGTAAAAGAGACTGGCGAGGGAAAGAGAGAGGCGAGATAAACCAGGGGAAAGAGACTGGCGAGGGGGGGAAGAGGGAAGAGAGAGAGTTGACTGGAAATAGGGGAACGAGAGAGTTCATGGAAAAGAAGGAGTGGAGTGTAAGTGGGAAAATTAGACACGGAGGGAATAGAGGTTAAAAGAGACTGGCGAGGGGAAAGAGGGAAAAGAGAGGGCTGACTGGAAATAGGGAAAAGAGAGATTTCATAGAAAAGAGGAAAGCCAGGGAACAGAGAGGCGAGAGAAACCAGGGGAAAGAGACTGGCGAGGGAAAAGAGGGATAACAGAGTTGACGACTAACAGGGAAAAGAGAGAGGCGAGGGAAAGTGGGAAGTATTAGACACCGACGGAAGAGAGATAACAGAGACTGGCGAGGGAAAGGGGGGAAAAGTGACTGTCGAGGGGAAAGAGGGAAAAGAGAGGGTGGAGGGAAAGCAGGGGAAAGAGACTATGGAGGGAAAGCAGAGGGTAAGAGACAGGCGAGGGAAAACAAGGACAAGAGAGAGTTAATGGAAAAGAGGGAGGCGAGTGTAAGTGGGAAAATTAGACACGGAGGGAATAGAGGTTAAAAGAGACTGGCGAGGGAAAGGAAGGAAAAGTGACTGGCGAGGGGAAAGAGGGAAAAGAGAGGGCTGACTGGAAATAGGGAAAAGAGAGATTTCATAGAAAAGAGGAAAGCCAGGGAACAGAGAGAGGCGAGAGAAACCAGGAGAAAGAGACTGGCGAGGGAAAAGAGGGATAACAGAGTTGAATAACAGGGAAAAGAGAGAGGCGAGGGAAAGTGGGAAGTATTAGACACCGACGGAAGAGAGATAACAGAGACTGGCGAGGGAAACGGGGGAAAAGTGACAGTCGAGGGAAAACTTGGAAAAGAGAGACTTGAGAAAAAACAAGGACAAGAGAGTTAAATGGAAAAGAGGGAGGTGAGTGAAACTGGGAAGTATTAGACACAGAGGGAAGAGAGATAACAGAGACTGCCGAGGGAAAGGGGGGAAAACTGACTGTCGAGGGGAAAGAGGGAAAAGAGAGGGTTGAGGGAAAGCAGGGGAAAGAGACTATGGAGGGAAAGCAGAGGGTAAGAGACAGGCGAGGGAAAACAAGGACAAGAGAGAGTTAATGGAAAAGAGGGAGGCGAGTGCAAGTGGGAAGAATTAGACACCGAGGGAAGAGAGGTAACAGAGACTGGCGAGGGAAAGAGAGAGGCGAGATAAACCAGGGGAAAGAGACTGGCGAGGGGGGGAAGAGGGAAAAGAGAGAGTTGACTGGAAATAGGGGAACGAGAGAGTTCATGGAAAAGAAGGAGTGGAGTGTAAGTGGGAAAACTAGACACGGAGGGAATAGAGGTTAAAAGAGACTGGCGAGGGGAAAGAGGGAAAAGAGAGGGCTGACTGGAAATAGGGAAAAGAGAGATTTCATAGAAAAGAGGAAAGCCAGGGAACAGAGAGGCGAGAGAAACCAGGGGAAAGAGACTGGCGAGGGAAAAGAGGGATAACAGAGTTGACGAATAACAGGGAAAAGAGAGAGGCGAGGGAAAGTGGGAAGTATTAGACACCGACGGAAGAGAGATAACAGAGACTGCCGAGGGAAAGGGGGGGAAAGTGCCTGTCGAGGGAAAACTTGGAAAAGAGAGGGTTGAGGGAAAGCAGGGGAAAAGAGACAGGCGAGGGAAGACAAGGACAAGAGAGAGTTCATGGAAGAGAGAGGGGCGAGGGAAAGTGGGAAGTATTAGACACCGAGGGAAGAGAGATAACAGAGACTGGCGAGGGAAAGGGGGGAAAAGTGACTGTCGAGGGGAAAGAGGGAAAAGAGAGGGTTGAGGGAAAGCAGGGGGGAGAGACTATGGAGGGAAAGCAGAGGGAAAGAGACAGGCGAGGGAAAACAAGGACAAGAGAGAGTTAATGGAAAAGACGGAGGCGAGTGCAAGTGGGAAGAATTAGACACCAAGGGAAGAGACGTAAAAGAGACTGGCGAGGGAAAGAGAGAGGCGAGATAAACCAGGGGAAAGAGACTGGCGAGGGGGGAAGAGGGAAGAGAGAGAGTTGACTGGAAATAGGGGAACGAGAGAGAGCATGGAAAAGAGGGAGTGGAGTGTAAGTGGGAAAATTAGACACGGAGGGAATAGAGGTTAAAAGTGACTGGCGAGGGGAAGAGGGAAAAGAGAGGACTGACTGGAAATAGGGAAAAGAGAGATTTCATAGAAAAGAGGAAAGCCAGGGAACAGAGAGAGGCGAGAGAAACCAGGGGAAAGAGACTGGCGAGGGAAAAGAGGGATAACAGAGTTGACGAATAACAGGGAAAAGAGAGAGGCGAGGGAAAGTGGGAAGTATTAGACACCGACGAAAGAGAGATAACAGAGACTGCCGAGGGAAAGGGGGGGAAAGTGCCTGTCGAGGGAAAACTTGGAAAAGAGAGGGTTGAGGGAAAGCAGGGGAAAAGAGACAGGCGAGGGAAGACAAGGACAAGAGAGAGTTAATGGAAAAGAGGGAGGCGAGTGTAAGTGGGAAAATTAGACACGGAGGGAATAGAGGTTAAAAGAGACTGGCGAGGGAAAGGAAGGAAAAGTGACTGGCGAGGGGAAAGAGGGAAAAGAGAGGGCTGACTGGAAATAGGGAAAAGAGAGATTTCATAGAAAAGAGAAAAGCCAGGGAACAGAGAGAGGCGAGAGAAACCAGGGGAAAGAGACTGGCGAGGGAAAAGAGGGATAACAGATTTGACGAATAACAGGGAAAAGAGAGAGGCGAGGGAAAGTGGGAAGTATTAGACACCGAAGAAAGAGAGATAACAGAGACTGGCGAGGGAAACGGGGGAAAAGTGACAGTCGAGGGAAAACTTGGAAAAGAGAGACTTGAGAAAAAACAAGGACAAGAGAGTTAATGGAAAAGAGGGAGGCGAGTGAAACTGGGAAGTATTAGACACCGAGGGCAGAGAGATAACAGAGACTGGCGAGGGAAAGGGGGGAAAACTGACTGTCGAGGGGAAAGAGGGAAAAGAGAGGGTTGAGGGAAAGCAGGGGAAAGAGACTATGGAGGGAAAGCAGAGGGTAAGAGACAGGCGAGGGAAAACAAGGACAAGAGAGAGTTAATGGAAAAGAGGGAGGCGAGTGCAAGTGGGAAGAATTAGACACCAAGGGAAGAGACGTAAAAGAGACTGGCGAGGGAAAGAGAGAGGCGAGATAAACCAGGGGAAAGAGACTGGCGAGGGGGGGAATAGGGAAGAGAGAGAGTTGACTGGAAATAGGGGAACGAGAGAGTTCATGGAAAAGAGGGAGTGGAGTGTAAGTGGGAAAATTAGACACGGAGGGAATAGAGGTTAAAAGAGACTGGCGAGGGGAAAGAGGGAAAAGAGAGGGCCGACTGGAAATAGGGAAAAGAGAGATTTCATAGAAAAGAGGAAAGCCAGGGAACAGAGAGGCGAGAGAAACCAGGGGAAAGAGACTGGCGAGGGAAAAGAGGGATAACAGAGTTGACGAATAACAGGGAAAAGAGAGAGGCGAGGGAAAGTGGGAAGTATTAGACACCGACGGAAGAGAGATAACAGAGACTGGCGAGGGAAAGGGGGGAAAAGTGACTGTCGAGGGGAAAGAGGGAAAAGAGAGGGTGGAGGGAAAGCAGGGGAAAGAGACTATGGAGGGAAAGCAGAGGGTAAGAGACAGGCGAGGGAAAACAAGGACAAGAGAGAGTTAATGGAAAAGAGGGAGGCGAGTGCAAGTGGGAAGAATTAGACACCGAGGGAAGAGAGGTAACAGAGACTGGCGAGGGAAAGAGAGAGGCGAGATAAACCAGGGGAAAGAGACTGGCGAGGGGGGGAAGAGGGAAAAGAGAGAGTTGACTGGAAATAGGGGAACGAGAGAGTTCATGGAAAAGAAGGAGTGGAGTGTAAGTGGGAAAACTAGACACGGAGGGAATAGAGGTTAAAAGAGACTGGCGAGGGGAAAGAGGGAAAAGAGAGGGCTGACTGGAAATAGGGAAAAGAGAGATTTCATAGAAAAGAGGAAAGCCAGGGAACAGAGAGGCGAGAGAAACCAGGGGAAAGAGACTGGCGAGGGAAAAGAGGGATAACAGAGTTGACGAATAACAGGGAAAAGAGAGAGGCGAGGGAAAGTGGGAAGTATTAGACACCGACGGAAGAGAGATAACAGAGACTGCCGAGGGAAAGGGGGGGAAAGTGCCTGTCGAGGGAAAACTTGGAAAAGAGAGGGTTGAGGGAAAGCAGGGGAAAAGAGACAGGCGAGGGAAGACAAGGACAAGAGAGAGTTCATGGAAAAGAGAGGGGCGAGGGAAACTGGGAAGTATTAGACACCGAGGGAAGAGAGATAACAGAGACTGGCGAGGGAAAGGGGGGAAAAGTGACTGTCGAGGGGAAAGAGGGAAAAGAGAGGGTTGAGGGAAAGCAGGGGGGAGAGACTATGGAGGGAAAGCAGAGGGAAAGAGACAGGCGAGGGAAAACAAGGACAAGAGAGAGTTAATGGAAAAGAGGGAGGCGAGTGCAAGTGGGAAGAATTAGACACCAAGGGAAGAGACGTAAAAGAGACTGGCGAGGGAAAGAGAGAGGCGAGATAAACCAGGGGAAAGAGACTGGCGAGGGGGGAAGAGGGAAGAGAGAGAGTTGACTGGAAATAGTGGAACGAGAGAGTTCATGGAAAAGAGGGAGTGGAGTGTAAGTGGGAAAATTAGACACGGAGGGAATAGAGGTTAAAAGTGACTGGCGAGCGGAAGAGGGAAAAGAGAGGACTGACTGGAAATAGGGAAAAGAGAGATTTCATAGAAAAGAGGAAAGCCAGGGAACAGAGAGAGGCGAGAGAAACCAGGGGAAAGAGACTGGCGAGGGAAAAGAGGGATAACAGAGTTGACGAATAACAGGGAAAAGAGAGAGGCGAGGGAAAGTGGGAAGTATTAGACACCGACGAAAGAGAGATAACAGAGACTGCCGAGGGAAAGGGGGGGAAAGTGCCTGTCGAGGGAAAACTTGGAAAAGAGAGGGTTGAGGGAAAGCAGGGGAAAAGAGACAGGCGAGGGAAGACAAGGACAAGAGAGAGTTCATGGAAAAGAGAGGGGCGAGGGAAAGTGGGAAGTATTAGACACCGACGGAAGAGAGATAACAGAGACTGGCGAGGGAAAGGGGGGAAAAGTGACTGTCGAGGGGAAAGAGGGAAAAGAGAGGGTTGAGAAAAAACAAGGACAAGAGAGTTAATGGAAAAGACGGAGGCGAGTGAAACTGGGAAGTATTCGACACCGAGGGAAGAGAGATAACAGAGACTGGCGAGGGAAAGGGGGGAAAAGTGACTGTCGAGGGGAAAGAGGGAAAAGAGAGGGTTGAGGGAAAGCAGGGGAAAGAGACTATGGAGGGAAAGCAGAGGGAAAACAAGGACAAGAGAGAGTTAATGGAAAAGAGGGAGGCGAGTGCAAGTGGGAAGAATTAGACACCGAGGGAAGAGACGTAAAAGAGACTGGCGAGGGAAAGAGAGAGGCGAGATAAACCAGGGGAAAGAGACTGGCGAGGGAAAAGAGGGATAACAGAGTTGACGAATAACAGGGAAAAGAGAGAGGCGTGTGAAAGTGGAAAAATTAGACCTAGAGGAAAGAGAGGTAAAAGAGAGAGGGGAGGGCAACGAGGGACAACAGAGAATTGAGGAATGAGAGGGGAAAGAGGGAGTCGGGTGAAAGTGGGAAGAATTAGACACCGAGGGAAGAGACATAACAGAGACTGGCGAGGGAAACGGGGGAAAAGTGACAGTCGAGGGAAAACTTGGAAAAGAGAGAGCTGAGAAAAAACAAGGACAAGAGAGTTAATGGAAAAGACGGAGGCGAGTGAAACTGGGAAGTATTAGACACCGAGGGAAGAGAGATAACAGAGACTGGCGAGGGAAAGGGGGGAAAAGTGACTGTCGGGGGGAAAGAGGGAAAAGAGAGGGTTGAGGGAAAGCAGGGGGGAGAGACTATGGAGGGAAAGCAGAGGGAAAGAGACAGGCGAGGGAAAACAAGGACAAGAGAGAGTTAATGGAAAAGAGGGAGGCGAGTGCAAGTGGGAAGAATTAGACACCAAGGGAAGAGACGTAAAAGAGACTGGCGAGGGAAAGAGAGAGGCGAGATAAACCAGGGGAAAGAGACTGGCGAGGGGGGAAGAGGGAAGAGAGAGAGTTGACTGGAAATAGGGGAACGAGAGAGTTCATGGAAAAGAGGGAGTGGAGTGTAAGTGGGAAAATTAGACACGGAGGGAATAGAGGTTAAAAGTGACTGGCGAGGGAAAGGAAGGAAAAGTGACTGGCGAGGGGAAAGAGGGAAAAGAGAGGGTTGAGGGAAAGCAGGGGAAGAGACTATGGAGGGAAAGCAGAGGGAAAACAAGGACAAGAGAGAGTTAATGGAAAAGAGGGAGGCGAGTGCAAGTGGGAAGAATTAGACACCGAGGGAAGAGACGTAAAAGAGACTGGCGAGGGAAAGAGAGAGGCGAGATAAACCAGGGGAAAGAGACTGGCGAGGGGGGAAGAGGGAAAAGAGAGAGTTGACTGGAAATAGGGGAACGAGAGAGTTCATGGAAAAGAGGGAGTGGAGTGTAAGTGGGAAGAAGTAGACATGGAGGGAATAGAGGTTAAAAGAGACTGGCGAGGGAAAGGAAGGAAAAGTGACTGGCGAGGGGAAGAGGGAAAAGAGAGGGCTGACTGGAAATAGGGAAAAGTGAGATTTCATAGAAAAGAGGAAAGCCAGGGAACAGAGAGAGGCGAGAGAAACCAGGGGAAAGAGACTGGCTAGGGAAAAGAGGGATAACAGAGTTGACGAATAACAGGGAAAAGAGAGAGGCGAGGGAAAGTGGGAAGTATTAGACACCGACGGAAGAGAGATAACAGAGACTGTCGAGGGAAAGGGGGGGAAAGTGCCTGTCGAGGGAAAACTTGGAAAAGAGAGGGTTGAGGGAAAGCAGGGGAAAAGAGACAGGCGAGGGAAGACAAGGACAAGAGAGAGTTCATGGAAAAGAGAGGGGCGAGGGAAAGTGGGAAGTATTAGACACCGAGGGAAGAGAGATAACAGAGACTGCCGAGGGAAAGGGGGGAAAAGTGACTGTCGAGGGAAAAGAGAGGGTTGAGGGAAAGCAGGGGAAAGAGACTGACGAGGGAAATCAGAGGGAAAGAGACAGGCGAGGGAAAACAAGGACAAGAGAGAGTTCATGGAAAAGAGGGAGTGGAGTGTAAGTGGGAAGAAGTAGACATGGAGGGAATAGAGGTTAAAAGAGACTGGCGAGGGAAAGGAAGGAAAAGTGACTGGCGAGGGGAAGAGGGAAAAGAGAGGGCTGACTGGAAATAGGGAAAAGAGAGATTTCATAGAAAAGAGGAAAGCCAGGGACCAGAGAGAGGCGAGAGAAACCAGGGGAAAGAGACTGGCGAGGGAAAAGAGGGATAACAGAGTTGACGAATAACAGGGAAAAGAGAGAGGCGTGTGAAAGTGGAAAAATTAGACCTAGAGGAAAGAGAGGTAAAAGAGAGAGGGGAGGGCAACGAGGGACAACAGAGAATTGAGGAATGAGAGGGGAAAGAGGGAGTCGGGTGAAAGTGGGAAGAACTAGACACCGAGAGAAGAGAGGTAACAGAGACTGGCGAGGGAAAGGAAGGAAAAGTGACAGTCGAGGGAAAACTTGGAAAAGAGAGAGTTGAGAAAAAACAAGGACAGAGAGTTAATGGAAAAGACGGAGGCGAGTGAAACTGGGAAGTATTAGACACCGAGGGAAGAGAGATAACAGAGACTGCCGAGGGAAAGGGGGGAAAACTGACTGTCGAGGGGAAAGAGGGAAAAGAGAGGGTTGAGGGAAAGCAGGGGAAAGAGACTGACGAGGGAAATCAGAGGGAAAGAGACAGGCGAGGGAAAACAAGGACAAGCGAGAGTTAGTGGAAAAGAGGGAGGCGAGTGCAAGTGGGAAGAATTAGACACCAAGGGAAGAGACGTAAAAGAGAGTGGCGAGGGAAAGAGAGAGGCGAGATAAACCAGGGGAAAGAGACTGGCGAGGGGGGGGAGAGGGAAGAGAGAGAGTTGACTGGAAATAGGGGAACGAGAGAGTTCATGGAAAAGAGGGAGTGGAGTGTAAGTGGGAATACTAGACACGGAGGGAATAGAGGTTAAAAGAGACAGCGAGGGAAAGGAAGGAAAAGTGACTGGCGAGGGGAAAGAGGGAAAAGAGAGGGCTGACTGGAAATAGGGAAAAGAGAGATTTCATAGAAAAGAGGAAAGCCAGGGACCAGAGAGAGGCGAGAGAAACCAGGGGAAAGAGACTGGCGAGGGAAAAGAGGGATAACAGAGTTGACGAATAACAGGGAAAAGAGAGAGGCGAGGGAAAGTGGGAAGTATTAGACACCGACGGAAGAGAGATAACAGAGACTGGCGAGGGAAAGGGGGGAAAAGTGACTGTCGAGGGGAAAGAGGGAAAAGAGAGGGTGGAGGGAAAGCAGGGGAAAGAGACTATGGAGGGAAAGCAGAGGGTAAGAGACAGGCGAGGGAAAACAAGGACAAGAGAGAGTTAATGGAAAAGAGGGAGGCGAGTGCAAGTGGGAAGAATTAGACACCAAGGGAAGAGACGTAAAAGAGACTGGCGAGGGAAAGAGAGAGGCGAGATAAACCAGGGGAAAGAGACTGGCGAGGGGGGGAAGAGGGAAGAGAGAGAGTTGACTGGAAATAGGGGAACGAGAGAGTTCATGGAAAAGAAGGAGTGGAGTGTAAGTGGGAAAATTAGACACGGAGGGAATAGAGGTTAAAAGAGACTGGCGAGGGGAAAGAGGGAAAAGAGAGGGCTGACTGGAAATAGGGAAAAGAGAGATTTCATAGAAAAGAGGAAAGCCAGGGAACAGAGAGGCGAGAGAAACCAGGGGAAAGAGACTGGCGAGGGAAAAGAGGGATAACAGAGTTGACGACTAACAGGGAAAAGAGAGAGGCGAGGGAAAGTGGGAAGTATTAGACACCGACGGAAGAGAGATAACAGAGACTGGCGAGGGAAAGGGGGGAAAAGTGACTGTCGAGGGGAAAGAGGGAAAAGAGAGGGTGGAGGGAAAGCAGGGGAAAGAGACTATGGAGGGAAAGCAGAGGGTAAGAGACAGGCGAGGGAAAACAAGGACAAGAGAGAGTTAATGGAAAAGAGGGAGGCGAGTGCAAGTGGGAAGAATTAGACACCAAGGGAAGAGACGTAAAAGAGAGTGGCGAGGGAAAGAGAGAGGCGAGATAAACCAGGGGAAAGAGACTGGCGAGGGGGGAAGAGGGAAAAGAGAGAGTTGACTGGAAATAGGGGAACGAGAGAGTTCATAGAAAAGAGGAAAGCCAGGGAACAGAGAGAGGCGAGAGAAACCAGGGGAAAGAGACTGGCGAGGGAAAAGAGGGATAACAGAGTTGACGGATAACAGGGAAAAGAGAGAGGCGTGTGAAAGTGGAAAAATTAGACCTAGAGGGAAGAGAGGTAAAAGAGAGAGGGGAGGGCAACGAGGGACAACAGAGAATTGAGGAATGAGAGGGGAAAGAGGGAGTCGGGTGAAAGTGGGAAGAATTAGACACCGAGGGAAGAGACATAACAGAGACTGGCGAGGGAAACGGGGGAAAAGTGACAGTCGAGGGAAAACTTGGAAAAGAGAGAGTTGAGAAAAAACAAGGACAGAGAGTTAATGGAAAAGACGGAGGCGAGTGAAACTGGGAAGTATTAGACACCGAGGGAAGAGAGATAACAGAGACTGCCGAGGGAAAGGGGGGAAAACTGACTGTCGAGGGGAAAGAGGGAAAAGAGAGGGTTGAGGGAAAGCAGGGGAAAGAGACAGGCGAGGGAAAACAAGGACAAGAGAGAGTTAATGGAAAAGAGGGAGGCGAGTGCAAGTGGGAAGAATTAAACACCAAGGGAAGAGAGATAACAGAGACTGGCGAGGGAAAGGGGGGAAAAGTGACTGTCGAGGGGAAAGAGGGAAAAGAGAGGGTTGAGGGAAAGCAGGGGGGAGAGACTATGGAGGGAAAGCAGAGGGAAAGAGACAGGCGAGGGAAAACAAGGACAAGAGAGAGTTAATGGAAAAGAGGGAGGCGAGTGCAAGTGGGAAGAATTAGACACCAAGGGAAGAGACGTAAAAGAGACTGGCGAGGGAAAGAGAGAGGCGAGATAAACAAGGGGAAAGAGACTGGCGAGGGGGGAAGAGGGAAGAGAGAGAGTTGACTGGAAATAGGGGAACGAGAGAGTTCATGGAAAAGAGGGAGTGGAGTGTAAGTGGGAAAATTAGACACGGAGGGAATAGAGGTTAAAAGAGACTGGCGAGGGAAAGGAAGGAAAAGTGACTGGCGAGGGGAAAGAGGGAAAAGAGAGGGCTGACTGGAAATAGGGAAAAGAGAGATTTCATAGAAAAGAGGAAAGCCAGGGAACAGAGAGAGGCGAGAGAAACCAGGGGAAAGAGACTGGCGAGGGAAAAGAGGGATAACAGAGTTGACGAATAACAGGGAAAAGAGAGAGGCGAGGGAAAGTGGGAAGTATTAGACACCGACGGAAGAGAGATAACAGAGACTGCCGAGGGAAAGGGGGGGAAAGTGCCTGTCGAGGGAAAACTTGGAAAAGAGAGGGTTGAGGGAAAGCAGGGGAAAAGAGACAGGTGAGGGAAGACAAGGACAAGAGAGAGTTCATGGAAAAGAGAGGGGCGAGGGAAAGTGGGAAGTATTAGACACCGAGGGAAGAGAGATAACAGAGACTGGCGAGGGAAAGGGGGGAAAAGTGACTGTCGAGGGGAAAGAGGGAAAAGAGAGGGTTGAGGGAAAGCAGGGGAAAAGAGACAGGTGAGGGAAGACAAGGACAAGAGAGAGTTAATGGAAAAGAGGGAGGCGAGTGCAAGTGGGAAGAATTAGACACCGAGGGAAGAGACGTAAAAGAGCCTGGCGAGGGAAAGAGAGAGGCGAGATAAACCAGGGGAAAGAGACTGGCGAGGGAAAAGAGGGATAACAGAGTTGACGAATAACAGGGAAAAGAGAGAGGCGTGTGAAAGTGGAAAAATTAGACCTAGAGGGAAGAGAGGTAAAAGAGAGAGGGGAGGGCAACGAGGGACAACAGAGAATTGAGGAATGAGAGGGGAAAGAGGGAGTCGGGTGAAAGTGGGAAGAATTAGACACCGAGGGAAGAGACATAACAGAGACTGGCGAGGGAAACGGGGGAAAAGTGACAGTCGAGGGAAAACTTGGAAAAGAGAGAGTTGAGAAAAAAACAAGGACAGAGAGTTAATGGAAAAGACGGAGGCGAGTGAAACTGGGAAGTATTAGACACCGAGGGAAGAGAGATAACAGAGACTGGCGAGGGAAAGGGGGGAAAAGTGACTGTCGAGGGGAAAGAGGGAAAAGAGAGGGTTGAGGGAAAGCAGGGGGGAGAGACTATGGAGGGAAAGCAGAGGGAAAGAGACAGGCGAGGGAAAACAAGGACAAGAGAGAGTTAATGGAAAAGAGGGAGGCGAGTGCAAGTGGGAAGAATTAGACACCAAGGGAAGAGACGTAAAAGAGACTGGCGAGGGAAAGAGAGAGGCGAGATAAACCAGGGGAAAGAGACTGGCGAGGGGGGAAGAGGGAAGAGAGAGAGTTGACTGGAAATAGGGGAACGAGAGAGTTCATGGAAAAGAGGGAGTGGAGTGTAAGTGGGAAAATTAGACACGGAGGGAATATAGGTTAAAAGAGACTGGCGAGGGAAAGGAAGGAAAAGTGACTGGCGAGGGGAAAGAGGGAAAAGAGAGGGCTGACTGGAAATAGGGAAAAGAGAGATTTCATAGAAAAGAGGAAAGCCAGGGAACAGAGAGAGGCGAGAGAAACCAGGGGAAAGAGACTGGCGAGGGAAAAGAGGGATAACAGAGTTGACGAATAACAGGGAAAAGAGAGAGGCGAGGGAAAGTGGGAAGTATTAGACACCGAGGGAAGAGAGATAACAGAGACTGGCGAGGGAAAGGGGGAAAAAGTGACTGTCGAGGGAAAACTTGGAAAAGAGAGGGTTGAGGGAAAGCAGGGGAAAAGAGACAGGTGAGGGAAGACAAGGACAAGAGAGAGTTCATGGAAAAGAGAGGGGCGAGGGAAAGTGGGAAGTATTAGACACCGAGGGAAGAGAGATAACAGAGACTGGCGAGGGAAAGGGGGAAAAAGTGACTGTCGAGGGGAAAGAGGGAAAAGAGAGGGTTGAGGGAAAGCAGGGGAAAGAGACTATGGAGGGAAAGCAGAGGGAAAACAAGGACAAGAGAGAGTTAATGGAAAAGAGGGAGGCGAGTGCAAGTGGGAAGAATTAGACACCAAGGGAAGAGACGTAAAAGAGACTGGCGAGGGAAAGAGAGAGGCGAGATAAACCAGGGGAAAGAGACTGGCGAGGGGGGAAGAGGGAAGAGAGAGAGTTGACTGGAAATAGGGGAACGAGAGAGTTCATGGAAAAGAGGGAGTGGAGTGTAAGTGGGAAAATTAGACACGGAGGGAATAGAGGTTAAAAGAGACTGGCGAGGGAAAGGAAGGAAAAGTGACTGGCGAGGGGAAAGAGGGAAAAGAGAGGGCTGACTGGAAATAGGGAAAAGAGAGATTTCATAGAAAAGAGGAAAGCCAGGGAACAGAGAGAGGCGAGAGAAACCAGGAGAAAGAGACTGGCGAGGGAAAAGAGGGATAACAGAGTTGACGAATAACAGGGAAAAGAGAGAGGCGAGGGAAAGTGGGAAGTATTAGACACCGACGGAAGAGAGATAACAGAGACTGGCGAGGGAAACGGGGGAAAAGTGACAGTCGAGGGAAAACTTGGAAAAGAGAGACTTGAGAAAAAACAAGGACAAGAGAGTTAATGGAAAAGAGGGAGGCGAGTGAAACTGGGAAGTATTAGACACAGAGGGAAGAGAGATAACAGAGACTGCCGAGGGAAAGGGGGGAAAACTGACTGTCGAGGGGAAAGAGGGAAAAGAGAGGGTTGAGGGAAAGCAGGGGAAAGAGACTATGGAGGGAAAGCAGAGGGAAAGAGACAGGCGAGGGAAAACAAGGACAAGAGAGAGTTAATGGAAAAGAGGGAGGCGAGTGCAAGTGGGAAGAATTAGACACCGAGGGAAGAGAGGTAACAGAGACTGACGAGGGAAAGAGAGAGGCGAGATAAACCAGGGGAAAGAGACTGGCGAGGGGGGAAGAGGGAAGAGAGAGAGTTGACTGGAAATAGGGGAACGAGAGAGTTCATGGAAAAGAAGGAGTGGAGTGTAAGTGGGAAAATTAGACACGGAGGGAATAGAGGTTAAAAGAGACTGGCGAGGGGAAGAGGGAAAAGAGAGGGCTGACTGGAAATAGGGAAAAGAGAGATTTCATAGAAAAGAGGAAAGCCAGGGAACAGAGAGGCGAGAGAAACCAGGGGAAAGAGACTGGCGAGGGAAAAGAGGGATAACAGAGTTGACGAATAACAGGGAAAAGAGAGAGGCGAGGGAAAGTGGGAAGTATTAGACACCGACGGAAGAGAGATAACAGAGACTGCCGAGGGAAAGGGGGGGAAAGTGCCTGTCGAGGGAAAACTTGGAAAAGAGAGGGTTGAGGGAAAGCAGGGGAAAAGAGACAGGCGAGGGAAGACAAGGACAAGAGAGAGTTCATGGAAAAGAGAGGGGCGAGGGAAAGTGGGAAGTATTAGACACCGAGGGAAGAGAGATAACAGAGACTGGCGAGGGAAAGGGGGGAAAAGTGACTGTCGAGGGGAAAGAGGGAAAAGAGAGGGTTGAGAAAAAACAAGGACAAGAGAGTTAATGGAAAAGACGGAGGCGAGTGAAACTGGGAAGTATTCGACACCGAGGGAAGAGAGATAACAGAGACTGCCGAGGGAAAGGGGGGAAAAGTGACTGTCGAGGGGAAAGAGGGAAAAGAGAGGGTTGAGGGAAAGCAGGGGAAAGAGACTATGGAGGGAAAGCAGAGGGAAAACAAGGACAAGAGAGAGTTAATGGAAAAGAGGGAGGCGAGTGCAAGTGGGAAGAATTAGACACCGAGGGAAGAGACGTAAAAGAGACTGGCGAGGGAAAGAGAGAGGCGAGATAAACCAGGGGAAAGAGACTGGCGAGGGAAAAGAGGGATAACAGAGTTGACGAATAACAGGGAAAAGAGAGAGGCGTGTGAAAGTGGAAAAATTAGACCTAGAGGAAAGAGAGGTAAAAGAGAGAGGGGAGGGCAACGAGGGACAACAGAGAATTGAGGAATGAGAGGGGAAAGAGGGAGTCGGGTGAAAGTGGGAAGAATTAGACACCGAGGGAAGAGACATAACAGAGACTGGCGAGGGAAACGGGGGAAAAGTGACAGTCGAGGGAAAAGAGAGGGTTGAGGGAAAGCAGAGGGAAAGAGACAGGCGATGGAAAACAAGGACAAGAGAGAGTTAATGGAAAAGAGGGAGGCGAGTGAAAGTGGGAAGAATTAGACACCAAGGGAAGAGACGTAAAAGAGACTGGCGAGGGAAAGAGAGAGGCGAGATAAACCAGGGGAAAGAGACTGGCGAGGGGGGGGAAGAGGGAAGAGAGAGAGTTGACTGGAAATAGGGGAACGAGAGAGTTCATGGAAAAGAGGGAGTGGAGTGTAAGTGGGAAAACTAGACACGGAGGGAATAGAGGTTAAAAGAGACTGGCGAGGGAAAGGAAGGAAAAGTGACTGGCGAGGGGAAGAGGGAAAAGAGAGGGCTGACTGGAAATAGGGAAAAGAGAGATTTCATAGAAAAGAGGAAAGCCAGGGAACAGACAGAGGCGAGAGAAACCAGGGGAAAGAGACTGGCTAGGGAAAAGAGGGATAACAGTGTTGACGAATAACAGGGAAAAGAGAGAGGCGTGTGAAAGTGGAAAAATTAGACCTAGAGGGAAGAGAGGTAAAAGAGAGAGGGGAGGGCAACGAGGGACAACAGAGAATTGAGGAATGAGAGGGGAAAGAGGGAGTCGGGTGAAAGTGGGAAGAATTAGACACCGAGGGAAGAGACATAACAGAGACTGGCGAGGGAAACGGGGGAAAAGTGACAGTCGAGGGAAAACTTGGAAAAGAGAGAGTTGAGAAAAAACAAGGACAGAGAGTTAATGGAAAAGACGGAGGCGAGTGAAACTGGGAAGTATTAGACACCGAGGGAAGAGAGATAACAGAGACTGCCGAGGGAAAGGGGGGAAAAGTGACTGTCGAGGGGAAAGAGGGAAAAGAGAGGGTTGAGGGAAATCAGAGGGAAAGAGACAGGCGAGGGAAAACAAGGACAAGAGAGAGTTAATGGAAAAGAGGGAGGCGAGTGCAAGTGGGAAGAATTAGACACCAAGGGAAGAGACGTAAAAGAGACTGGCGAGGGAAAGAGAGAGGCGAGATAAACCAGGGGGAAGAGACTGGCGAGGGAAAAGAGGGATAACAGAGTTGACGAATAACAGGGAAAAGAGAGAGGCGAGGGAAACTGGGAAGAATTAGACACCGAGGGAAGAGACATAACAGAGACTGGCGAGGGAAAGGGGGGAAAAGTGACTGGCGAGGGGAAAGAGGGAAAAGAGAGGGCTGACTGGAAATAGGGAAAAGAGAGATTTCATAGAAAAGAGGAAAGCCAGGGAACAGAGAGAGGCGAGAGAAACCAGGGGAAAGAGACTGGCGAGGGAAAAGAGGGATAACAGAGTTGACGAATAACAGGGAAAAGAGAGAGGCGAGGGAAAGTGGGAAGTATTAGACACCGACGGAAGAGAGATAACAGAGACTGGCGAGGGAAACGGGGAAAAGTGACAGTCGAGGGAAAACTTGGAAAAGAGAGAGTTGAGAAAAAACAAGGACAAGAGAGTTAATGGAAAAGATGGAGGCGAGTGAAACTGGGAAGTATTAGACACCGAGGGAAGAGAGATAACAGAGACTGCCGAGGGAAAGGGGGGAAAAGTGACTGTCGAGGGGAAAGAGGGAAAAGAGAGGGTTGAGGGAAAGCAGAGGGAAAGAGACAGGCGAGGGAAAACAAGGACAAGAGAGAGTTAATGGAAAAGAGGGAGGCGAGTGAAAGTGGGAAGAATTAGACACCGAGGGAAGAGAGATAACAGAGACTGGCGAGGGAAAGGGGGGAAAAGTGACTGTCGAGGGGAAAGAGGGAAAAGAGAGGGTTGAGGGAAAGCAGGGGGGAGAGACTATGGAGGGAAAGCAGAGGGAAAGAGACAGGCGAGGGAAAACAAGGACAAGAGAGAGTTAATGGAAAAGAGGGAGGCGAGTGCAAGTGGGAAGAATTAGACACCAAGGGAAGAGACGTAAAAGAGACTGGCGAGGGAAAGAGAGAGGCGAGATAAACCAGGGGAAAGAGACTGGCGAGGGGGGAAGAGGGAAGAGAGAGAGTTGACTGGAAATAGGGGAACGAGAGAGTTCATGGAAAAGAGGGAGTGGAGTGTAAGTGGGAAAATTAGACACGGAGGGAATATAGGTTAAAAGAGACTGGCGAGGGAAAGGAAGGAAAAGTGACTGGCGAGGGGAAAGAGGGAAAAGAGAGGGCTGACTGGAAATAGGGAAAAGAGAGATTTCATAGAAAAGAGGAAAGCCAGGGAACAGAGAGAGGCGAGAGAAACCAGGGGAAAGAGACTGGCGAGGGAAAAGAGGGATAACAGAGTTGACGAATAACAGGGAAAAGAGAGAGGCGAGGGAAAGTGGGAAGTATTAGACACCGAGGGAAGAGAGATAACAGAGACTGGCGAGGGAAAGGGGGAAAAAGTGACTGTCGAGGGAAAACTTGGAAAAGAGAGGGTTGAGGGAAAGCAGGGGAAAAGAGACAGGTGAGGGAAGACAAGGACAAGAGAGAGTTCATGGAAAAGAGAGGGGCGAGGGAAAGTGGGAAGTATTAGACACCGAGGGAAGAGAGATAACAGAGACTGGCGAGGGAAAGGGGGAAAAAGTGACTGTCGAGGGGAAAGAGGGAAAAGAGAGGGTTGAGGGAAAGCAGGGGAAAGAGACTATGGAGGGAAAGCAGAGGGAAAACAAGGACAAGAGAGAGTTAATGGAAAAGAGGGAGGCGAGTGCAAGTGGGAAGAATTAGACACCAAGGGAAGAGACGTAAAAGAGACTGGCGAGGGAAAGAGAGAGGCGAGATAAACCAGGGGAAAGAGACTGGCGAGGGGGGAAGAGGGAAGAGAGAGAGTTGACTGGAAATAGGGGAACGAGAGAGTTCATGGAAAAGAGGGAGTGGAGTGTAAGTGGGAAAATTAGACACGGAGGGAATAGAGGTTAAAAGAGACTGGCGAGGGAAAGGAAGGAAAAGTGACTGGCGAGGGGAAAGAGGGAAAAGAGAGGGCTGACTGGAAATAGGGAAAAGAGAGATTTCATAGAAAAGAGGAAAGCCAGGGAACAGAGAGAGGCGAGAGAAACCAGGAGAAAGAGACTGGCGAGGGAAAAGAGGGATAACAGAGTTGACGAATAACAGGGAAAAGAGAGAGGCGAGGGAAAGTGGGAAGTATTAGACACCGACGGAAGAGAGATAACAGAGACTGGCGAGGGAAACGGGGGAAAAGTGACAGTCGAGGGAAAACTTGGAAAAGAGAGACTTGAGAAAAAACAAGGACAAGAGAGTTAATGGAAAAGAGGGAGGCGAGTGAAACTGGGAAGTATTAGACACAGAGGGAAGAGAGATAACAGAGACTGCCGAGGGAAAGGGGGGAAAACTGACTGTCGAGGGGAAAGAGGGAAAAGAGAGGGTTGAGGGAAAGCAGGGGAAAGAGACTATGGAGGGAAAGCAGAGGGAAAGAGACAGGCGAGGGAAAACAAGGACAAGAGAGAGTTAATGGAAAAGAGGGAGGCGAGTGCAAGTGGGAAGAATTAGACACCGAGGGAAGAGAGGTAACAGAGACTGGCGAGGGAAAGAGAGAGGCGAGATAAACCAGGGGAAAGAGACTGGCGAGGGGGGAAGAGGGAAGAGAGAGAGTTGACTGGAAATAGGGGAACGAGAGAGTTCATGGAAAAGAAGGAGTGGAGTGTAAGTGGGAAAATTAGACACGGAGGGAATAGAGGTTAAAAGAGACTGGCGAGGGGAAGAGGGAAAAGAGAGGGCTGACTGGAAATAGGGAAAAGAGAGATTTCATAGAAAAGAGGAAAGCCAGGGAACAGAGAGGCGAGAGAAACCAGGGGAAAGAGACTGGCGAGGGAAAAGAGGGATAACAGAGTTGACGAATAACAGGGAAAAGAGAGAGGCGAGGGAAAGTGGGAAGTATTAGACACCGACGGAAGAGAGATAACAGAGACTGCCGAGGGAAAGGGGGGGAAAGTGCCTGTCGAGGGAAAACTTGGAAAAGAGAGGGTTGAGGGAAAGCAGGGGAAAAGAGACAGGCGAGGGAAGACAAGGACAAGAGAGAGTTCATGGAAAAGAGAGGGGCGAGGGAAAGTGGGAAGTATTAGACACCGAGGGAAGAGAGATAACAGAGACTGGCGAGGGAAAGGGGGGAAAAGTGACTGTCGAGGGGAAAGAGGGAAAAGAGAGGGTTGAGAAAAAACAAGGACAAGAGAGTTAATGGAAAAGACGGAGGCGAGTGAAACTGGGAAGTATTCGACACCGAGGGAAGAGAGATAACAGAGACTGGCGAGGGAAAGGGGGGAAAAGTGACTGTCGAGGGGAAAGAGGGAAAAGAGAGGGTTGAGGGAAAGCAGGGGAAAGAGACTATGGAGGGAAAGCAGAGGGAAAACAAGGACAAGAGAGAGTTAATGGAAAAGAGGGAGGCGAGTGCAAGTGGGAAGAATTAGACACCGAGGGAAGAGACGTAAAAGAGACTGGCGAGGGAAAGAGAGAGGCGAGATAAACCAGGGGAAAGAGACTGGCGAGGGAAAAGAGGGATAACAGAGTTGACGAATAACAGGGAAAAGAGAGAGGCGTGTGAAAGTGGAAAAATTAGACCTAGAGGAAAGAGAGGTAAAAGAGAGAGGGGAGGGCAACGAGGGACAACAGAGAATTGAGGAATGAGAGGGGAAAGAGGGAGTCGGGTGAAAGTGGGAAGAATTAGACACCGAGGGAAGAGACATAACAGAGACTGGCGAGGGAAACGGGGGAAAAGTGACAGTCGAGGGAAAAGAGAGGGTTGAGGGAAAGCAGAGGGAAAGAGACAGGCGATGGAAAACAAGGACAAGAGAGAGTTAATGGAAAAGAGGGAGGCGAGTGAAAGTGGGAAGAATTAGACACCAAGGGAAGAGACGTAAAAGAGACTGGCGAGGGAAAGAGAGAGGCGAGATAAACCAGGGGAAAGAGACTGGCGAGGGGGGGGAAGAGGGAAGAGAGAGAGTTGACTGGAAATAGGGGAACGAGAGAGTTCATGGAAAAGAGGGAGTGGAGTGTAAGTGGGAAAACTAGACACGGAGGGAATAGAGGTTAAAAGAGACTGGCGAGGGAAAGGAAGGAAAAGTGACTGGCGAGGGGAAGAGGGAAAAGAGAGGGCTGACTGGAAATAGGGAAAAGAGAGATTTCATAGAAAAGAGGAAAGCCAGGGAACAGACAGAGGCGAGAGAAACCAGGGGAAAGAGACTGGCTAGGGAAAAGAGGGATAACAGTGTTGACGAATAACAGGGAAAAGAGAGAGGCGTGTGAAAGTGGAAAAATTAGACCTAGAGGGAAGAGAGGTAAAAGAGAGAGGGGAGGGCAACGAGGGACAACAGAGAATTGAGGAATGAGAGGGGAAAGAGGGAGTCGGGTGAAAGTGGGAAGAATTAGACACCGAGGGAAGAGACATAACAGAGACTGGCGAGGGAAACGGGGGAAAAGTGACAGTCGAGGGAAAACTTGGAAAAGAGAGAGTTGAGAAAAAACAAGGACAGAGAGTTAATGGAAAAGACGGAGGCGAGTGAAACTGGGAAGTATTAGACACCGAGGGAAGAGAGATAACAGAGACTGCCGAGGGAAAGGGGGGAAAAGTGACTGTCGAGGGGAAAGAGGGAAAAGAGAGGGTTGAGGGAAATCAGAGGGAAAGAGACAGGCGAGGGAAAACAAGGACAAGAGAGAGTTAATGGAAAAGAGGGAGGCGAGTGCAAGTGGGAAGAATTAGACACCAAGGGAAGAGACGTAAAAGAGACTGGCGAGGGAAAGAGAGAGGCGAGATAAACCAGGGGGAAGAGACTGGCGAGGGAAAAGAGGGATAACAGAGTTGACGAATAACAGGGAAAAGAGAGAGGCGAGGGAAACTGGGAAGAATTAGACACCGAGGGAAGAGACATAACAGAGACTGGCGAGGGAAAGGGGGGAAAAGTGACTGGCGAGGGGAAAGAGGGAAAAGAGAGGGCTGACTGGAAATAGGGAAAAGAGAGATTTCATAGAAAAGAGGAAAGCCAGGGAACAGAGAGAGGCGAGAGAAACCAGGGGAAAGAGACTGGCGAGGGAAAAGAGGGATAACAGAGTTGACGAATAACAGGGAAAAGAGAGAGGCGAGGGAAAGTGGGAAGTATTAGACACCGACGGAAGAGAGATAACAGAGACTGGCGAGGGAAACGGGGAAAAGTGACAGTCGAGGGAAAACTTGGAAAAGAGAGAGTTGAGAAAAAACAAGGACAAGAGAGTTAATGGAAAAGATGGAGGCGAGTGAAACTGGGAAGTATTAGACACCGAGGGAAGAGAGATAACAGAGACTGCCGAGGGAAAGGGGGGAAAAGTGACTGTCGAGGGGAAAGAGGGAAAAGAGAGGGTTGAGGGAAAGCAGAGGGAAAGAGACAGGCGAGGGAAAACAAGGACAAGAGAGAGTTAATGGAAAAGAGGGAGGCGAGTGAAAGTGGGAAGAATTAGACACCGAGGGAAGAGAGATAACAGAGACTGGCGAGGGAAAGGGGGGAAAAGTGACTGTCGAGGGGAAAGAGGGAAAAGAGAGGGTTGAGGGAAAGCAGGGGGGAGAGACTATGGAGGGAAAGCAGAGGGAAAGAGACAGGCGAGGGAAAACAAGGACAAGAGAGAGTTAATGGAAAAGAGGGAGGCGAGTGCAAGTGGGAAGAATTAGACACCAAGGGAAGAGACGTAAAAGAGAGTGGCGAGGGAAAGAGAGAGGCGAGATAAACCAGGGGAAAGAGACTGGCGAGGGGGGAAGAGGGAAGAGAGAGAGTTGACTGGAAATAGGGGAACGAGAGAGTTCATGGAAAAGAGGGAGTGGAGTGTAAGTAGGAAAATTAGACACGGAGGGAATAGAGGTTAAAAGAGACTGGCGAGGGAAAGGAAGGAAAAGTGACTGGCGAGGGGAAAGAGGGAAAAGAGAGGGCTGACTGGAAATAGGGAAAAGAGAGATTTCATAGAAAAGAGGAAAGCCAGAGAACAGAGAGAGGCGAGAGAAACCAGGGGAAAGAGACTGGCGAGGGAAAAGAGGGATAACAGAGTTGACGAATAACAGGGAAAAGAGAGAGGCGAGGGAAAGTGGGAAGTATTAGACACCGAGGGAAGAGAGAGAACAGAGACTGGCGAGGGAAACGGGGGAAAAGTGACAGTCGAGGGAAAACTTGGAAAAGAGAGAGTTGAGAAAAAACAAGGACAAGAGAGTTAATGGAAAAGACGGAGGCGAGTGAAACTGGGAAGTATTAGACACCGAGGGAAGAGAGATAACAGAGACTGGCGAGGGAAAGGGGGGAAAAGTGACTGTCGAGGGGAAAGAGGGAAAAGAGAGGGTTGAGGGAAAGCAGGGGGGAGAGACTATGGAGGGAAAGCAGAGGGAAAACAAGGACAAGAGAGAGTTAATGGAAAAGAGGGAGGCGAGTGCAAGTGGGAAGAATTAGACACCGAGGGAAGAGACGTAAAAGAGACTGGCGAGGGAAAGAGAGAGGCGAGATAAACCAGGGGAAAGAGACTGGCGAGGGGGGAAGAGGGAAGAGAGAGAGTTGACTGGAAATAGGGGAACGAGAGAGTTCATGGAAAAGAGGGAGTGGAGTGTAAGTGGGAAAATTAGACACGGAGGGAATAGAGGTTAAAAGAGACTGGCGAGGGAAAGGAAGGAAAAGTGACTGGCGAGGGGAAAGAGGGAAAAGAGAGGGCTGACTGGAAATAGGGAAAAAAGAGATTTCATAGAAAAGAGGAAAGCCAGGGAACAGAGAGAGGCGAGAGAAACCAGGAGAAAGAGACTGGCGAGGGAAAAGAGGGATAACAGAGTTGACGAATAACAGGGAAAAGAGAGAGGCGAGGGAAAGTGGGAAGTATTAGACACCGACGGAAGAGAGATAACAGAGACTGGCGAGGGAAACGGGGGAAAAGTGACAGTCGAGGGAAAACTTGGAAAAGAGAGACTTGAGAAAAAACAAGGACAAGAGAGTTAATGGAAAAGAGGGAGGCGAGTGAAACTGGGAAGTATTAGACACAGAGGGAAGAGAGATAACAGAGACTGCCGAGGGAAAGGGGGGAAAACTGACTGTCGAGGGGAAAGAGGGAAAAGAGAGGGTTGAGGGAAAGCAGGGGAAAGAGACTATGGAGGGAAAGCAGAGGGAAAGAGACAGGCGAGGGAAAACAAGGACAAGAGAGAGTTAATGGAAAAGAGGGAGGCGAGTGCAAGTGGGAAGAATTAGACACCGAGGGAAGAGAGGTAACAGAGACTGACGAGGGAAAGAGAGAGGCGAGATAAACCAGGGGAAAGAGACTGGCGAGGGGGGAAGAGGGAAGAGAGAGAGTTGACTGGAAATAGGGGAACGAGAGAGTTCATGGAAAAGAAGGAGTGGAGTGTAAGTGGGAAAATTAGACACGGAGGGAAGAGAGGTTAAAAGAGACTGGCGAGGGGAAGAGGGAAAAGAGAGGGCTGACTGGAAATAGGGAAAAGAGAGATTTCATAGAAAAGAGGAAAGCCAGGGAACAGAGAGGCGAGAGAAACCAGGGGAAAGAGACTGGCGAGGGAAAAGAGGGATAACAGAGTTGACGACTAACAGGGAAAAGAGAGAGGCGAGGGAAAGTGGGAAGTATTAGACACCGACGGAAGAGAGATAACAGAGACTGGCGAGGGAAAGGGGGGAAAAGTGACTGTCGAGGGGAAAGAGGGAAAAGAGAGGGTGGAGGGAAAGCAGGGGAAAAGAGACAGGCGAGGGAAGACAAGGACAAGAGAGAGTTCATGGAAAAGAGAGGGGCGAGGGAAAGTGGGAAGTATTAGACACCGAGGGAAGAGAGATAACAGAGACTGGCGAGGGAAAGGGGGGAAAAGTGACTGTCGAGGGGAAAGAGGGAAAAGAGAGGGTTGAGAAAAAACAAGGACAAGAGAGTTAATGGAAAAGACGGAGGCGAGTGAAACTGGGAAGTATTCGACACCGAGGGAAGAGAGATAACAGAGACTGGCGAGGGAAAGGGGGGAAAAGTGACTGTCGAGGGGAAAGAGGGAAAAGAGAGGGTTGAGGGAAAGCAGGGGAAAGAGACTATGGAGGGAAAGCAGAGGGAAAACAAGGACAAGAGAGAGTTAATGGAAAAGAGGGAGGCGAGTGAAAGTGGGAAGAATTAGACACCAAGGGAAGAGACGTAAAAGAGACTGGCGAGGGAAAGAGAGAGGCGAGATAAACCAGGGGAAAGAGACTGGCGAGGGGGGGGAAGAGGGAAGAGAGAGAGTTGACTGGAAATAGGGGAACGAGAGAGTTCATGGAAAAGAGGGAGTGGAGTGTAAGTGGGAAAACTAGACACGGAGGGAATAGAGGTTAAAAGAGACTGGCGAGGGAAAGGAAGGAAAAGTGACTGGCGAGGGGAAGAGGGAAAAGAGAGGGCTGACTGGAAATAGGGAAAAGAGAGATTTCATAGAAAAGAGGAAAGCCAGGGAACAGACAGAGGCGAGAGAAACCAGGGGAAAGAGACTGGCTAGGGAAAAGAGGGATAACAGTGTTGACGAATAACAGGGAAAAGAGAGAGGCGTGTGAAAGTGGAAAAATTAGACCTAGAGGGAAGAGAGGTAAAAGAGAGAGGGGAGGGCAACGAGGGACAACAGAGAATTGAGGAATGAGAGGGGAAAGAGGGAGTCGGGTGAAAGTGGGAAGAATTAGACACCGAGGGAAGAGACATAACAGAGACTGGCGAGGGAAACGGGGGAAAAGTGACAGTCGAGGGAAAACTTGGAAAAGAGAGAGTTGAGAAAAAACAAGGACAGAGAGTTAATGGAAAAGACGGAGGCGAGTGAAACTGGGAAGTATTAGACACCGAGGGAAGAGAGATAACAGAGACTGCCGAGGGAAAGGGGGGAAAAGTGACTGTCGAGGGGAAAGAGGGAAAAGAGAGGGTTGAGGGAAAGCAGGGGAAAGAGACTGAGAAGGGAAATCAGAGGGAAAGAGACAGGCGAGGGAAAACAAGGACAAGAGAGAGTTAATGGAAAAGAGGGAGGCGAGTGCAAGTGGGAAGAATTAGACACCAAGGGAAGAGACGTAAAAGAGACTGGCGAGGGAAAGAGAGAGGCGAGATAAACCAGGGGGAAGAGACTGGCGAGGGAAAAGAGGGATAACAGAGTTGACGAATAACAGGGAAAAGAGAGAGGCGAGGGAAACTGGGAAGAATTAGACACCGAGGGAAGAGACATAACAGAGACTGGCGAGGGAAAGGGGGGAAAAGTGACTGGCGAGGGGAAAGAGGGAAAAGAGAGGGCTGACTGGAAATAGGGAAAAGAGAGATTTCATAGAAAAGAGGAAAGCCAGGGAACAGAGAGAGGCGAGAGAAACCAGGGGAAAGAGACTGGCGAGGGAAAAGAGGGATAACAGAGTTGACGAATAACAGGGAAAAGAGAGAGGCGAGGGAAAGTGGGAAGTATTAGACACCGACGGAAGAGAGATAACAGAGACTGGCGAGGGAAACGGGGAAAAGTGACAGTCGAGGGAAAACTTGGAAAAGAGAGAGTTGAGAAAAAACAAGGACAAGAGAGTTAATGGAAAAGATGGAGGCGAGTGAAACTGGGAAGTATTAGACACCGAGGGAAGAGAGATAACAGAGACTGGCGAGGGAAAGGGGGGAAAAGTGACTGTCGAGGGGAAAGAGGGAAAAGAGAGGGTTGAGGGAAAGCAGGGGGGAGAGACTATGGAGGGAAAGCAGAGGGAAAGAGACAGGCGAGGGAAAACAAGGACAAGAGAGAGTTAATGGAAAAGAGGGAGGCGAGTGCAAGTGGGAAGAATTAGACACCAAGGGAAGAGACGTAAAAGAGAGTGGCGAGGGAAAGAGAGAGGCGAGATAAACCAGGGGAAAGAGACTGGCGAGGGGGGAAGAGGGAAGAGAGAGAGTTGACTGGAAATAGGGGAACGAGAGAGTTCATGGAAAAGAGGGAGTGGAGTGTAAGTAGGAAAATTAGACACGGAGGGAATAGAGGTTAAAAGAGACTGGCGAGGGAAAGGAAGGAAAAGTGACTGGCGAGGGGAAAGAGGGAAAAGAGAGGGCTGACTGGAAATAGGGAAAAGAGAGATTTCATAGAAAAGAGGAAAGCCAGAGAACAGAGAGAGGCGAGAGAAACCAGGGGAAAGAGACTGGCGAGGGAAAAGAGGGATAACAGAGTTGACGAATAACAGGGAAAAGAGAGAGGCGAGGGAAAGTGGGAAGTATTAGACACCGAGGGAAGAGAGATAACAGAGACTGGCGAGGGAAACGGGGGAAAAGTGACAGTCGAGGGAAAACTTGGAAAAGAGAGAGTTGAGAAAAAACAAGGACAAGAGAGTTAATGGAAAAGACGGAGGCGAGTGAAACTGGGAAGTATTAGACACCGACGGAAGAGAGATAACAGAGACTGCCGAGGGAAAGGGGGGAAAAGTGACTGTCGAGGGAAAAGAGAGGGTTGAGGGAAAGCAGGGGAAAGAGACTGACGAGGGAAATCAGAGGGAAAGAGACAGGCGAGGGAAAACAAGGACAAGAGAGAGTTAATGGAAAAGAGGGAGGCGAGTGCAAGTGGGAAGAATTAGACACCAAGGGAAGAGACGTAAAAGAGACTGGCGAGGGAAAGAGAGAGGCGAGATAAACCAGGGGAAAGAGACTGGCGAGGGGGGAAGAGGGAAAAGAGAGAGTTGACTGGAAATAGGGGAACGAGAGAGTTCATGGAAAAGAGGGAGTGGAGTGTAAGTGGGAAAATTAGACACGGAGGGAATAGAGGTTAAAAGAGACTAGCGAGGGAAAGGAAGGAAAAGTGACTGGCGAGGGGAAAGAGGGAAAAGAGAGGGCTGACTGGAAATAGGGAAAAGAGAGATTTCATAGAAAAGAGGAAAGCCAGGGAACAGAGAGAGGCGAGAGAAACCAGGGGAAAGAGACTGGCTAGGGAAAAGAGGGATAACAGAGTTGACGAATAACAGGGAAAAGAGAGAGGCGAGGGAAAGTGGGAAGTATTAGACACCGAGGGAAGAGAGATAACAGAGACTGGCGAGGGAAAGGGGGGAAAAGTGACTGTCGAGGGGAAAGAGGGAAAAGAGAGGGTTGAGAAAAAACAAGGACAAGAGAGTTAATGGAAAAGACGGAGGCGAGTGAAACTGGGAAGTATTAGACACCGAGGGAAGAGAGATAACAGAGACTGGCGAGGGAAAGGGGGGAAAAGTGACTGTCGAGGGGAAAGAGGGAAAAGAGAGGGTTGAGGGAAAGCAGGGGGGAGAGACTATGGAGGGAAAGCAGAGGGAAAACAAGGACAAGAGAGAGTTAATGGAAAAGAGGGAGGCGAGTGCAAGTGGGAAGAATTAGACACCGAGGGAAGAGACGTAAAAGAGACTGGCGAGGGAAAGAGAGAGGCGAGATAAACCAGGGGAAAGAGACTGGCGAGGGGGGGGAAGAGGGAAGAGAGAGAGTTGACTGGAAATAGGGGAACGAGAGAGTTCATGGAAAAGAGGGAGTGGAGTGTAAGTGGGAAAACTAGACACGGAGGGAATAGAGGTTAAAAGAGACTGGCGAGGGAAAGGAAGGAAAAGTGACTGGCGAGGGGAAAGAGGGAAAAGAGAGGGCTGACTGGAAATAGGGAAAAAAGAGATTTCATAGAAAAGAGGAAAGCCAGGGAACAGAGAGAGGCGAGAGAAACCAGGAGAAAGAGACTGGCGAGGGAAAAGAGGGATAACAGAGTTGACGAATAACAGGGAAAAGAGAGAGGCGAGGGAAAGTGGGAAGTATTAGACACCGACGGAAGAGAGATAACAGAGACTGGCGAGGGAAACGGGGGAAAAGTGACAGTCGAGGGAAAACTTGGAAAAGAGAGACTTGAGAAAAAACAAGGACAAGAGAGTTAATGGAAAAGAGGGAGGCGAGTGAAACTGGGAAGTATTAGACACAGAGGGAAGAGAGATAACAGAGACTGCCGAGGGAAAGGGGGGAAAACTGACTGTCGAGGGGAAAGAGGGAAAAGAGAGGGTTGAGGGAAAGCAGGGGAAAGAGACTATGGAGGGAAAGCAGAGGGAAAGAGACAGGCGAGGGAAAACAAGGACAAGAGAGAGTTAATGGAAAAGAGGGAGGCGAGTGCAAGTGGGAAGAATTAGACACCGAGGGAAGAGAGGTAACAGAGACTGACGAGGGAAAGAGAGAGGCGAGATAAACCAGGGGAAAGAGACTGGCGAGGGGGGAAGAGGGAAGAGAGAGAGTTGACTGGAAATAGGGGAACGAGAGAGTTCATGGAAAAGAAGGAGTGGAGTGTAAGTGGGAAAATTAGACACGGAGGGAATAGAGGTTAAAAGAGACTGGCGAGGGGAAGAGGGAAAAGAGAGGGCTGACTGGAAATAGGGAAAAGAGAGATTTCATAGAAAAGAGGAAAGCCAGGGAACAGAGAGGCGAGAGAAACCAGGGGAAAGAGACTGGCGAGGGAAAAGAGGGATAACAGAGTTGACGAATAACAGGGAAAAGAGAGAGGCGACGGAAAGTGGGAAGTATTAGACACCGACGGAAGAGAGATAACAGAGACTGCCGAGGGAAAGGGGGGGAAAGTGCCTGTCGAGGGAAAACTTGGAAAAGAGAGGGTTGAGGGAAAGCAGGGGAAAAGAGACAGGCGAGGGAAGACAAGGACAAGAGAGAGTTCATGGAAAAGAGAGGGGCGAGGGAAAGTGGGAAGTATTAGACACCGAGGGAAGAGAGATAACAGAGACTGGCGAGGGAAAGGGGGGAAAAGTGACTGTCGAGGGGAAAGAGGGAAAAGAGAGGGTTGAGAAAAAACAAGGACAAGAGAGTTAATGGAAAAGACGGAGGCGAGTGAAACTGGGAAGTATTCGACACCGAGGGAAGAGAGATAACAGAGACTGGCGAGGGAAAGGGGGGAAAAGTGACTGTCGAGGGGAAAGAGGGAAAAGAGAGGGTTGAGGGAAAGCAGGGGAAAGAGACTATGGAGGGAAAGCAGAGGGAAAACAAGGACAAGAGAGAGTTAATGGAAAAGAGGGAGGCGAGTGCAAGTGGGAAGAATTAGACACCGAGGGAAGAGACGTAAAAGAGACTGGCGAGGGAAAGAGAGAGGCGAGATAAACCAGGGGAAAGAGACTGGCGAGGGAAAAGAGGATTAACAGAGTTGAATAACAGGGAAAAGAGAGAGGCGTGTGAAAGTGGAAAAATTAGACCTAGAGGGAAGAGAGGTAAAAGAGAGAGGGGAGGGCAACGAGGGACAACAGAGAATTGAGGAATGAGAGGGGAAAGAGGGAGTCGGGTGAAAGTGGGAAGAATTAGACACCGAGGGAAGAGACATAACAGAGACTGGCGAGGGAAACGGGGGAAAAGTGACAGTCGAGGGAAAACTTGGAAAAGAGAGAGTTGAGAAAAAACAAGGACAGAGAGTTAATGGAAAAGACGGAGGCGAGTGAAACTGGGAAGTATTAGACACCGAGGGAAGAGAGATAACAGAGACTGCCGAGGGAAAGGGGGGAAAAGTGACTGTCGAGGGGAAAGAGGGAAAAGAGAGGGTTGAGGGAAAGCAGGGGAAAGAGACTGAGAAGGGAAATCAGAGGGAAAGAGACAGGCGAGGGAAAACAAGGACAAGAGAGAGTTAATGGAAAAGAGGGAGGCGAGTGCAAGTGGGAAGAATTAGACACCAAGGGAAGAGACGTAAAAGAGACTGGCGAGGGAAAGAGAGAGGCGAGATAAACCAGGGGGAAGAGACTGGCGAGGGAAAAGAGGGATAACAGAGTTGACGAATAACAGGGAAAAGAGAGAGGCGAGGGAAACTGGGAAGAATTAGACACCGAGGGAAGAGACATAACAGAGACTGGCGAGGGAAAGGGGGGAAAAGTGACTGGCGAGGGGAAAGAGGGAAAAGAGAGGGCTGACTGGAAATAGGGAAAAGAGAGATTTCATAGAAAAGAGGAAAGCCAGGGAACAGAGAGAGGCGAGAGAAACCAGGGGAAAGAGACTGGCGAGGGAAAAGAGGGATAACAGAGTTGACGAATAACAGGGAAAAGAGAGAGGCGAGGGAAAGTGGGAAGTATTAGACACCGACGGAAGAGAGATAACAGAGACTGGCGAGGGAAACGGGGAAAAGTGACAGTCGAGGGAAAACTTGGAAAAGAGAGAGTTGAGAAAAAACAAGGACAAGAGAGTTAATGGAAAAGATGGAGGCGAGTGAAACTGGGAAGTATTAGACACCGAGGGAAGAGAGATAACAGAGACTGCCGAGGGAAAGGGGGGAAAAGTGACTGTCGAGGGGAAAGAGGGAAAAGAGAGGGTTGAGGGAAAGCAGAGGGAAAGAGACAGGCGAGGGAAAACAAGGACAAGAGAGAGTTAATGGAAAAGAGGGAGGCGAGTGAAAGTGGGAAGAATTAGACACCGAGGGAAGAGAGATAACAGAGACTGGCGAGGGAAAGGGGGGAAAAGTGACTGTCGAGGGGAAAGAGGGAAAAGAGAGGGTTGAGGGAAAGCAGGGGGGAGAGACTATGGAGGGAAAGCAGAGGGAAAGAGACAGGCGAGGGAAAACAAGGACAAGAGAGAGTTAATGGAAAAGAGGGAGGCGAGTGCAAGTGGGAAGAATTAGACACCAAGGGAAGAGACGTAAAAGAGACTGGCGAGGGAAAGAGAGAGGCGAGATAAACCAGGGGAAAGAGACTGGCGAGGGGGGAAGAGGGAAGAGAGAGAGTTGACTGGAAATAGGGGAACGAGAGAGTTCATGGAAAAGAGGGAGTGGAGTGTAAGTGGGAAAATTAGACACGGAGGGAATATAGGTTAAAAGAGACTGGCGAGGGAAAGGAAGGAAAAGTGACTGGCGAGGGGAAAGAGGGAAAAGAGAGGGCTGACTGGAAATAGGGAAAAGAGAGATTTCATAGAAAAGAGGAAAGCCAGGGAACAGAGAGAGGCGAGAGAAACCAGGGGAAAGAGACTGGCGAGGGAAAAGAGGGATAACAGAGTTGACGAATAACAGGGAAAAGAGAGAGGCGAGGGAAAGTGGGAAGTATTAGACACCGAGGGAAGAGAGATAACAGAGACTGGCGAGGGAAAGGGGGAAAAAGTGACTGTCGAGGGAAAACTTGGAAAAGAGAGGGTTGAGGGAAAGCAGGGGAAAAGAGACAGGTGAGGGAAGACAAGGACAAGAGAGAGTTCATGGAAAAGAGAGGGGCGAGGGAAAGTGGGAAGTATTAGACACCGAGGGAAGAGAGATAACAGAGACTGGCGAGGGAAAGGGGGAAAAAGTGACAGTCGAGGGAAAACTTGGAAAAGAGAGAGTTGAGAAAAAACAAGGACAAGAGAGTTAATGGAAAAGATGGAGGCGAGTGAAACTGGGAAGTATTAGACACCGAGGGAAGAGAGATAACAGAGACTGCCGAGGGAAAGGGGGGAAAAGTGACTGTCGAGGGGAAAGAGGGAAAAGAGAGGGTTGAGGGAAAGCAGAGGGAAAGAGACAGGCGAGGGAAAACAAGGACAAGAGAGAGTTAATGGAAAAGAGGGAGGCGAGTGAAAGTGGGAAGAATTAGACACCGAGGGAAGAGAGATAACAGAGACTGGCGAGGGAAAGGGGGGAAAAGTGACTGTCGAGGGGAAAGAGGGAAAAGAGAGGGTTGAGGGAAAGCAGGGGGGAGAGACTATGGAGGGAAAGCAGAGGGAAAGAGACAGGCGAGGGAAAACAAGGACAAGAGAGAGTTAATGGAAAAGAGGGAGGCGAGTGCAAGTGGGAAGAATTAGACACCAAGGGAAGAGACGTAAAAGAGACTGGCGAGGGAAAGAGAGAGGCGAGATAAACCAGGGGAAAGAGACTGGCGAGGGGGGAAGAGGGAAGAGAGAGAGTTGACTGGAAATAGGGGAACGAGAGAGTTCATGGAAAAGAGGGAGTGGAGTGTAAGTGGGAAAATTAGACACGGAGGGAATATAGGTTAAAAGAGACTGGCGAGGGAAAGGAAGGAAAAGTGACTGGCGAGGGGAAAGAGGGAAAAGAGAGGGCTGACTGGAAATAGGGAAAAGAGAGATTTCATAGAAAAGAGGAAAGCCAGGGAACAGAGAGAGGCGAGAGAAACCAGGGGAAAGAGACTGGCGAGGGAAAAGAGGGATAACAGAGTTGACGAATAACAGGGAAAAGAGAGAGGCGAGGGAAAGTGGGAAGTATTAGACACCGAGGGAAGAGAGATAACAGAGACTGGCGAGGGAAAGGGGGAAAAAGTGACTGTCGAGGGAAAACTTGGAAAAGAGAGGGTTGAGGGAAAGCAGGGGAAAAGAGACAGGTGAGGGAAGACAAGGACAAGAGAGAGTTCATGGAAAAGAGAGGGGCGAGGGAAAGTGGGAAGTATTAGACACCGAGGGAAGAGAGATAACAGAGACTGGCGAGGGAAAGGGGGAAAAAGTGACTGTCGAGGGGAAAGAGGGAAAAGAGAGGGTTGAGGGAAAGCAGGGGAAAGAGACTATGGAGGGAAAGCAGAGGGAAAACAAGGACAAGAGAGAGTTAATGGAAAAGAGGGAGGCGAGTGCAAGTGGGAAGAATTAGACACCAAGGGAAGAGACGTAAAAGAGACTGGCGAGGGAAAGAGAGAGGCGAGATAAACCAGGGGAAAGAGACTGGCGAGGGGGGAAGAGGGAAGAGAGAGAGTTGACTGGAAATAGGGGAACGAGAGAGTTCATGGAAAAGAGGGAGTGGAGTGTAAGTGGGAAAATTAGACACGGAGGGAATAGAGGTTAAAAGAGACTGGCGAGGGAAAGGAAGGAAAAGTGACTGGCGAGGGGAAAGAGGGAAAAGAGAGGGCTGACTGGAAATAGGGAAAAGAGAGATTTCATAGAAAAGAGGAAAGCCAGGGAACAGAGAGAGGCGAGAGAAACCAGGAGAAAGAGACTGGCGAGGGAAAAGAGGGATAACAGAGTTGACGAATAACAGGGAAAAGAGAGAGGCGAGGGAAAGTGGGAAGTATTAGACACCGACGGAAGAGAGATAACAGAGACTGGCGAGGGAAACGGGGGAAAAGTGACAGTCGAGGGAAAACTTGGAAAAGAGAGACTTGAGAAAAAACAAGGACAAGAGAGTTAATGGAAAAGAGGGAGGCGAGTGAAACTGGGAAGTATTAGACACAGAGGGAAGAGAGATAACAGAGACTGCCGAGGGAAAGGGGGGAAAACTGACTGTCGAGGGGAAAGAGGGAAAAGAGAGGGTTGAGGGAAAGCAGGGGAAAGAGACTATGGAGGGAAAGCAGAGGGAAAGAGACAGGCGAGGGAAAACAAGGACAAGAGAGAGTTAATGGAAAAGAGGGAGGCGAGTGCAAGTGGGAAGAATTAGACACCGAGGGAAGAGAGGTAACAGAGACTGACGAGGGAAAGAGAGAGGCGAGATAAACCAGGGGAAAGAGACTGGCGAGGGGGGAAGAGGGAAGAGAGAGAGTTGACTGGAAATAGGGGAACGAGAGAGTTCATGGAAAAGAAGGAGTGGAGTGTAAGTGGGAAAATTAGACACGGAGGGAATAGAGGTTAAAAGAGACTGGCGAGGGGAAGAGGGAAAAGAGAGGGCTGACTGGAAATAGGGAAAAGAGAGATTTCATAGAAAAGAGGAAAGCCAGGGAACAGAGAGGCGAGAGAAACCAGGGGAAAGAGACTGGCGAGGGAAAAGAGGGATAACAGAGTTGACGAATAACAGGGAAAAGAGAGAGGCGAGGGAAAGTGGGAAGTATTAGACACCGACGGAAGAGAGATAACAGAGACTGCCGAGGGAAAGGGGGGGAAAGTGCCTGTCGAGGGAAAACTTGGAAAAGAGAGGGTTGAGGGAAAGCAGGGGAAAAGAGACAGGCGAGGGAAGACAAGGACAAGAGAGAGTTCATGGAAAAGAGAGGGGCGAGGGAAAGTGGGAAGTATTAGACACCGAGGGAAGAGAGATAACAGAGACTGGCGAGGGAAAGGGGGGAAAAGTGACTGTCGAGGGGAAAGAGGGAAAAGAGAGGGTTGAGAAAAAACAAGGACAAGAGAGTTAATGGAAAAGACGGAGGCGAGTGAAACTGGGAAGTATTCGACACCGAGGGAAGAGAGATAACAGAGACTGCCGAGGGAAAGGGGGGAAAAGTGACTGTCGAGGGGAAAGAGGGAAAAGAGAGGGTTGAGGGAAAGCAGGGGAAAGAGACTATGGAGGGAAAGCAGAGGGAAAACAAGGACAAGAGAGAGTTAATGGAAAAGAGGGAGGCGAGTGCAAGTGGGAAGAATTAGACACCGAGGGAAGAGACGTAAAAGAGACTGGCGAGGGAAAGAGAGAGGCGAGATAAACCAGGGGAAAGAGACTGGCGAGGGAAAAGAGGGATAACAGAGTTGACGAATAACAGGGAAAAGAGAGAGGCGTGTGAAAGTGGAAAAATTAGACCTAGAGGAAAGAGAGGTAAAAGAGAGAGGGGAGGGCAACGAGGGACAACAGAGAATTGAGGAATGAGAGGGGAAAGAGGGAGTCGGGTGAAAGTGGGAAGAATTAGACACCGAGGGAAGAGACATAACAGAGACTGGCGAGGGAAACGGGGGAAAAGTGACAGTCGAGGGAAAAGAGAGGGTTGAGGGAAAGCAGAGGGAAAGAGACAGGCGATGGAAAACAAGGACAAGAGAGAGTTAATGGAAAAGAGGGAGGCGAGTGAAAGTGGGAAGAATTAGACACCAAGGGAAGAGAGGTAAAAGAGACTGGCGAGGGAAAGAGAGAGGCGAGATAAACCAGGGGAAAGAGACTGGCGAGGGGGGGGAAGAGGGAAGAGAGAGAGTTGACTGGAAATAGGGGAACGAGAGAGTTCATGGAAAAGAGGGAGTGGAGTGTAAGTGGGAAAACTAGACACGGAGGGAATAGAGGTTAAAAGAGACTGGCGAGGGAAAGGAAGGAAAAGTGACTGGCGAGGGGAAGAGGGAAAAGAGAGGGCTGACTGGAAATAGGGAAAAGAGAGATTTCATAGAAAAGAGGAAAGCCAGGGAACAGACAGAGGCGAGAGAAACCAGGGGAAAGAGACTGGCTAGGGAAAAGAGGGATAACAGTGTTGACGAATAACAGGGAAAAGAGAGAGGCGTGTGAAAGTGGAAAAATTAGACCTAGAGGGAAGAGAGGTAAAAGAGAGAGGGGAGGGCAACGAGGGACAACAGAGAATTGAGGAATGAGAGGGGAAAGAGGGAGTCGGGTGAAAGTGGGAAGAATTAGACACCGAGGGAAGAGACATAACAGAGACTGGCGAGGGAAACGGGGGAAAAGTGACAGTCGAGGGAAAACTTGGAAAAGAGAGAGTTGAGAAAAAACAAGGACAGAGAGTTAATGGAAAAGACGGAGGCGAGTGAAACTGGGAAGTATTAGACACCGAGGGAAGAGAGATAACAGAGACTGCCGAGGGAAAGGGGGGAAAAGTGACTGTCGAGGGGAAAGAGGGAAAAGAGAGGGTTGAGGGAAAGCAGGGGAAAGAGACTGAGAAGGGAAATCAGAGGGAAAGAGACAGGCGAGGGAAAACAAGGACAAGAGAGAGTTAATGGAAAAGAGGGAGGCGAGTGCAAGTGGGAAGAATTAGACACCAAGGGAAGAGACGTAAAAGAGACTGGCGAGGGAAAGAGAGAGGCGAGATAAACCAGGGGGAAGAGACTGGCGAGGGAAAAGAGGGATAACAGAGTTGACGAATAACAGGGAAAAGAGAGAGGCGAGGGAAACTGGGAAGAATTAGACACCGAGGGAAGAGACATAACAGAGACTGGCGAGGGAAAGGGGGGAAAAGTGACTGGCGAGGGGAAAGAGGGAAAAGAGAGGGCTGACTGGAAATAGGGAAAAGAGAGATTTCATAGAAAAGAGGAAAGCCAGGGAACAGAGAGAGGCGAGAGAAACCAGGGGAAAGAGACTGGCGAGGGAAAAGAGGGATAACAGAGTTGACGAATAACAGGGAAAAGAGAGAGGCGAGGGAAAGTGGGAAGTATTAGACACCGACGGAAGAGAGATAACAGAGACTGGCGAGGGAAACGGGGAAAAGTGACAGTCGAGGGAAAACTTGGAAAAGAGAGAGTTGAGAAAAAACAAGGACAAGAGAGTTAATGGAAAAGATGGAGGCGAGTGAAACTGGGAAGTATTAGACACCGAGGGAAGAGAGATAACAGAGACTGCCGAGGGAAAGGGGGGAAAAGTGACTGTCGAGGGGAAAGAGGGAAAAGAGAGGGTTGAGGGAAAGCAGAGGGAAAGAGACAGGCGAGGGAAAACAAGGACAAGAGAGAGTTAATGGAAAAGAGGGAGGCGAGTGAAAGTGGGAAGAATTAGACACCGAGGGAAGAGAGATAACAGAGACTGGCGAGGGAAAGGGGGGAAAAGTGACTGTCGAGGGGAAAGAGGGAAAAGAGAGGGTTGAGGGAAAGCAGGGGGGAGAGACTATGGAGGGAAAGCAGAGGGAAAACAAGGACAAGAGAGAGTTAATGGAAAAGAGGGAGGCGAGTGCAAGTGGGAAGAATTAGACACCGAGGGAAGAGACGTAAAAGAGACTGGCGAGGGAAAGAGAGAGGCGAGATAAACCAGGGGAAAGAGACTGGCGAGGGGGGAAGAGGGAAGAGAGAGAGTTGACTGGAAATAGGGGAACGAGAGAGTTCATGGAAAAGAGGGAGTGGAGTGTAAGTGGGAAAATTAGACACGGAGGGAATAGAGGTTAAAAGAGACTGGCGAGGGAAAGGAAGGAAAAGTGACTGGCGAGGGGAAAGAGGGAAAAGAGAGGGCTGACTGGAAATAGGGAAAAAAGAGATTTCATAGAAAAGAGGAAAGCCAGGGAACAGAGAGAGGCGAGAGAAACCAGGAGAAAGAGACTGGCGAGGGAAAAGAGGGATAACAGAGTTGACGAATAACAGGGAAAAGAGAGAGGCGAGGGAAAGTGGGAAGTATTAGACACCGACGGAAGAGAGATAACAGAGACTGGCGAGGGAAACGGGGGAAAAGTGACAGTCGAGGGAAAACTTGGAAAAGAGAGACTTGAGAAAAAACAAGGACAAGAGAGTTAATGGAAAAGAGGGAGGCGAGTGAAACTGGGAAGTATTAGACACAGAGGGAAGAGAGATAACAGAGACTGCCGAGGGAAAGGGGGGAAAACTGACTGTCGAGGGGAAAGAGGGAAAAGAGAGGGTTGAGGGAAAGCAGGGGAAAGAGACTATGGAGGGAAAGCAGAGGGAAAGAGACAGGCGAGGGAAAACAAGGACAAGAGAGAGTTAATGGAAAAGAGGGAGGCGAGTGCAAGTGGGAAGAATTAGACACCGAGGGAAGAGAGGTAACAGAGACTGACGAGGGAAAGAGAGAGGCGAGATAAACCAGGGGAAAGAGACTGGCGAGGGGGGAAGAGGGAAGAGAGAGAGTTGACTGGAAATAGGGGAACGAGAGAGTTCATGGAAAAGAAGGAGTGGAGTGTAAGTGGGAAAATTAGACACGGAGGGAAGAGAGGTTAAAAGAGACTGGCGAGGGGAAGAGGGAAAAGAGAGGGCTGACTGGAAATAGGGAAAAGAGAGATTTCATAGAAAAGAGGAAAGCCAGGGAACAGAGAGGCGAGAGAAACCAGGGGAAAGAGACTGGCGAGGGAAAAGAGGGATAACAGAGTTGACGACTAACAGGGAAAAGAGAGAGGCGAGGGAAAGTGGGAAGTATTAGACACCGACGGAAGAGAGATAACAGAGACTGGCGAGGGAAAGGGGGGAAAAGTGACTGTCGAGGGGAAAGAGGGAAAAGAGAGGGTGGAGGGAAAGCAGGGGAAAAGAGACAGGCGAGGGAAGACAAGGACAAGAGAGAGTTCATGGAAAAGAGAGGGGCGAGGGAAAGTGGGAAGTATTAGACACCGAGGGAAGAGAGATAACAGAGACTGGCGAGGGAAAGGGGGGAAAAGTGACTGTCGAGGGGAAAGAGGGAAAAGAGAGGGTTGAGAAAAAACAAGGACAAGAGAGTTAATGGAAAAGACGGAGGCGAGTGAAACTGGGAAGTATTCGACACCGAGGGAAGAGAGATAACAGAGACTGGCGAGGGAAAGGGGGGAAAAGTGACTGTCGAGGGGAAAGAGGGAAAAGAGAGGGTTGAGGGAAAGCAGGGGAAAGAGACTATGGAGGGAAAGCAGAGGGAAAACAAGGACAAGAGAGAGTTAATGGAAAAGAGGGAGGCGAGTGAAAGTGGGAAGAATTAGACACCAAGGGAAGAGACGTAAAAGAGACTGGCGAGGGAAAGAGAGAGGCGAGATAAACCAGGGGAAAGAGACTGGCGAGGGGGGGGAAGAGGGAAGAGAGAGAGTTGACTGGAAATAGGGGAACGAGAGAGTTCATGGAAAAGAGGGAGTGGAGTGTAAGTGGGAAAACTAGACACGGAGGGAATAGAGGTTAAAAGAGACTGGCGAGGGAAAGGAAGGAAAAGTGACTGGCGAGGGGAAGAGGGAAAAGAGAGGGCTGACTGGAAATAGGGAAAAGAGAGATTTCATAGAAAAGAGGAAAGCCAGGGAACAGACAGAGGCGAGAGAAACCAGGGGAAAGAGACTGGCGAGGGAAAAGAGGGATAACAGTGTTGACGAATAACAGGGAAAAGAGAGAGGCGTGTGAAAGTGGAAAAATTAGACCTAGAGGGAAGAGAGGTAAAAGAGAGAGGGGAGGGCAACGAGGGACAACAGAGAATTGAGGAATGAGAGGGGAAAGAGGGAGTCGGGTGAAAGTGGGAAGAATTAGACACCGAGGGAAGAGACATAACAGAGACTGGCGAGGGAAACGGGGGAAAAGTGACAGTCGAGGGAAAACTTGGAAAAGAGAGAGTTGAGAAAAAACAAGGACAGAGAGTTAATGGAAAAGACGGAGGCGAGTGAAACTGGGAAGTATTAGACACCGAGGGAAGAGAGATAACAGAGACTGCCGAGGGAAAGGGGGGAAAAGTGACTGTCGAGGGGAAAGAGGGAAAAGAGAGGGTTGAGGGAAAGCAGGGGAAAGAGACTGAGAAGGGAAATCAGAGGGAAAGAGACAGGCGAGGGAAAACAAGGACAAGAGAGAGTTAATGGAAAAGAGGGAGGCGAGTGCAAGTGGGAAGAATTAGACACCAAGGGAAGAGACGTAAAAGAGACTGGCGAGGGAAAGAGAGAGGCGAGATAAACCAGGGGGAAGAGACTGGCGAGGGAAAAGAGGGATAACAGAGTTGACGAATAACAGGGAAAAGAGAGAGGCGAGGGAAACTGGGAAGAATTAGACACCGAGGGAAGAGACATAACAGAGACTGGCGAGGGAAAGGGGGGAAAAGTGACTGGCGAGGGGAAAGAGGGAAAAGAGAGGGCTGACTGGAAATAGGGAAAAGAGAGATTTCATAGAAAAGAGGAAAGCCAGGGAACAGAGAGAGGCGAGAGAAACCAGGGGAAAGAGACTGGCGAGGGAAAAGAGGGATAACAGAGTTGACGAATAACAGGGAAAAGAGAGAGGCGAGGGAAAGTGGGAAGTATTAGACACCGACGGAAGAGAGATAACAGAGACTGGCGAGGGAAACGGGGAAAAGTGACAGTCGAGGGAAAACTTGGAAAAGAGAGAGTTGAGAAAAAACAAGGACAAGAGAGTTAATGGAAAAGATGGAGGCGAGTGAAACTGGGAAGTATTAGACACCGAGGGAAGAGAGATAACAGAGACTGGCGAGGGAAAGGGGGGAAAAGTGACTGTCGAGGGGAAAGAGGGAAAAGAGAGGGTTGAGGGAAAGCAGAGGGAAAGAGACAGGCGAGGGAAAACAAGGACAAGAGAGAGTTAATGGAAAAGAGGGAGGCGAGTGAAAGTGGGAAGAATTAGACACCGAGGGAAGAGAGATAACAGAGACTGGCGAGGGAAAGGGGGGAAAAGTGACTGTCGAGGGGAAAGAGGGAAAAGAGAGGGTTGAGGGAAAGCAGGGGGGAGAGACTATGGAGGGAAAGCAGAGGGAAAGAGACAGGCGAGGGAAAACAAGGACAAGAGAGAGTTAATGGAAAAGAGGGAGGCGAGTGCAAGTGGGAAGAATTAGACACCGAGGGAAGAGACGTAAAAGAGACTGGCGAGGGAAAGAGAGAGGCGAGATAAACCAGGGGAAAGAGACTGGCGAGGGGGGAAGAGGGAAGAGAGAGAGTTGACTGGAAATAGGGGAACGAGAGAGTTCATGGAAAAGAGGGAGTGGAGTGTAAGTAGGAAAATTAGACACGGAGGGAATAGAGGTTAAAAGAGACTGGCGAGGGAAAGGAAGGAAAAGTGACTGGCGAGGGGAAAGAGGGAAAAGAGAGGGCTGACTGGAAATAGGGAAAAGAGAGATTTCATAGAAAAGAGGAAAGCCAGAGAACAGAGAGAGGCGAGAGAAACCAGGGGAAAGAGACTGGCGAGGGAAAAGAGGGATAACAGAGTTGACGAATAACAGGGAAAAGAGAGAGGCGAGGGAAAGTGGGAAGTATTAGACACCGAGGGAAGAGAGATAACAGAGACTGGCGAGGGAAACGGGGGAAAAGTGACAGTCGAGGGAAAACTTGGAAAAGAGAGAGTTGAGAAAAAACAAGGACAAGAGAGTTAATGGAAAAGACGGAGGCGAGTGAAACTGGGAAGTATTAGACACCGACGGAAGAGAGATAACAGAGACTGCCGAGGGAAAGGGGGGAAAAGTGACTGTCGAGGGAAAAGAGAGGGTTGAGGGAAAGCAGGGGAAAGAGACTGACGAGGGAAATCAGAGGGAAAGAGACAGGCGAGGGAAAACAAGGACAAGAGAGAGTTAATGGAAAAGAGGGAGGCGAGTGCAAGTGGGAAGAATTAGACACCAAGGGAAGAGACGTAAAAGAGACTGGCGAGGGAAAGAGAGAGGCGAGATAAACCAGGGGAAAGAGACTGGCGAGGGGGGAAGAGGGAAAAGAGAGAGTTGACTGGAAATAGGGGAACGAGAGAGTTCATGGAAAAGAGGGAGTGGAGTGTAAGTGGGAAAATTAGACACGGAGGGAATAGAGGTTAAAAGAGACTAGCGAGGGAAAGGAAGGAAAAGTGACTGGCGAGGGGAAAGAGGGAAAAGAGAGGGCTGACTGGAAATAGGGAAAAGAGAGATTTCATAGAAAAGAGGAAAGCCAGGGAACAGAGAGAGGCGAGAGAAACCAGGGGAAAGAGACTGGCTAGGGAAAAGAGGGATAACAGAGTTGACGAATAACAGGGAAAAGAGAGAGGCGAGGGAAAGTGGGAAGTATTAGACACCGAGGGAAGAGAGATAACAGAGACTGGCGAGGGAAAGGGGGGAAAAGTGACTGTCGAGGGGAAAGAGGGAAAAGAGAGGGTTGAGAAAAAACAAGGACAAGAGAGTTAATGGAAAAGACGGAGGCGAGTGAAACTGGGAAGTATTAGACACCGAGGGAAGAGAGATAACAGAGACTGGCGAGGGAAAGGGGGGAAAAGTGACTGTCGAGGGGAAAGAGGGAAAAGAGAGGGTTGAGGGAAAGCAGGGGGGAGAGACTATGGAGGGAAAGCAGAGGGAAAACAAGGACAAGAGAGAGTTAATGGAAAAGAGGGAGGCGAGTGCAAGTGGGAAGAATTAGACACCGAGGGAAGAGACGTAAAAGAGACTGGCGAGGGAAAGAGAGAGGCGAGATAAACCAGGGGAAAGAGACTGGCGAGGGGGGAAGAGGGAAGAGAGAGAGTTGACTGGAAATAGGGGAACGAGAGAGTTCATGGAAAAGAGGGAGTGGAGTGTAAGTGGGAAAATTAGACACGGAGGGAATAGAGGTTAAAAGAGACTGGCGAGGGAAAGGAAGGAAAAGTGACTGGCGAGGGGAAAGAGGGAAAAGAGAGGGCTGACTGGAAATAGGGAAAAAAGAGATTTCATAGAAAAGAGGAAAGCCAGGGAACAGAGAGAGGCGAGAGAAACCAGGAGAAAGAGACTGGCGAGGGAAAAGAGGGATAACAGAGTTGACGAATAACAGGGAAAAGAGAGAGGCGAGGGAAAGTGGGAAGTATTAGACACCGACGGAAGAGAGATAACAGAGACTGGCGAGGGAAACGGGGGAAAAGTGACAGTCGAGGGAAAACTTGGAAAAGAGAGACTTGAGAAAAAACAAGGACAAGAGAGTTAATGGAAAAGAGGGAGGCGAGTGAAACTGGGAAGTATTAGACACAGAGGGAAGAGAGATAACAGAGACTGCCGAGGGAAAGGGGGGAAAACTGACTGTCGAGGGGAAAGAGGGAAAAGAGAGGGTTGAGGGAAAGCAGGGGAAAGAGACTATGGAGGGAAAGCAGAGGGAAAGAGACAGGCGAGGGAAAACAAGGACAAGAGAGAGTTAATGGAAAAGAGGGAGGCGAGTGCAAGTGGGAAGAATTAGACACCGAGGGAAGAGAGGTAACAGAGACTGACGAGGGAAAGAGAGAGGCGAGATAAACCAGGGGAAAGAGACTGGCGAGGGGGGAAGAGGGAAGAGAGAGAGTTGACTGGAAATAGGGGAACGAGAGAGTTCATGGAAAAGAAGGAGTGGAGTGTAAGTGGGAAAATTAGACACGGAGGGAATAGAGGTTAAAAGAGACTGGCGAGGGGAAGAGGGAAAAGAGAGGGCTGACTGGAAATAGGGAAAAGAGAGATTTCATAGAAAAGAGGAAAGCCAGGGAACAGAGAGGCGAGAGAAACCAGGGGAAAGAGACTGGCGAGGGAAAAGAGGGATAACAGAGTTGACGAATAACAGGGAAAAGAGAGAGGCGACGGAAAGTGGGAAGTATTAGACACCGACGGAAGAGAGATAACAGAGACTGCCGAGGGAAAGGGGGGGAAAGTGCCTGTCGAGGGAAAACTTGGAAAAGAGAGGGTTGAGGGAAAGCAGGGGAAAAGAGACAGGCGAGGGAAGACAAGGACAAGAGAGAGTTCATGGAAAAGAGAGGGGCGAGGGAAAGTGGGAAGTATTAGACACCGAGGGAAGAGAGATAACAGAGACTGGCGAGGGAAAGGGGGGAAAAGTGACTGTCGAGGGGAAAGAGGGAAAAGAGAGGGTTGAGAAAAAACAAGGACAAGAGAGTTAATGGAAAAGACGGAGGCGAGTGAAACTGGGAAGTATTCGACACCGAGGGAAGAGAGATAACAGAGACTGGCGAGGGAAAGGGGGGAAAAGTGACTGTCGAGGGGAAAGAGGGAAAAGAGAGGGTTGAGGGAAAGCAGGGGAAAGAGACTATGGAGGGAAAGCAGAGGGAAAACAAGGACAAGAGAGAGTTAATGGAAAAGAGGGAGGCGAGTGCAAGTGGGAAGAATTAGACACCGAGGGAAGAGACGTAAAAGAGACTGGCGAGGGAAAGAGAGAGGCGAGATAAACCAGGGGAAAGAGACTGGCGAGGGAAAAGAGGATTAACAGAGTTGAATAACAGGGAAAAGAGAGAGGCGTGTGAAAGTGGAAAAATTAGACCTAGAGGGAAGAGAGGTAAAAGAGAGAGGGGAGGGCAACGAGGGACAACAGAGAATTGAGGAATGAGAGGGGAAAGAGGGAGTCGGGTGAAAGTGGGAAGAATTAGACACCGAGGGAAGAGACATAACAGAGACTGGCGAGGGAAACGGGGGAAAAGTGACAGTCGAGGGAAAACTTGGAAAAGAGAGAGTTGAGAAAAAACAAGGACAGAGAGTTAATGGAAAAGACGGAGGCGAGTGAAACTGGGAAGTATTAGACACCGAGGGAAGAGAGATAACAGAGACTGCCGAGGGAAAGGGGGGAAAAGTGACTGTCGAGGGGAAAGAGGGAAAAGAGAGGGTTGAGGGAAAGCAGGGGAAAGAGACTGAGAAGGGAAATCAGAGGGAAAGAGACAGGCGAGGGAAAACAAGGACAAGAGAGAGTTAATGGAAAAGAGGGAGGCGAGTGCAAGTGGGAAGAATTAGACACCAAGGGAAGAGACGTAAAAGAGACTGGCGAGGGAAAGAGAGAGGCGAGATAAACCAGGGGGAAGAGACTGGCGAGGGAAAAGAGGGATAACAGAGTTGACGAATAACAGGGAAAAGAGAGAGGCGAGGGAAACTGGGAAGAATTAGACACCGAGGGAAGAGACATAACAGAGACTGGCGAGGGAAAGGGGGGAAAAGTGACTGGCGAGGGGAAAGAGGGAAAAGAGAGGGCTGACTGGAAATAGGGAAAAGAGAGATTTCATAGAAAAGAGGAAAGCCAGGGAACAGAGAGAGGCGAGAGAAACCAGGGGAAAGAGACTGGCGAGGGAAAAGAGGGATAACAGAGTTGACGAATAACAGGGAAAAGAGAGAGGCGAGGGAAAGTGGGAAGTATTAGACACCGACGGAAGAGAGATAACAGAGACTGGCGAGGGAAACGGGGAAAAGTGACAGTCGAGGGAAAACTTGGAAAAGAGAGAGTTGAGAAAAAACAAGGACAAGAGAGAGTTAATGGAAAAGAGGGAGGCGAGTGAAAGTGGGAAGAATTAGACACCGAGGGAAGAGAGATAACAGAGACTGGCGAGGGAAAGGGGGGAAAAGTGACTGTCGAGGGGAAAGAGGGAAAAGAGAGGGTTGAGGGAAAGCAGGGGGGAGAGACTATGGAGGGAAAGCAGAGGGAAAGAGACAGGCGAGGGAAAACAAGGACAAGAGAGAGTTAATGGAAAAGAGGGAGGCGAGTGAAAGTGGGAAAAATTAGACACCAAGGGAAGAGACGTAAAAGAGACTGGCGAGGGAAAGAGAGAGGCGAGATAAACCAGGGGAAAGAGACTGGCGAGGGGGGAAGAGGGAAGAGAGAGAGTTGACTGGAAATAGGGGAACGAGAGAGTTCATGGAAAAGAGGGAGTGGAGTGTAAGTAGGAAAATTAGACACGGAGGGAATAGAGGTTAAAAGAGACTGGCGAGGGAAAGGAAGGAAAAGTGACTGGCGAGGGGAAAGAGGGAAAAGAGAGGGCTGACTGGAAATAGGGAAAAGAGAGATTTCATAGAAAAGAGGAAAGCCAGAGAACAGAGAGAGGCGAGAGAAACCAGGGGAAAGAGACTGGCGAGGGAAAAGAGGGATAACAGAGTTGACGAATAACAGGGAAAAGAGAGAGGCGAGGGAAAGTGGGAAGTATTAGACACCGAGGGAAGAGAGATAACAGAGACTGGCGAGGGAAACGGGGGAAAAGTGACAGTCGAGGGAAAACTTGGAAAAGAGAGAGTTGAGAAAAAACAAGGACAAGAGAGTTAATGGAAAAGACGGAGGCGAGTGAAACTGGGAAGTATTAGACACCGACGGAAGAGAGATAACAGAGACTGCCGAGGGAAAGGGGGGAAAAGTGACTGTCGAGGGAAAAGAGAGGGTTGAGGGAAAGCAGGGGAAAGAGACTGACGAGGGAAATCAGAGGGAAAGAGACAGGCGAGGGAAAACAAGGACAAGAGAGAGTTAATGGAAAAGAGGGAGGCGAGTGAAAGTGGGAAGAATTAGACACCAAGGGAAGAGACGTAAAAGAGACTGGCGAGGGAAAGAGAGAGGCGAGATAAACCAGGGGAAAGAGACTGGCGAGGGGGGAAGAGGGAAAAGAGAGAGTTGACTGGAAATAGGGGAACGAGAGAGTTCATGGAAAAGAGGGAGTGGAGTGTAAGTGGGAAAATTAGACACGGAGGGAATAGAGGTTAAAAGAGACTAGCGAGGGAAAGGAAGGAAAAGTGACTGGCGAGGGGAAAGAGGGAAAAGAGAGGGCTGACTGGAAATAGGGAAAAGAGAGATTTCATAGAAAAGAGGAAAGCCAGGGAACAGAGAGAGGCGAGAGAAACCAGGGGAAAGAGACTGGCTAGGGAAAAGAGGGATAACAGAGTTGACGAATAACAGGGAAAAGAGAGAGGCGAGGGAAAGTGGGAAGTATTAGACACCGAGGGAAGAGAGATAACAGAGACTGGCGAGGGAAAGGGGGGAAAAGTGACTGTCGAGGGGAAAGAGGGAAAAGAGAGGGTTGAGAAAAAACAAGGACAAGAGAGTTAATGGAAAAGACGGAGGCGAGTGAAACTGGGAAGTATTAGACACCGAGGGAAGAGAGATAACAGAGACTGGCGAGGGAAAGGGGGGAAAAGTGACTGTCGAGGGGAAAGAGGGAAAAGAGAGGGTTGAGGGAAAGCAGGGGAAAGAGACTATGGAGGGAAAGCAGAGGGAAAGAGACAGGCGAGGGAAAACAAGGACAAGAGAGAGTTAATGGAAAAGAGGGAGGCGAGTGCAAGTGGGAAGAATTAGACACCGAGGGAAGAGAGGTAACAGAGACTGACGAGGGAAAGAGAGAGGCGAGATAAACCAGGGGAAAGAGACTGGCGAGGGGGGAAGAGGGAAGAGAGAGAGTTGACTGGAAATAGGGGAACGAGAGAGTTCATGGAAAAGAAGGAGTGGAGTGTAAGTGGGAAAATTAGACACGGAGGGAATAGAGGTTAAAAGAGACTGGCGAGGGGAAGAGGGAAAAGAGAGGGCTGACTGGAAATAGGGAAAAGAGAGATTTCATAGAAAAGAGGAAAGCCAGGGAACAGAGAGGCGAGAGAAACCAGGGGAAAGAGACTGGCGAGGGAAAAGAGGGATAACAGAGTTGACGAATAACAGGGAAAAGAGAGAGGCGACGGAAAGTGGGAAGTATTAGACACCGACGGAAGAGAGATAACAGAGACTGCCGAGGGAAAGGGGGGGAAAGTGCCTGTCGAGGGAAAACTTGGAAAAGAGAGGGTTGAGGGAAAGCAGGGGAAAAGAGACAGGCGAGGGAAGACAAGGACAAGAGAGAGTTCATGGAAAAGAGAGGGGCGAGGGAAAGTGGGAAGTATTAGACACCGAGGGAAGAGACATAACAGAGACTGGCGAGGGAAAGGGGGGAAAAGTGACAGTCGAGGGAAAACTTGGAAAAGAGAGAGTTGAGAAAAAAACAAGGACAGAGAGTTAATGGAAAAGAGGGAGGCGAGTGAAACTGGGAAGTATTAGACACCGAGGGAAGAGAGATAACAGAGACTGGCGAGGGAAAGGGGGGAAAAGTGACTGTCGAGGGGAAAGAGGGAAAAGAGAGGGTTGAGAAAAAACAAGGACAAGAGAGTTAATGGAAAAGACGGAGGCGAGTGAAACTGGGAAGTATTCGACACCGAGGGAAGAGAGATAACAGAGACTGGCGAGGGAAAGGGGGGAAAAGTGACTGTCGAGGGGAAAGAGGGAAAAGAGAGGGTTGAGGGAAAGCAGGGGAAAGAGACTATGGAGGGAAAGCAGAGGGAAAACAAGGACAAGAGAGAGTTAATGGAAAAGAGGGAGGCGAGTGCAAGTGGGAAGAATTAGACACCGAGGGAAGAGACGTAAAAGAGACTGGCGAGGGAAAGAGAGAGGCGAGATAAACCAGGGGAAAGAGACTGGCGAGGGAAAAGAGGATTAACAGAGTTGAATAACAGGGAAAAGAGAGAGGCGTGTGAAAGTGGAAAAATTAGACCTAGAGGGAAGAGAGGTAAAAGAGAGAGGGGAGGGCAACGAGGGACAACAGAGAATTGAGGAATGAGAGGGGAAAGAGGGAGTCGGGTGAAAGTGGGAAGAATTAGACACCGAGGGAAGAGACATAACAGAGACTGGCGAGGGAAACGGGGGAAAAGTGACAGTCGAGGGAAAACTTGGAAAAGAGAGAGTTGAGAAAAAACAAGGACAGAGAGTTAATGGAAAAGACGGAGGCGAGTGAAACTGGGAAGTATTAGACACCGAGGGAAGAGAGATAACAGAGACTGCCGAGGGAAAGGGGGGAAAAGTGACTGTCGAGGGGAAAGAGGGAAAAGAGAGGGTTGAGGGAAAGCAGGGGAAAGAGACTGAGAAGGGAAATCAGAGGGAAAGAGACAGGCGAGGGAAAACAAGGACAAGAGAGAGTTAATGGAAAAGAGGGAGGCGAGTGCAAGTGGGAAGAATTAGACACCAAGGGAAGAGAGGTAAAAGAGACTGGCGAGGGAAAGAGAGAGGCGAGATAAACCAGGGGGAAGAGACTGGCGAGGGAAAAGAGGGATAACAGAGTTGACGAATAACAGGGAAAAGAGAGAGGCGAGGGAAACTGGGAAGAATTAGACACCGAGGGAAGAGACATAACAGAGACTGGCGAGGGAAAGGGGGGAAAAGTGACAGTCGAGGGAAAACTTGGAAAAGAGAGAGTTGAGAAAAAAACAAGGACAGAGAGTTAATGGAAAAGAGGGAGGCGAGTGAAACTGGGAAGTATTAGACACCGAGGGAAGAGAGATAACAGAGACTGGCGAGGGAAAGGGGGGAAAAGTGACTGTCGAGGGGAAAGAGGGAAAAGAGAGGGTTGAGAAAAAACAAGGACAAGAGAGTTAATGGAAAAGACGGAGGCGAGTGAAACTGGGAAGTATTCGACACCGAGGGAAGAGAGATAACAGAGACTGGCGAGGGAAAGGGGGGAAAAGTGACTGTCGAGGGGAAAGAGGGAAAAGAGAGGGTTGAGGGAAAGCAGGGGAAAGAGACTATGGAGGGAAAGCAGAGGGAAAACAAGGACAAGAGAGAGTTAATGGAAAAGAGGGAGGCGAGTGCAAGTGGGAAGAATTAGACACCGAGGGAAGAGACGTAAAAGAGACTGGCGAGGGAAAGAGAGAGGCGAGATAAACCAGGGGAAAGAGACTGGCGAGGGAAAAGAGGATTAACAGAGTTGAATAACAGGGAAAAGAGAGAGGCGTGTGAAAGTGGAAAAATTAGACCTAGAGGGAAGAGAGGTAAAAGAGAGAGGGGAGGGCAACGAGGGACAACAGAGAATTGAGGAATGAGAGGGGAAAGAGGGAGTCGGGTGAAAGTGGGAAGAATTAGACACCGAGGGAAGAGACATAACAGAGACTGGCGAGGGAAACGGGGGAAAAGTGACAGTCGAGGGAAAACTTGGAAAAGAGAGAGTTGAGAAAAAACAAGGACAGAGAGTTAATGGAAAAGACGGAGGCGAGTGAAACTGGGAAGTATTAGACACCGAGGGAAGAGAGATAACAGAGACTGCCGAGGGAAAGGGGGGAAAAGTGACTGTCGAGGGGAAAGAGGGAAAAGAGAGGGTTGAGGGAAAGCAGGGGAAAGAGACTGAGAAGGGAAATCAGAGGGAAAGAGACAGGCGAGGGAAAACAAGGACAAGAGAGAGTTAATGGAAAAGAGGGAGGCGAGTGCAAGTGGGAAGAATTAGACACCAAGGGAAGAGAGGTAAAAGAGACTGGCGAGGGAAAGAGAGAGGCGAGATAAACCAGGGGGAAGAGACTGGCGAGGGAAAAGAGGGATAACAGAGTTGACGAATAACAGGGAAAAGAGAGAGGCGAGGGAAACTGGGAAGAATTAGACACCGAGGGAAGAGACATAACAGAGACTGGCGAGGGAAAGGAAGGAAAAGTGACTGGCGAGGGGAAAGAGGGAAAAGAGAGGGCTGACTGGAAATAGGGAAAAGAGAGATTTCATAGAAAAGAGGAAAGCCAGGGAACAGAGAGAGGCGAGAGAAACCAGGGGAAAGAGACTGGCGAGGGAAAAGAGGGATAACAGAGTTGACGAATAACAGGGAAAAGAGAGAGGCGAGGGAAAGTGGGAAGTATTAGACACCGACGGAAGAGAGATAACAGAGACTGGCGAGGGAAACGGGGGAAAAGTGACAGTCGAGGGAAAACTTGGAAAAGAGAGACTTGAGAAAAAACAAGGACAAGAGAGTTAATGGAAAAGACGGAGGCGAGTGAAACTGGGAAGTATTAGACACCGAGGGAAGAGAGATAACAGAGACTGGCGAGGGAAAGGGGGGAAAAGTGACTGTCGAGGGGAAAGAGGGAAAAGAGAGGGTTGAGGGAAAGCAGGGGGGAGAGACTATGGAGGGAAAGCAGAGGGAAAACAAGGACAAGAGAGAGTTAATGGAAAAGAGGGAGGCGAGTGCAAGTGGGAAGAATTAGACACCGAGGGAAGAGACGTAAAAGAGACTGGCGAGGGAAAGAGAGAGGCGAGAGAAACCAGGGGAAAGAGACTGGCGAGGGAAAAGAGGGATAACAGAGTTGACGAATAACAGGGAAAAGAGAGAGGCGTGTGAAAGTGGAAAAATTAGACCTAGAGGAAAGAGAGGTAAAAGAGAGAGGGGAGGGCAACGAGGGACAACAGAGAATTGAGGAATGAGAGGGGAAAGAGGGAGTCGGGTGAAAGTGGGAAGAATTAGACACCGAGGGAAGAGACATAACAGAGACTGGCGAGGGAAAGGGGGGAAAAGTGACTGTCGAGGGAAAAGAGAGGGTTGAGGGAAAGCAGAGGGAAAGAGACAGGCGATGGAAAACAAGGACAAGAGAGAGTTAATAGAAAAAAGAGGGAGGCGAGTGCAAGTGGGAAGAATTAGACACCGAGGGAAGAGAGATAACAGAGACTGCCGAGGGAAAGGGGGGAAAAGTGACTGGCGGGGGGAAAAGTGACTGGCGAGGGGAAAGAGGGAAAAGAGAGGGCTGACTGGAAATAGGGAAAAGAGAGATTTCATAGAAAAGAGGAAAGCCAGGGAACAGAGAGAGGCGAGAGAAACCAGGGGAAAGAGACTGGCTAGGGAAAAGAGGGATAACAGAGTTGACGGATAACAGAGTTGACGAATAACAGGGAAAAGAGAGAGGCGTGTGAAAGTGGAAAAATTAGACCTAGAGGAAAGAGAGGTAAAAGAGAGAGGGGAGGGCAACGAGGGACAACAGAGAATTGAGGAATGAGAGGGGAAAGAGGGAGTCGGGTGAAAGTGGGAAGAATTAGACACCGAGGGAAGAGACATAACAGAGATTGGCGAGGGAAACGGGGGAAAAGTGACAGTCGAGGGGAAACTTGGAAAAGAGAAAGAGTTGAGAAAAAGCAAGGACAAGAGAGTTAATGGAAAGAGGGAGCGAGTGAAACTGGGAAGTATTAGACACCGAGGGAAGAGAGATAACAGAGACTGCCGAGGGAAAGTGGGGAAAAGTGCCTGTCGAGGGAAAACTTGGAAAAGAGTGGGTTGAGGGAAAGCAGGGGGGAGAGACTATGGAGGGAAAGCAGAGGGAAAGAGACAGGCGAGGGAAGACAAGGACAAGAGAGAGTTCATGGAAAAGAGAGGGGCGAGGGAAAGTGGGAAGTATTAGACACCGAGGGAAGAGAGATAAGAGAGACTGGCGAGGGAAAGGGGGGAAAAGTGACAGTCGAGGGGAAACTTGGAAAAGAGAAAGAGTTGAGAAAAAACAAGGACAAGAGAGTTAATGGAAAGAGGGAGCGAGTGAAACTGGGAAGTATTAGACACCGAGGGAAGAGAGATAACAGAGACTGGCGAGGGAAAGGGGGGGAAAGTGCCTGTCGAGGGAAAACTTGGAAAAGAGAGGGTTGAGGGAAAGCAGGGGAAAAGAGACAGGTGAGGGAAGACAAGGACAAGAGAGAGTTCATGGAAAAGAGAGGGGCGAGGGAAAGTGGGAAGTATTAGACACCGAGGGAAGAGAGATAACAGAGACTGGCGAGGGAAAGGGGGGAAAAGTGACTGTCGAGGGGAAAGAGGGAAAAGAGAGGGTTGAGGGAAAGCAGGGGAAAGAGACTATGGAGGGAAATCAGAGGGAAAACAAGGACAAGAGAGAGTTAATGGAAAAGAGGGAGGCGAGTGCAAGTGGGAAGAATTAGACACCAAGGGAAGAGACGTAAAAGAGACTGGCGAGGGAAAGACAGAGGCGAGATAAACCAGGGGAAAGAGACTGGCGAGGGGGGAAGAGGGAAGAGAGAGAGTTGACTGGAAATAGGGGAACGAGAGAGTTCATGGAAAAGAGGGAGTGGAGTGTAAGTGGGAAAATTAGACACGGAGGGAATAGAGGTTAAAAGAGACTGGCGAGGGAAAGGAAGGAAAAGTGACTGGCGAGGGGAAAGAGGGAAAAGAGAGGGCTGACTGGAAATAGGGAAAAGAGAGATTTCATAGAAAAGAGGAAAGCCAGGGAACAGAGAGAGGCGAGAGAAACCAGGGGAAAGAGACTGGCGAGGGAAAAGAGGGATAACAGAGTTGACGAATAACAGGGAAAAGAGAGAGGCGAGGGAAAGTGGGAAGTATTAGACACCGAGGAAAGAGAGATAACAGAGACTGGCGAGGGAAAGGGGGGGAAAGTGCCTGTCGAGGGGAAAGAGGGAAAAGAGAGGGTTGAGGGAAAGCAGGGGGGAGAGACTATGGAGGGAAAGCAGAGGGAAAGAGACAGGCGAGGGAAAACAAGGACAAGAGAGAGTTAATGGAAAAGAGGGAGGCGAGTGCAAGTGGGAAGAATTAGACACCAAGGGAAGAGACGTAAAAGAGACTGGCGAGGGAAAGAGAGAGGCGAGATAAACCAGGGGAAAGAGACTGGCGAGGGGGGGGAAGAGGGAAGAGAGAGAGTTGACTGGAAATAGGGGAACGAGAGAGTTCATGGAAAAGAGGGAGTGGAGTGTAAGTGGGAAAACTAGACACGGAGGGAATAGAGGTTAAAAGAGACTGGCGAGGGAAAGGAAGGAAAAGTGACTGGCGAGGGGAAAGAGGGAAAAGAGAGGGCTGACTGGAAATAGGGAAAAGAGAGATTTCATAGAAAAGAGGAAAGCCAGGGAACAGAGAGAGGCGAGAGAAACCAGGGGAAAGAGACTGGCGAGGGAAAAGAGGGATAACAGAGTTGACGAATAACAGGGAAAAGAGAGAGGCGAGGGAAAGTGGGAAGTATTAGACACCGAGGGAAGAGAGATAACAGAGACTGGCGAGGGAAACGGGGGAAAAGTGACAGTCGAGGGGAAACTTGGAAAAGAGAAAGAGTTGAGAAAAAACAAGGACAAGAGAGTTAATGGAAAAGAGGGAGCGAGTGAAACTGGGAAGTATTAGACACCGAGGGAAGAGAGATAACAGAGAGTGCCGAGGGAAAGGGGGGAAAAGTGCCTGTCGAGGGAAAACTTGGAAAAGAGTGGGTTGAGGGAAAGCAGGGGGGAGAGACTATGGAGGGAAAGCAGAGGGAAAGAGACAGGCGAGGGAAAACAAGGACAAGAGAGAGTTAATGGAAAAGAGGGAGGCGAGTGCAAGTGGGAAGAATTAGACACCAAGGGAAGAGACATAAAAGAGACTGGCGAGGGAAAGAGAGAGGCGAGATAAACCAGGGGAAAGAGACTGGCGAGGGGGGAAGAGGGAAGAGAGAGAGTTGACTGGAAATAGGGGAACGAGAGAGTTCATGGAAAAGAGGGAGTGGAGTGTAAGTAGGAAAATTAGACACGGAGGGAATAGAGGTTAAAAGAGACTGGCGAGGGAAAGGAAGGAAAAGTGACTGGCGAGGGGAAAGAGGGAAAAGAGAGGGCTGACTGGAAATAGGGAAAAGAGAGATTTCATAGAAAAGAGGAAAGCCAGGGAACAGAGAGAGGCGAGAGAAACCAGGGGAAAGAGACTGGCGAGGGAAAAGAGGGATAACAGAGTTGACGAATAACAGGGAAAAGAGAGAGGCGAGGGAAAGTGGGAAGTATTAGACACCGAGGGAAGAGAGATAACAGAGACTGGCGAGGGAAACGGGGGAAAAGTGACAGTCGAGGGAAAACTTGGAAAAGAGAGAGTTGAGAAAAAACAAGGACAAGAGAGTTAATGGAAAAGACGGAGGCGAGTGAAACTGGGAAGTATTAGACACCGACGGAAGAGAGATAACAGAGACTGGCGAGGGAAAGGGGGGAAAAGTGACTGTCGAGGGAAAAGAGAGGGTTGAGGGAAAGCAGGGGAAAGAGACTGAGAAGGGAAATCAGAGGGAAAGAGACAGGCGAGGGAAAACAAGGACAAGAGAGAGTTAATGGAAAAGAGGGAGGCGAGTGCAAGTGGGAAGAATTAGACACCGAGGGAAGAGACGTAAAAGAGACTGGCGAGGGAAAGAGAGAGGCGAGATAAACCAGGGGAAAGAGACTGGCGAGGGGGGAAGAGGGAAAAGAGAGAGTTGACTGGAAATAGGGGAACGAGAGAGTTCATGGAAAAGAGGGAGTGGAGTGTAAGTGGGAAAATTAGACACGGAGGGAATAGAGGTTAAAAGAGACTAGCGAGGGAAAGGAAGGAAAAGTGACTGGCGAGGGGAAAGAGGGAAAAGAGAGGGCTGACTGGAAATAGGGAAAAGAGAGATTTCATAGAAAAGAGGAAAGCCAGGGAACAGAGAGAGGCGAGAGAAACCAGGGGAAAGAGACTGGCTAGGGAAAAGAGGGATAACAGAGTTGACGAATAACAGGGAAAAGAGAGAGGCGAGGGAAAGTGGGAAGTATTAGACACCGAGGGAAGAGAGATAACAGAGACTGGCGAGGGAAAGGGGGGAAAAGTGACTGTCGAGGGGAAAGAGGGAAAAGAGAGGGTTGAGAAAAAACAAGGACAAGAGAGTTAATGGAAAAGACGGAGGCGAGTGAAACTGGGAAGTATTAGACACCGAGGGAAGAGAGATAACAGAGACTGGCGAGGGAAAGGGGGGAAAAGTGACTGTCGAGGGGAAAGAGGGAAAAGAGAGGGTTGAGGGAAAGCAGGGGGGAGAGACTATGGAGGGAAAGCAGAGGGAAAACAAGGACAAGAGAGAGTTAATGGAAAAGAGGGAGGCGAGTGCAAGTGGGAAGAATTAGACACCGAGGGAAGAGACGTAAAAGAGACTGGCGAGGGAAAGAGAGAGGCGAGATAAACCAGGGGAAAGAGACTGGCGAGGGAAAAGAGGGATAACAGAGTTGACGAATAACAGGGAAAAGAGAGAGGCGTGTGAAAGTGGAAAAATTAGACCTAGAGGAAAGAGAGGTAAAACAGAGAGGGGAGGGCAACGAGGGACAACAGAGAATTGAGGAATGAGAGGGGAAAGAGGGAGTCGGGTGAAAGTGGGAAGAATTAGACACCGAGGGAAGAGACATAACAGAGACTGGCGAGGGAAAGGGGGGAAAAGTGACTGTCGAGGGAAAAGAGAGGGTTGAGGGAAAGCAGAGGGAAAGAGACAGGCGATGGAAAACAAGGACAAGAGAGAGTTAATAGAAAAAAGAGGGAGGCGAGTGCAAGTGGGAAGAATTAGACACCGAGGGAAGAGAGATAACAGAGACTGCCGAGGGAAAGGGGGGAAAAGTGACTGGCGGGGGGAAAAGTGACTGGCGAGGGGAAAGAGGGAAAAGAGAGGGCTGACTGGAAATAGGGAAAAGAGAGATTTCATAGAAAAGAGGAAAGCCAGGGAACAGAGAGAGGCGAGAGAAACCAGGGGAAAGAGACTGGCTAGGGAAAAGAGGGATAACAGAGTTGACGGATAACAGAGTTGACGAATAACAGGGAAAAGAGAGAGGCGTGTGAAAGTGGAAAAATTAGACCTAGAGGGAAGAGAGGTAAAAGAGAGAGGGGAGGGCAACGAGGGACAACAGAGAATTGAGGAATGAGAGGGGAAAGAGGGAGTCGGGTGAAAGTGGGAAGAATTAGACACCGAGGGAAGAGACATAACAGAGATTGGCGAGGGAAACGGGGGAAAAGTGACAGTCGAGGGGAAACTTGGAAAAGAGAAAGAGTTGAGAAAAAACGAGGACAAGAGAGTTAATGGAAAGAGGGAGCGAGTGAAACTGGGAAGTATTAGACACCGAGGGAAGAGAGATAACAGAGACTGCCGAGGGAAAGTGGGGAAAAGTGCCTGTCGAGGGAAAACTTGGAAAAGAGTGGGTTGAGGGAAAGCAGGGGGGAGAGACTATGGAGGGAAAGCAGAGGGAAAGAGACAGGCGAGGGAAGACAAGGACAAGAGAGAGTTCATGGAAAAGAGAGGGGCGAGGGAAAGTGGGAAGTATTAGACACCGAGGGAAGAGAGATAAGAGAGACTGGCGAGGGAAAGGGGGGAAAAGTGACAGTCGAGGGGAAACTTGGAAAAGAGAAAGAGTTGAGAAAAAACAAGGACAAGAGAGTTAATGGAAAGAGGGAGCGAGTGAAACTGGGAAGTATTAGACACCGAGGGAAGAGAGATAACAGAGACTGGCGAGGGAAAGGGGGGAAAAGTGACTGTCGAGGGGAAAGAGGGAAAAGAGAGGGTTGAGGGAAAGCAGGGGAAAGAGACTATGGAGGGAAAGCAGAGGGAAAACAAGGACAAGAGAGAGTTAATGGAAAAGAGGGAGGCGAGTGCAAGTGGGAAGAATTAGACACCAAGGGAAGAGACGTAAAAGAGACTGGCGAGGGAAAGAGAGAGGCGAGATAAACCAGGGGAAAGAGACTGGCGAGGGGGGGGAAGAGGGAAGAGAGAGAGTTGACTGGAAATAGGGGAACGAGAGAGTTCATGGAAAAGAGGGAGTGGAGTGTAAGTGGGAAAATTAGACACGGAGGGAATAGAGGTTAAAAGAGACTGGCGAGGGAAAGGAAGGAAAAGTGACTGGCGAGGGGAAAGAGGGAAAAGAGAGGGCTGACTGGAAATAGGGAAAAGAGAGATTTCATAGAAAAGAGGAAAGCCAGGGAACAGAGAGAGGCGAGAGAAACCAGGGGAAAGAGACTGGCTAGGGAAAAGAGGGATAACAGAGTTGACGAATAACAGGGAAAAGAGAGAGGCGAGGGAAAGTGGGAAGTATTAGACACCGAGGGAAGAGAGATAACAGAGACTGGCGAGGGAAAGGGGGGAAAAGTGACTGTCGAGGGGAAAGAGGGAAAAGAGAGGGTTGAGAAAAAACAAGGACAAGAGAGTTAATGGAAAAGACGGAGGCGAGTGAAACTGGGAAGTATTCGACACCGAGGGAAGAGAGATAACAGAGACTGGCGAGGGAAAGGGGGGAAAAGTGACTGTCGAGGGGAAAGAGGGAAAAGAGAGGGTTGAGGGAAAGCAGGGGGGAGAGACTATGGAGGGAAAGCAGAGGGAAAACAAGGACAAGAGAGAGTTAATGGAAAAGAGGGAGGCGAGTGCAAGTGGGAAGAATTAGACACCGAGGGAAGAGACGTAAAAGAGACTGGCGAGGGAAAGAGAGAGGCGAGATAAACCAGGGGAAAGAGACTGGCGAGGGAAAAGAGGGATAACAGAGTTGACGAATAACAGGGAAAAGAGAGAGGCGTGTGAAAGTGGAAAAATTAGACCTAGAGGAAAGAGAGGTAAAACAGAGAGGGGAGGGCAACGAGGGACAACAGAGAATTGAGGAATGAGAGGGGAAAGAGGGAGTCGGGTGAAAGTGGGAAGAATTAGACACCGAGGGAAGAGACATAACAGAGACTGGCGAGGGAAAGGGGGGAAAAGTGACTGTCGAGGGAAAAGAGAGGGTTGAGGGAAAGCAGAGGGAAAGAGACAGGCGATGGAAAACAAGGACAAGAGAGAGTTAATAGAAAAAAGAGGGAGGCGAGTGCAAGTGGGAAGAATTAGACACCGAGGGAAGAGAGATAACAGAGACTGCCGAGGGAAAGGGGGGAAAAGTGACTGGCGGGGGGAAAAGTGACTGGCGAGGGGAAAGAGGGAAAAGAGAGGGCTGACTGGAAATAGGGAAAAGAGAGATTTCATAGAAAAGAGGAAAGCCAGGGAACAGAGAGAGGCGAGAGAAACCAGGGGAAAGAGACTGGCTAGGGAAAAGAGGGATAACAGAGTTGACGGATAACAGAGTTGACGAATAACAGGGAAAAGAGAGAGGCGTGTGAAAGTGGAAAAATTAGACCTAGAGGGAAGAGAGGTAAAAGAGAGAGGGGAGGGCAACGAGGGACAACAGAGAATTGAGGAATGAGAGGGGAAAGAGGGAGTCGGGTGAAAGTGGGAAGAATTAGACACCGAGGGAAGAGACATAACAGAGATTGGCGAGGGAAACGGGGGAAAAGTGACAGTCGAGGGGAAACTTGGAAAAGAGAAAGAGTTGAGAAAAAGCAAGGACAAGAGAGTTAATGGAAAGAGGGAGCGAGTGAAACTGGGAAGTATTAGACACCGAGGGAAGAGAGATAACAGAGACTGCCGAGGGAAAGTGGGGAAAAGTGCCTGTCGAGGGAAAACTTGGAAAAGAGTGGGTTGAGGGAAAGCAGGGGGGAGAGACTATGGAGGGAAAGCAGAGGGAAAGAGACAGGCGAGGGAAGACAAGGACAAGAGAGAGTTCATGGAAAAGAGAGGGGCGAGGGAAAGTGGGAAGTATTAGACACCGAGGGAAGAGAGATAAGAGAGACTGGCGAGGGAAAGGGGGGAAAAGTGACAGTCGAGGGGAAACTTGGAAAAGAGAAAGAGTTGAGAAAAAACAAGGACAAGAGAGTTAATGGAAAGAGGGAGCGAGTGAAACTGGGAAGTATTAGACACCGAGGGAAGAGAGATAACAGAGACTGGCGAGGGAAAGGGGGGGAAAGTGCCTGTCGAGGGAAAACTTGGAAAAGAGAGGGTTGAGGGAAAGCAGGGGGGAGAGACTATGGAGGGAAAGCAGGGGAAAAGAGACAGGTGAGGGAAGACAAGGACAAGAGAGAGTTCATGGAAAAGAGAGGGGCGAGGGAAAGTGGGAAGTATTAGACACCGAGGGAAGAGAGATAACAGAGACTGCCGAGGGAAAGGGGGGAAAAGTGACTGTCGAGGGGAAAGAGGGAAAAGAGAGGGTTGAGGGAAAGCAGGGGAAAGAGACTATGGAGGGAAAGCAGAGGGAAAACAAGGACAAGAGAGAGTTAATGGAAAAGAGGGAGGCGAGTGCAAGTGGGAAGAATTAGACACCAAGGGAAGAGACGTAAAAGAGAGTGGCGAGGGAAAGAGAGAGGCGAGATAAACCAGGGGAAAGAGACTGGCGAGGGGGGGGAAGAGGGAAGAGAGAGAGTTGACTGGAAATAGGGGAACGAGAGAGTTCATGGAAAAGAGGGAGTGGAGTGTAAGTGGGAAAACTAGACACGGAGGGAATAGAGGTTAAAAGAGACTGGCGAGGGAAAGGAAGGAAAAGTGACTGGCGAGGGGAAGAGGGAAAAGAGAGGGCTGACTGGAAATAGGGAAAAGAGAGATTTCATAGAAAAGAGGAAAGCCAGGGAACAGAGAGAGGCGAGAGAAACCAGGGGAAAGAGACTGGCGAGGGAAAAGAGGGATAACAGAGTTGACGAATAACAGGGAAAAGAGAGAGGCGAGGGAAAGTGGGAAGTATTAGACACCGACGGAAGAGAGATAACAGAGACTGGCGAGGGAAACGGGGGAAAAGTGACAGTCGAGGGGAAACTTGGAACAGAGAAAGAGTTGAGAAAAAACAAGGACAAGAGAGTTAATGGAAAAGAGGGAGCGAGTGAAACTGGGAAGTATTAGACACCGAGGGAAGAGAGATAACAGAGACTGGCGAGGGAAAGGGGGGAAAAGTGACTGTCGAGGGGAAAGAGGGAAAAGAGAGGGTTGAGGGAAAGCAGGGGGGAGAGACTATGGAGGGAAAGCAGAGGGAAAGAGACAGGCGAGGGAAAACAAGGACAAGAGAGAGTTAATGGAAAAGAGGGAGGCGAGTGCAAGTGGGAAGAATTAGACACCAAGGGAAGAGACATAAAAGAGACTGGCGAGGGAAAGAGAGAGGCGAGATAAACCAGGGGAAAGAGACTGGCGAGGGGGGAAGAGGGAAGAGAGAGAGTTGACTGGAAATAGGGGAACGAGAGAGTTCATGGAAAAGAGGGAGTGGAGTGTAAGTAGGAAAATTAGACACGGAGGGAATAGAGGTTAAAAGAGACTGGCGAGGGAAAGGAAGGAAAAGTGACTGGCGAGGGGAAAGAGGGAAAAGAGAGGGCTGACTGGAAATAGGGAAAAGAGAGATTTCATAGAAAAGAGGAAAGCCAGGGAACAGAGAGAGGCGAGAGAAACCAGGGGAAAGAGACTGGCGAGGGAAAAGAGGGATAACAGAGTTGACGAATAACAGGGAAAAGAGAGAGGCGAGGGAAAGTGGGAAGTATTAGACACCGAGGGAAGAGAGATAACAGAGACTGGCGAGGGAAACGGGGGAAAAGTGACAGTCGAGGGAAAACTTGGAAAAGAGAGAGTTGAGAAAAAACAAGGACAAGAGAGTTAATGGAAAAGACGGAGGCGAGTGAAACTGGGAAGTATTAGACACCGACGGAAGAGAGATAACAGAGACTGGCGAGGGAAAGGGGGGAAAAGTGACTGTCGAGGGAAAAGAGAGGGTTGAGGGAAAGCAGGGGAAAGAGACTGACGAGGGAAATCAGAGGGAAAGAGACAGGCGAGGGAAAACAAGGACAAGAGAGAGTTAATGGAAAAGAGGGAGGCGAGTGCAAGTGGGAAGAATTAGACACCGAGGGAAGAGACGTAAAAGAGACTGGCGAGGGAAAGAGAGAGGCGAGATAAACCAGGGGAAAGAGACTGGCGAGGGGGGAAGAGGGAAAAGAGAGAGTTGACTGGAAATAGGGGAACGAGAGAGTTCATGGAAAAGAGGGAGTGGAGTGTAAGTGGGAAAATTAGACACGGAGGGAATAGAGGTTAAAAGAGACTGGCGAGGGAAAGGAAGGAAAAGTGACTGGCGAGGGGAAAGAGGGAAAAGAGAGGGCTGACTGGAAATAGGGAAAAGAGAGATTTCATAGAAAAGAGGAAAGCCAGGGAACAGAGAGAGGCGAGAGAAACCAGGGGAAAGAGACTGGCTAGGGAAAAGAGGGATAACAGAGTTGACGAATAACAGGGAAAAGAGAGAGGCGAGGGAAAGTGGGAAGTATTAGACACCGAGGGAAGAGAGATAACAGAGACTGGCGAGGGAAAGGGGGGAAAAGTGACTGTCGAGGGGAAAGAGGGAAAAGAGAGGGTTGAGAAAAAACAAGGACAAGAGAGTTAATGGAAAAGACGGAGGCGAGTGAAACTGGGAAGTATTAGACACCGAGGGAAGAGAGATAACAGAGACTGGCGAGGGAAAGGGGGGAAAAGTGACTGTCGAGGGGAAAGAGGGAAAAGAGAAGGTTGAGGGAAAGCAGGGGGGAGAGACTATGGAGGGAAAGCAGAGGGAAAACAAGGACAAGAGAGAGTTAATGGAAAAGAGGGAGGCGAGTGCAAGTGGGAAGAATTAGACACCGAGGGAAGAGACGTAAAAGAGACTGGCGAGGGAAAGAGAGAGGCGAGATAAACCAGGGGAAAGAGACTGGCGAGGGAAAAGAGGGATAACAGAGTTGACGAATAACAGGGAAAAGAGAGAGGCGTGTGAAAGTGGAAAAATTAGACCTAGAGGAAAGAGAGGTAAAACAGAGAGGGGAGGGCAACGAGGGACAACAGAGAATTGAGGAATGAGAGGGGAAAGAGGGAGTCGGGTGAAAGTGGGAAGAATTAGACACCGAGGGAAGAGACATAACAGAGACTGGCGAGGGAAAGGGGGGAAAAGTGACTGTCGAGGGAAAAGAGAGGGTTGAGGGAAAGCAGAGGGAAAGAGACAGGCGATGGAAAACAAGGACAAGAGAGAGTTAATAGAAAAAAGAGGGAGGCGAGTGCAAGTGGGAAGAATTAGACACCGAGGGAAGAGAGATAACAGAGACTGCCGAGGGAAAGGGGGGAAAAGTGACTGGCGGGGGGAAAAGTGACTGGCGAGGGGAAAGAGGGAAAAGAGAGGGCTGACTGGAAATAGGGAAAAGAGAGATTTCATAGAAAAGAGGAAAGCCAGGGAACAGAGAGAGGCGACAGAAACCAGGGGAAAGAGACTGGCTAGGGAAAAGAGGGATAACAGAGTTGACGGATAACAGAGTTGACGAATAACAGGGAAAAGAGAGTGGCGTGTGAAAGTGGAAAAATTAGACCTAGAGGGAAGAGAGCTAAAAGAGAGAGGGGAAGGCAACGAGGGACAACAGAGAATTGAGGAATGAGAGGGGAAAGAGGGAGTCGGGTGAAAGTGGGAAGAATTAGACACCGAGGGAAGAGACATAACAGAGATTGGCGAGGGAAACGGGGGAAAAGTGACAGTCGAGGGGAAACTTGGAAAAGAGAAAGAGTTGAGAAAAAACAAGGACAAGAGAGTTAATGGAAAAGAGGGAGCGAGTGAAACTGGGAAGTATTAGACACCGAGGGAAGAGAGATAACAGAGACTGCCGAGGGAAAGGGGGGAAAAGTGCCTGTCGAGGGAAAACTTGGAAAAGAGTGGGTTGAGGGAAAGCAGGGGAAAAGAGACAGGCGAGGGAAGACAAGGACAAGAGAGAGTTCATGGAAAAGAGAGGGGCGAGGGAAAGTGGGAAGTATTAGACACCGAGGGAAGAGAGATAACAGAGACTGGCGAGGGAAAGGGGGGAAAAGTGACTGTCGAGGGGAAAGAGGGAAAAGAGAGGGTTGAGGGAAAGCAGGGGGGAGAGACTATGGAGGGAAAGCAGAGGGAAAGAGACAGGCGAGGGAAAACAAGGACAAGAGAGAGTTAATGGAAAAGAGGGAGGCGAGTGCAAGTGGGAAGAATTAGACACCAAGGGAAGAGACGTAAAAGAGAGTGGCGAGGGAAAGAGAGAGGCGAGATAAACCAGGGGAAAGAGACTGGCGAGGGGGGAAGAGGGAAGAGAGAGAGTTGACTGGAAATAGGGGAACGAGAGAGTTCATGGAAAAGAGGGAGTGGAGTGTAAGTGGGAAAATTAGACACGGAGGGAATAGAGGTTAAAAGAGACTGGCGAGGGAAAGGAAGGAAAAGTGACTGGCGAGGGGAAAGAGGGAAAAGAGAGGGCTGACTGGAAATAGGGAAAAGAGAGATTTCATAGAAAAGAGGAAAGCCAGGGAACAGAGAGAGGCGAGAGAAACCAGGGGAAAGAGACTGGCGAGGGAAAAGAGGGATAACAGAGTTGACGAATAACAGGGAAAAGAGAGAGGCGAGGGAAAGTGGGAAGTATTAGACACCGAGGGAAGAGAGATAACAGAGACTGGCGAGGGAAAGGGGGGGAAAGTGCCTGTCGAGGGGAAAGAGGGAAAAGAGAGGGTTGAGGGAAAGCAGGGGGGAGAGACTATGGAGGGAAAGCAGAGGGAAAGAGACAGGCGAGGGAAAACAAGGACAAGAGAGAGTTAATGGAAAAGAGGGAGGCGAGTGCAAGTGGGAAGAATTAGACACCAAGGGAAGAGACGTAAAAGAGAGTGGCGAGGGAAAGAGAGAGGCGAGATAAACCAGGGGAAAGAGACTGGCGAGGGGGGGGAAGAGGGAAGAGAGAGAGTTGACTGGAAATAGGGGAACGAGAGAGTTCATGGAAAAGAGGGAGTGGAGTGTAAGTGGGAAAACTAGACACGGAGGGAATAGAGGTTAAAAGAGACTGGCGAGGGAAAGGAAGGAAAAGTGACTGGCGAGGGGAAAGAGGGAAAAGAGAGGGCTGACTGGAAATAGGGAAAAGAGAGATTTCATAGAAAAGAGGAAAGCCAGGGAACAGAGAGAGGCGAGAGAAACCAGGGGAAAGAGACTGGCGAGGGAAAAGAGGGATAACAGAGTTGACGAATAACAGGGAAAAGAGAGAGGCGAGGGAAAGTGGGAAGTATTAGACACCGACGGAAGAGAGATAACAGAGACTGCCGAGGGAAAGGGGGGGAAAGTGCCTGTCGAGGGAAAACTTGGAAAAGAGAGGGTTGAGGGAAAGCAGGGGAAAAGAGACAGGCGAGGGAAGACAAGGACAAGAGAGAGTTCATGGAAAAGAGAGGGGCGAGGGAAAGTGGGAAGTATTAGACACCGAGGGAAGAGAGATAACAGAGACTGGCGAGGGAAAGGGGGGAAAAGTGACTGTCGAGGGGAAAGAGGGAAAAGAGAGGGTTTAGGGAAAGCAGGGGAAGAGACTATGGAGGGAAAGCAGAGGGAAAACAAGGACAAGAGAGAGTTAATGGAAAAGAGGGAGGCGAGTGCAAGTGGGAAGAATTAGACACCGAGGGAAGAGACGTAAAAGAGACTGGCGAGGGAAAGAGAGAGGCGAGATAAACCAGGGGAAAGAGACTGGCGAGGGGGGAAGAGGGAAGAGAGAGAGTTGACTGGAATTAGGGGAACGAGAGAGTTCATGGAAAAGAGGGAGTGGAGTGTAAGTGGGAAAATTAGACATGGAGGGAATAGAGGTTAAAAGAGACTGGCGAGGGAAAGGAAGGAAAAGTGACTGGCGAGGGGAAGAGGGAAAAGAGAGGGCTGACTGGAAATAGGGAAAAGAGAGATTTCATAGAAAAGAGGAAAGCCAGGGAACAGAGAGAGGCGAGAGAAACCAGGGGAAAGAGACTGGCGAGGGAAAAGAGGGATAACAGAGTTGACGAATAACAGGGAAAAGAGAGAGGCGTGTGAAAGTGGAAAAAATTAGACCTAGAGGGAAGAGAGGTAAAAGAGAGAGGGGAGGGCAACGAGGGACAACAGAGAATTGAGGAATGAGAGGGGAAAGAGGGAGTCGGGTGAAAGTGGGAAGACTTAGACACCGAGAGAAGAGACATAACAGAGACTGGCGAGGGAAACGGGGGAAAAGTGACAGTCGAGGGAAAACTTGGAAAAGAGAGAGTTGAGAAAAAACAAGGACAGAGAGTTAATGGAAAAGACGGAGGCGAGGGAAAGTGGGAAGTATTAGACACCGAGGGAAGAGAGATAACAGAGACTGCCGAGGGAAAGGGGGGGAAAGTGCCTGTCGAGGGGAAAGAGGGAAAAGAGAGGGTTGAGGGAAAGCAGGGGGGAGAGACTATGGAGGGAAAGCAGAGGGAAAGAGACAGGCGAGGGAAAACAAGGACAAGAGAGAGTTAATGGAAAAGAGGGAGGCGAGTGCAAGTGGGAAGAATTAGACACCAAGGGAAGAGACGTAAAAGAGACTGGCGAGGGAAAGAGAGAGGCGAGATAAACCAGGGGAAAGAGACTGGCGAGGGGGGGGAAGAGGGAAGAGAGAGAGTTGACTGGAAATAGGGGAACGAGAGAGTTCATGGAAAAGAGGGAGTGGAGTGTAAGTGGGAAAACTAGACACGGAGGGAATAGAGGTTAAAAGAGACTGGCGAGGGAAAGGAAGGAAAAGTGACTGGCGAGGGGAAAGAGGGAAAAGAGAGGGCTGACTGGAAATAGGGAAAAGAGAGATTTCATAGAAAAGAGGAAAGCCAGGGAACAGAGAGAGGCGAGAGAAACCAGGGGAAAGAGACTGGCGAGGGAAAAGAGGGATAACAGAGTTGACGAATAACAGGGAAAAGAGAGAGGCGAGGGAAAGTGGGAAGTATTAGACACCGAGGGAAGAGAGATAACAGAGACTGGCGAGGGAAAGGGGGGAAAAGTGACTGTCGAGGGGAAAGAGGGAAAAGAGAGGGTTGAGGGAAAGCAGGGGGGAGAGACTATGGAGGGAAAGCAGAGGGAAAACAAGGACAAGAGAGAGTTAATGGAAAAGAGGGAGGCGAGTGCAAGTGGGAAGAATTAGACACCGAGGGAAGAGAGATAACAGAGACTGCCGAGGGAAAGGGGGGAAAAGTGACTGGCGGGGGGAAAGAGGGAAAAGAGAGGGCTGACTGGAAATAGGGAAAAGAGAGATTTCATAGAAAAGAGGAAAGCCAGGGAACAGAGAGAGGCGAGAGAAACCAGGGGAAAGAGACTGGCTAGGGAAAAGAGGGATAACAGAGTTGACGGATAACAGAGTTGACGAATAACAGGGAAAAGAGAGAGGCGTGTGAAAGTGGAAAAATTAGACCTAGAGGGAAGAGAGGTAAAAGAGAGAGGGGAGGGCAACGAGGGACAACAGAGAATTGAGGAATGAGAGGGGAAAGAGGGAGTCGGGTGAAAGTGGGAAGAATTAGACACCGAGAGAAGAGACATAACAGAGACTGGCGAGGGAAACGGGGGAAAAGTGACAGTCGAGGGAAAACTTGGAAAAGAGAGAGTTGAGAAAAAAACAAGGACAAGAGAGTTAATGGAAAAGATGGAGGCGAGTGAAACTGGGAAGTATTAGACACCGAGGGAAGAGAGATAACAGAGACTGCCGAGGGAAAGGGGGGAAAAGTGACTGTCGAGGGAAAAGAGAGGGTTGAGGGAAAGCAGAGGGAAAGAGACAGGCGATGGAAAACAAGGACAAGAGAGAGTTAATAGAAAAAAGAGGGAGGCGAGTGCAAGTGGGAAGAATTAGACACCGAGGGAAGAGAGATAACAGAGACTGCCGAGGGAAAGGGGGGAAAAGTGACTGGCGGGGGGAAAAGTGACTGGCGAGGGGAAAGAGGGAAAAGAGAGGGCTGACTGGAAATAGGGAAAAGAGAGATTTCATAGAAAAGAGGAAAGCCAGGGAACAGAGAGAGGCGAGAGAAACCAGGGGAAAGAGACTGGCTAGGGAAAAGAGGGATAACAGTGTTGACGAATAACAGGGAAAAGAGAGAGGCGTGTGAAAGTGGAAAAATTAGACCTAGAGGGAAGAGAGGTAAAAGAGAGAGGGGAGGGCAACGAGGGACAACAGAGAATTGAGGAATGAGAGGGGAAAGAGGGAGTCGGGTGAAAGTGGGAAGAATTAGACACCGAGGGAAGAGACATAACAGAGACTGGCGAGGGAAACGGGGGAAAAGTGACAGTCGAGGGAAAACTTAGAAAAGAGAAAGAGTTGAGAAAAAACAAGGACAAGAGTGTTAATGGAAAAGAGAGGGGCGAGTGAAACTGGGAAGTATTAGACACCGAGGGAATAGAGATAACAGAGACTGGCGAGGGAAAGGGGGGAAAAGTGACTGTCGAGGGGAAAGAGGGAAAAGAGAGGGTTGAGGGAAAGCAGGGGGGAGAGACTATGGAGGGAAAGCAGAGGGAAAGAGACAGGCGAGGGAAAACAAGGACAAGAGAGAGTTAATGGAAAAGAGGGAGGCGAGTGCAAGTGGGAAGAATTAGACACCAAGGGAAGAGACGTAAAAGAGACTGGCGAGGGAAAGAGAGAGGCGAGATAAACCAGGGGAAAGAGACTGGCGAGGGGGGAAGAGGGAAGAGAGAGAGTTGACTGGAAATAGGGGAACGAGAGAGTTCATGGAAAAGAAGGAGTGGAGTGTAATTGGGAAAATTAGACACGGAGGGAATAGAGGTTAAAAGAGACTGGCGAGGGGAAAGAGGGAAAAGAGAGGGCTGACTGGAAATAGGGAAAAGAGAGATTTCATAGAAAAGAGGAAAGCCAGGGAACAGAGAGAGGCGAGAGAAACCAGGGGAAAGAGACTGGCGAGGGAAAAGAGGGATAACAGAGTTGACGAATAACAGGGAAAAGAGAGAGGCGAGGGAAAGTGGGAAGTATTAGACACCGAGGGAAGAGAGATAACAGAGACTGGCGAGGGAAACGGGGGAAAAGTGACAGTCGAGGGGAAACTTGGAAAAGAGAGACTTGAGAAAAAACAAGGACAAGAGAGTTAATGGAAAAGAGGGAGGCGAGTGAAACTGGGAAGTATTAGACACCGAGGGAAGAGAGATAACAGAGACTGGCGAGGGAAAGGGGGGAAAACTGACTGTCGAGGGGAAAGAGGGAAAAGAGAGGGTTGAGGGAAAGCAGGGGAAAGAGACTATGGAGGGAAAGCAGAGGGAAAGAGACAGGCGAGGGAAAACAAGGACAAGAGAGAGTTAATGGAAAAGAGGGAGGCGAGTGCAAGTGGGAAGAATTAGACACCAAGGGAATAGACATAAAAGAGACTGGCGAGGGAAAGAGAGAGGCGAGATAAACCAGGGGAAAGAGACTGGCGAGGGGGGGGAAGAGGGAAGAGAGAGAGTTGACTGGAAATAGGGGAACGAGAGAGTTCATGGAAAAGAGGGAGTGGAGTGTAAGTGGGAAGAAGTAGACATGGAGGGAATAGAGGTTAAAAGAGACTGGCGAGGGAAAGGAAGGAAAAGTGACTGGCGAGGGGAAAGAGGGAAAAGAGAGGGCTGACTGGAAATAGGGAAAAGAGAGATTTCATAGAAAAGAGGAAAGCCAGGGACCAGAGAGAGGCGAGAGAAACCAGGGGAAAGAGACTGGCGAGGGAAAAGAGGGATAACAGAGTTGACGAATAACAGGGAAAAGAGAGAGGCGAGGGAAAGTGGGAAGTATTAGACACCGAGGGAAGAGAGATATCAGAGACTGGCGAGGGAAACGGGGGAAAAGTGACAGTCGAGGGAAAACTTGGAAAAGAGAAAGAGTTGAGAAAAAACAAGGACAAGAGAGTTAATGGAAAAGAGGGAGCGAGTGAAACTGGGAAGTATTAGACACCGAGGGAAGAGAGATAACAGAGACTGCCGAGGGAAAGGGGGGAAAAGTGCCTGTCGAGGGAAAACTTGGAAAAGAGAGGGTTGAGGGAAAGCAGGGGAAAAGAGACAGGCGAGGGAAGACAAGGACAAGAGAGAGTTCATGGAAAAGAGAGGGGCGAGGGAAAGTGGAAAAATTAGACCTAGAGGGAAGAGAGGTAAAAGAGAGAGGGGAGGGCAACGAGGGACAACAGAGAATTGAGGAATGAGAGGGGAAAGAGGGAGTCGGGTGAAAGTGGGAAGAATTAGACACCGAGGGAAGAGACATAACAGAGACTGGCGAGGGAAACGGGGGAAAAGTGACAGTCGAGGGAAAACTTGGAAAAGAGAGAGTTGAGAAAAAACAAGGACAAGAGAGTTAATGGAAAAGACGGAGGCGAGTGAAACTGGGAAGTATTAGACACCGAGGGAAGAGAGATAACAGAGACTGCCGAGGGAAAGGGGGGAAAAGTGACTGTCGAGGGGAAAGAGGGAAAAGAGAGGGTTGAGGGAAAGCAGGGGAAAGAGACTATGGAGGGAAAGCAGAGGGAAAGAGACAGGCGATGGAAAACAAGGACAAGAGAGAGTTAATGGAAAAGAGGGAGGCGAGTGCAAGTGGGAAGAATTAGACACCAAGGGAAGAGACGTAAAAGAGAGTGGCGAGGGAAAGAGAGAGGCGAGATAAACCAGGGGAAAGAGACTGGCGAGGGGGGGGAAGAGGGAAGAGAGAGAGTTGACTGGAAATAGGGGAACGAGAGAGTTCATGGAAAAGAGGGAGTGGAGTGTAAGTGGGAAGAAGTAGACATGGAGGGAATAGAGGTTAAAAGAGACTGGCGAGGGAAAGGAAGGAAAAGTGACTGGCGAGGGGAAAGAGGGAAAAGAGAGGGCTGACTGGAAATAGGGAAAAGAGAGATTTCATAGAAAAGAGGAAAGCCAGGGACCAGAGAGAGGCGAGAGAAACCAGGGGAAAGAGACTGGCGAGGGAAAAGAGGGATAACAGAGTTGACGAATAACAGGGAAAAGAGAGAGGCGAGGGAAAGTGGGAAGTATTAGACACCGAGGGAAGAGAGATAACAGAGACTGGCGAGGGAAACGGGGGAAAAGTGACAGTCGAGGGGAAACTTGGAAAAGAGAAAGAGTTGAGAAAAAACAAGGACAAGAGAGTTAATGGAAAAGAGGGAGCGAGTGAAACTGGGAAGTATTAGACACCGAGGGAAGAGAGATAACAGAGACTGCCGAGGGAAAGGGGGGAAAAGTGCCTGTCGAGGGAAAACTTGGAAAAGAGAGGGTTGAGGGAAAGCAGGGGAAAAGAGACAGGCGAGGGAAGACAAGGACAAGAGAGAGTTCATGGAAAAGAGAGGGGCGAGGGAAAGTGGAAAAATTAGACCTAGAGGGAAGAGAGGTAAAAGAGAGAGGGGAGGGCAACGAGGGACAACAGAGAATTGAGGAATGAGAGGGGAAAGAGGGAGTCGGGTGAAAGTGGGAAGAATTAGACACCGAGGGAAGAGACATAACAGAGACTGGCGAGGGAAACGGGGGAAAAGTGACAGTCGAGGGAAAACTTGGAAAAGAGAGAGTTGAGAAAAAACAAGGACAAGAGAGTTAATGGAAAAGACGGAGGCGAGTGAAACTGGGAAGTATTAGACACCGAGGGAAGAGAGATAACAGAGACTGCCGAGGGAAAGGGGGGAAAAGTGACTGTCGAGGGGAAAGAGGGAAAAGAGAGGGTTGAGGGAAAGCAGGGGAAAGAGACTATGGAGGGAAAGCAGAGGGAAAGAGACAGGCGATGGAAAACAAGGACAAGAGAGAGTTAATGGAAAAGAGGGAGGCGAGTGCAAGTGGGAAGAATTAGACACCAAGGGAAGAGACGTAAAAGAGAGTGGCGAGGGAAAGAGAGAGGCGAGATAAACCAGGGGAAAGAGACTGGCGAGGGGGGGGAAGAGGGAAGAGAGAGAGTTGACTGGAAATAGGGGAACGAGAGAGTTCATGGAAAAGAGGGAGTGGAGTGTAAGTGGGAAGAAGTAGACATGGAGGGAATAGAGGTTAAAAGAGACTGGCGAGGGAAAGGAAGGAAAAGTGACTGGCGAGGGGAAAGAGGGAAAAGAGAGGGCTGACTGGAAATAGGGAAAAGAGAGATTTCATAGAAAAGAGGAAAGCCAGGGACCAGAGAGAGGCGAGAGAAACCAGGGGAAAGAGACTGGCGAGGGAAAAGAGGGATAACAGAGTTGACGAATAACAGGGAAAAGAGAGAGGCGAGGGAAAGTGGGAAGTATTAGACACCGAGGGAAGAGAGATAACAGAGACTGGCGAGGGAAACGGGGGAAAAGTGACAGTCGAGGGGAAACTTGGAAAAGAGAAAGAGTTGAGAAAAAACAAGGACAAGAGAGTTAATGGAAAAGAGGGAGCGAGTGAAACTGGGAAGTATTAGACACCGAGGGAAGAGAGATAACAGAGACTGCCGAGGGAAAGGGGGGAAAAGTGCCTGTCGAGGGAAAACTTGGAAAAGAGAGGGTTGAGGGAAAGCAGGGGAAAAGAGACAGGCGAGGGAAGACAAGGACAAGAGAGAGTTCATGGAAAAGAGAGGGGCGAGGGAAAGTGGAAAAATTAGACCTAGAGGGAAGAGAGGTAAAAGAGAGAGGGGAGGGCAACGAGGGACAACAGAGAATTGAGGAATGAGAGGGGAAAGAGGGAGTCGGGTGAAAGTGGGAAGAATTAGACACCGAGAGAAGAGACATAACAGAGACTGGCGAGGGAAACGGGGGAAAAGTGACAGTCGAGGGAAAACTTGGAAAAGAGAGAGTTGAGAAAAAACAAGGACAGAGAGTTAATGGAAAAGACGGAGGCGAGTGAAACTGGGAAGTATTAGACACCGAGGGAAGAGAGATAACAGAGACTGCCGAGGGAAAGGGGGGAAAACTAACTGTCGAGGGGAAAGAGGGAAAAGAGAGGGTTGAGGGAAAGCAGGGGAAAGAGACTGACGAGGGAAATCAGAGGGAAAGAGACAGGCGAGGGAAAACAAGGACAAGAGAGAGTTAATGGAAAAGAGGGAGGCGAGTGCAAGTGGGAAGAATTAGACACCAAGGGAAGAGAGATAACAGAGACTGGCGAGGGAAAGGGGGGAAAAGTGACTGTCGAGGGGAAAGAGGGAAAAGAGAGGGTTGAGGGAAAGCAGGGGGGAGAGACTATGGAGGGAAAGCAGAGGGAAAGAGACAGGCGAGGGAAAACAAGGACAAGAGAGAGTTAATGGAAAAGAGGGAGGCGAGTGCAAGTGGGAAGAATTAGACACCAAGGGAAGAGACGTAAAAGAGACTGGCGAGGGAAAGAGAGAGGCGAGATAAACCAGGGGAAAGAGACTGGCGAGGGGGGAAGAGGGAAGAGAGAGAGTTGACTGGAAATAGGGGAACGAGAGAGTTCATGGAAAAGAGGGAGTGGAGTGTAAGTGGGAAAAATAGACACGGAGGGAATAGAGGTTAAAAGAGACTGGCGAGGGAAAGGAAGGAAAAGTGACTGGCGAGGGGAAAGAGGGAAAAGAGAGGGCTGACTGGAAATAGGGAAAAGAGAGATTTCATAGAAAAGAGGAAAGCCAGGGAACAGAGAGAGGCGAGAGAAACCAGGGGAAAGAGACTGGCGAGGGAAAAGAGGGATAACAGAGTTGACGAATAACAGGGAAAAGAGAGAGGCGAGGGAAAGTGGGAAGTATTAGACACCGACGGAAGAGAGATAACAGAGACTGCCGAGGGAAAGGGGGGGAAAGTGCCTGTCGAGGGAAAACTTGGAAAAGAGAGGGTTGAGGGAAAGCAGGGGAAAAGAGACAGGTGAGGGAAGACAAGGACAAGAGAGAGTTCATGGAAAAGAGAGGGGCGAGGGAAAGTGGGAAGTATTAGACACCGAGGGAAGAGAGATAACAGAGACTGGCGAGGGAAAGGGGGGAAAAGTGACTGTCGAGGGGAAAGAGGGAAAAGAGAGGGTTGAGGGAAAGCAGGGGAAGAGACTATGGAGGGAAAGCAGAGGGAAAACAAGGACAAGAGAGAGTTAATGGAAAAGAGGGAGGCGAGTGCAAGTGGGAAGAATTAGACACCGAGGGAAGAGACGTAAAAGAGACTGGCGAGGGAAAGAGAGAGGCGAGATAAACCAGGGGAAAGAGACTGGCGAGGGGGGAAGAGGGAAAAGAGAGAGTTGACTGGAAATAGGGGAACGAGAGAGTTCATGGAAAAGAGGGAGTGGAGTGTAAGTGGGAAGAAGTAGACATGGAGGGAATAGAGGTTAAAAGAGACTGGCGAGGGAAAGGAAGGAAAAGTGACTGGCGAGGGGAAGAGGGAAAAGAGAGGGCTGACTGGAAATAGGGAAAAGAGAGATTTCATAGAAAAGAGGAAAGCCAGGGAACAGAGAGAGGCGAGAGAAACCAGGGGAAAGAGACTGGCGAGGGAAAAGAGGGATAACAGAGTTGACGAATAACAGGGAAAAGAGAGAGGCGTGTGAAAGTGGAAAAATTAGACCTAGAGGAAAGAGAGGTAAAAGAGAGAGGGGAGGGCAACGAGGGACAACAGAGAATTGAGGAATGAGAGGGGAAAGAGGGAGTCGGGTGAAAGTGGGAAGAATTAGACACCGAGAGAAGAGAGGTAACAGAGACTGGCGAGGGAAACGGGGGAAAAGTGACAGTCGAGGGAAAACTTGGAAAAGAGAGACTTGAGAAAAAACAAGGACAAGAGAGTTAATGGAAAAGAGGGAGGCGAGTGAAACTGGGAAGTATTAGACACCGAGGGAAGAGAGATAACAGAGACTGGCGAGGGAAAGGGGGGAAAACTGACTGTCGAGGGGAAAGAGGGAAAAGAGAGGGTTGAGGGAAAGCAGGGGAAAGAGACTATGGAGGGAAAGCAGAGGGTAAGAGAGAGGCGAGGGAAAACAAGGACAAGAGAGAGTTAATGGAAAAGAGGGAGGCGAGTGCAAGTGGGAAGAATTAGACACCAAGGGAAGAGACGTAAAAGAGAGTGGCGAGGGAAAGAGAGAGGCGAGATAAACCAGGGGAAAGACACTGGCGAGGGGGGAAGAGGGAAAAGAGAGAGTTGACTGGAAATAGGGGAACGAGAGAGTTCATGGAAAAGAGGGAGTGGAGTGTAAGTGGGAAAATTAGGCACGGAGGGAATAGAGGTTAAAAGAGACTGGCGAGGGAAAGGAAGGAAAAGTGACTGGCGAGGGGAAAGAGGGAAAAGAGAGGGCTGACTGGAAATATGGAAAAGAGAGATTTCATAGAAAAGAGGAAAGCCAGGGAACAGAGAGAGGCGAGAGAAACCAGGGGAAAGAGACTGGCTAGGGAAAAGAGGGATAACAGAGTTGACGGATAACAGAGTTGACGAATAACAGGGAAAAGAGAGAGGCGTGTGAAAGTGGAAAAATTAGACCTAGAGGGAAGAGAGGTAAAAGAGAGAGGGGAGGGCAACGAGGGACAACAGAGAATTGAGGAATGAGAGGGGAAAGAGGGAGTCGTGTGAAAGTGGGAAGAATTAGACACCGAGGGAAGAGACATAACAGAGACTGGCGAGGGAAACGGGGGAAAAGTGACAGTCGAGGGAAAACTTGGAAAAGAGAGAGTTGAGAAAAAACAAGGACAAGAGAGTTAATGGAAAAGACGGAGGCGAGTGAAACTGGGAAGTATTAGACACCGAGGGAAGAGAGATAACAGAGACTGCCGAGGGAAAGGGGGGAAAACTAACTGTCGAGGGGAAAGAGGGAAAAGAGAGGGTTGAGGGAAAGCAGGGGAAAGAGACTATGGAGGGAAAGCAGAGGGAAAGAGACAGGCGAGGGAAAACAAGGACAAGAGAGAGTTAATGGAAAAGAGGGAGGCGAGTGCAAGTGGGAAGAATTAGACACCAAGGGAAGAGACGTAAAAGAGAGTGGCGAGGGAAAGAGAGAGGCGAGATAAACCAGGGGAAAGAGACTGGCGAGGGGGGGGAAGAGGGAAGAGAGAGAGTTGACTGGAAATAGGGGAACGAGAGAGTTCATGGAAAAGAGGGAGTGGAGTGTAAGTGGGAAGAAGTAGACATGGAGGGAATAGAGGTTAAAAGAGACTGGCGAGGGAAAGGAAGGAAAAGTGACTGGCGAGGGGAAGAGGGAAAAGAGAGGGCTGACTGGAAATAGGGAAAAGAGAGATTTCATAGAAAAGAGGAAAGCCAGGGACCAGAGAGAGGCGAGAGAAACCAGGGGAAAGAGACTGGCGAGGGAAAAGAGGGATAACAGAGTTGACGAATAACAGGGAAAAGAGAGAGGCGAGGGAAAGTGGGAAGTATTAGACACCGACGGAAGAGAGATAACAGAGACTGGCGAGGGAAACGGGGGAAAAGTGACAGTCGAGGGAAAACTTGGAAAAGAGAGACTTGAGAAAAAACAAGGACAAGAGAGTTAATGGAAAAGAGGGAGGCGAGTGAAACTGGGAAGTATTAGACACCGAGGGAAGAGAGATAACAGAGACTGGCGAGGGAAAGGGGGGAAAACTGACTGTCGAGGGGAAAGAGGGAAAAGAGAGGGTTGAGGGAAAGCAGGGGAAAGAGACTATGGAGGGAAAGCAGAGGGTAAGAGACAGGCGAGGGAAAACAAGGACAAGAGAGAGTTAATGGAAAAGAGGGAGGCGAGTGCAAGTGGGAAGAATTAGACACCAAGGGAAGAGACATAAAAGAGACTGGCGAGGGAAAGAGAGAGGCGAGATAAACCAGGGGAAAGAGACTGGCGAGGGGGGAAGAGGGAAGAGAGAGAGTTGACTGGAAATAGGGGAACGAGAGAGTTCATGGAAAAGAGGAAAGCCAGGGAACAGAGAGGCGAGAGAAACCAGGGGAAAGAGACTGGCGAGGGAAAAGAGGGATAACAGAGTTGACGAATAACAGGGAAAAGAGAGAGGCGACGGAAAGTGGGAAGTATTAGACACCGAGGGAAGAGAGATAACAGAGACTGGCGAGGGAAAGGGGGGGAAAGTGCCTGTCGAGGGAAAACGTGGAAAAGAGAGGGTTGAGGGAAAGCAGGGGAAAAGAGACAGGCGAGGGAAGACAAGGACAAGAGAGAGTTCATGGAAAAGAGAGGGGCGAGGGAAAGTGGGAAGTATTAGACACCGAGGGAAGAGAGATAACAGAGACTGGCGAGGGAAACGGGGGAAAAGTGACAGTCGAGGGAAAACTTGGAAAACAGAGAGTTGAGAAAAAACAAGGACAAGAGAGTTAATGGAAAAGAGGGAGGCGAGTGAAACTGGGAAGTATTAGACACCGAGGGAAGAGAGATAACAGAGACTGGCGAGGGAAAGGGGGGAAAACTGACTGTCGAGGGAAAAGAGAGGGTTGAGGGAAAGCAGAGGGAAAGAGACAGGCGATGGAAAACAAGGACAAGAGAGAGTTAATAGAAAAAAGAGGGAGGCGAGTGCAAGTGGGAAGAATTAGACACCGAGGGAAGAGAGATAACAGAGACTGCCGAGGGAAAGGGGGGAAAAGTGACTGGCGGGGGGAAAAGTGACTGTCGAGGGGAAAGAGGGAAAAGAGAGGGTTGAGGGAAAGCAGGGGAAAGAGACTATGGAGGGAAAGCAGAGGGTAAGAGAGAGGCGAGGGAAAACAAGGACAAGAGAGAGTTAATGGAAAAGAGGGAGGCGAGTGCAAGTGGGAAGAATTAGACACCACGGGAAGAGACGTAAAAGAGAGTGGCGAGGGAAAGAGAGAGGCGAGATAAACCAGGGGAAAGAGACTGGCGAGGGGGGGAAGAGGGAAGAGAGAGAGTTGACTGGAAATAGGGGAACGAGAGAGTTCATGGAAAAGAGGGAGTGGAGTGTAAGTGGGAAAACTAGACACGGAGGGAATAGAGGTTAAAAGAGACAGCGAGGGAAAGGAAGGAAAAGTGACTGGCGAGGGGAAAGAGGGAAAAGAGAGGGCTGACTGGAAATAGGGAAAAGAGAGATTTCATAGAAAAGAGGAAAGCCAGGGACCAGAGAGAGGCGAGAGAAACCAGGGGAAAGAGACTGGCGAGGGAAAAGAGGGATAACAGAGTTGACGAATAACAGGGAAAAGAGAGAGGCGACGGAAAGTGGGAAGTATTAGACACCGAGGGAAGAGAGATAACAGAGACTGGCGAGGGAAAGGGGGGGAAAGTGCCTGTCGAGGGAAAACGTGGAAAAGAGAGGGTTGAGGGAAAGCAGGGGAAAAAAGACAGGCGAGGGAAGACAAGGACAAGAGAGAGTTCATGGAAAAGAGAGGGGCGAGGGAAAGTGGGAAGTATTAGACACCGAGGGAAGAGAGATAACAGAGACAGGCGAGGGATACGGGGGGAAAGTGACTGTCGAGGGGAAAGAGGGAAAAGAGAGGGTTGAGGGAAAGCAGGGGAAAGAGACTATGGAGGGAAAGCAGAGGGGAAACAAGGACAAGAGAGAGTTAATGGAAAAGAGGGAGGCGAGTGCAAGTGGGAAGAATTAGACACCGAGGGAAGAGAAGTAAAAGAGACTGGCGAGGGAAAGAGAGAGGCGAGATAAACCAGGGGAAAGAGACTGGCGAGGGAAAAGAGGGATAACAGAGTTGACGAATAACAGGGAAAAGAGAGAGGCGTGTGAAAGTGGAAAAATTAGACCTAGAGGAAAGAGAGGTAAAAGAGAGAGGGGAGGGCAACGAGGGACAACGGACAATTGAGGAATGAGAGGGGAAAGAGGGAGTCGGGTGAAAGTGGGAAGAATTAGACACCGAGAGAAGAGACATAACAGAGACTGGCGAGGGAAACGGGGGAAAAGTGACAGTCGAGGGAAAACTTGGAAAAGAGAGAGTTGAGAAAAAACAAGGACAGAGAGTTAATGGAAAAGACGGAGGCGAGTGAAACTGGGAAGTATTAGACACCGAGGGAAGAGAGATAACAGAGACTGCCGAGGGAAAGGGGGGAAAACTAACTGTCGAGGGGAAAGAGGGAAAAGAGAGGGTTGAGGGAAAGCAGGGGAAAGAGACTGACGAGGGAAATCAGAGGGAAAGAGACAGGCGAGGGAAAACAAGGACAAGAGAGAGTTAATGGAAAAGAGGGAGGCGAGTGCAAGTGGGAAGAATTAGACACCAAGGGAAGAGAGATAACAGAGACTGGCGAGGGAAAGGGGGGAAAAGCGACTGTCGAGGGGAAAGAGGGAAAAGAGAGGGTTGAGGGAAAGCAGGGGGGAGAGACTATGGAGGGAAAGCAGAGGGAAAGAGACAGGCGAGGGAAAACAAGGACAAGAGAGAGTTAATGGAAAAGAGGGAGGCGAGTGCAAGTGGGAAGAATTAGACACCAAGGGAAGAGACGTAAAAGAGACTGGCGAGGGAAAGAGAGAGGCGAGATAAACCAGGGGAAAGAGACTGGCGAGGGGGGAAGAGGGAAGAGAGAGAGTTGACTGGAAATAGGGGAACGAGAGAGTTCATGGAAAAGAGGGAGTGGAGTGTAAGTGGGAAAATTAGACACGGAGGGAATAGAGGTTAAAAGAGACTGGCGAGGGAAAGGAAGGAAAAGTGACTGGCGAGTGGAAAGAGGGAAAAGAGAGGGCTGACTGGAAATAGGGAAAAGAGAGATTTCATAGAAAAGAGGAAAGCCAGGGAACAGAGAGAGGCGAGAGAAACCAGGGGAAAGAGACTGGCGAGGGAAAAGAGGGATAACAGAGTTGACGAATAACAGGGAAAAGAGAGAGGCGAGGGAAAGTGGGAAGTATTAGACACCGACGGAAGAGAGATAACAGAGACTGCCGAGGGAAAGGGGGGGAAAGTGCCTGTCGAGGGAAAACTTGGAAAAGAGAGGGTTGAGGGAAAGCAGGGGAAAAGAGACAGGTGAGGGAAGACAAGGACAAGAGAGAGTTCATGGAAAAGAGAGGGGCGAGGGAAAGTGGGAAGTATTAGACACCGAGGGAAGAGAGATAACAGAGACTGGCGAGGGAAAGGGGGGAAAAGTGACTGTCGAGGGGAAAGAGGGAAAAGAGAGGGTTGAGAAAAAACAAGGACAAGAGAGCTAATGGAAAAGACGGAGGCGAGTGAAACTGGGAAGTATTCGACACCGAGGGAAGAGAGATAACAGAGACTGCCGAGGGAAAGGGGGGAAAAGTGACTGTCGAGGGGAAAGAGGGAAAAGAGAGGGTTGAGGGAAAGCAGGGGAAAGAGACTGACGAGGGAAATCAGAGGGAAAACAAGGACAAGAGAGAGTTAATGGAAAAGAGGGAGGCGAGTGAAAGTGGGAAGAATTAGACACCAAGGGAAGAGACATAAAAGAGACTGGCGAGGGAAAGAGAGAGGCGAGATAAACCAGGGGAAAGAGACTGGCGAGGGGGGAAGAGGGAAGACAGAGAGTTGACTGGAAATAGGGGAACGAGAGAGTTCATGGAAAAGAGGGAGTGGAGTGTAAGTGGGAAAATTAGACACGGAGGGAATAGAGGTTAAAAGAGACTTGCGAGGGAAAGGAAGGAAAAGTGACTGGCGAGGGGAAGAGGGAAATGAGAGGTCTGACTGGAAATAGGGAAAAGAGAGATTTCATAGAAAAGAGGAAAGCCAGGGAACAGAGAGAGGCGAGAGAAACCAGGGGAAAGAGACTGGCGAGGGAAAAGAGGGATAACAGAGTTGACGAATAACAGGGAAAAGAGAGAGGCGTGTGAAAGTGGAAAAATTAGACCTAGAGGGAAGAGAGGTAAAAGAGAGAGGGGAGGGCAACGAGGGACAACAGAGAATTGAGGAATGAGAGGGGAAAGAGGGAGTCGGGTGAAAGTGGGAAGAATTAGACACCGAGGGAAGAGAGATAACAGAGACTGGCGAGGGAAACGGGGGGAAAGTGACAGTCGAGGGAAAACTTGGAAAAGAGAGAGCTGAGAAAAAACAAGGACAAGAGAGTTAATGGAAAAGAGGGAGGCGAGTGAAACTGGGAAGTATTAGACACCGAGGGAAGAGAGATAACAGAGACTGGCGAGGGAAAGGGGGGAAAAGTGACTGTCGAGGGGAAAGAGGGAAAAGAGAGGGTTGAGAAAAAACAAGGACAAGAGAGCTAATGGAAAAGACGGAGGCGAGTGAACCTGGGAAGTATTCGACACCGAGGGAAGAGAGATAACAGAGACTGGCGAGGGAAAGGGGGGAAAAGTGACTGTCGAGGGGAAAGAGGGAAAAGAGAGGGTTGAGGGAAAGCAGGGGAAAGAGACTATGGAGGGAAAGCAGAGGGAAAACAAGGACAAGAGAGAGTTAATGGAAAAGAGGGAGGCGAGTGCAAGTGGGAAGAATTAGACACCGAGGGAAGAGACGTAAAAGAGACTGGCAAGGGAAAGAGAGAGGCGAGATAAACCAGGGGAAAGAGACTGGCGAGGGAAAAGAGGGATAACAGAGTTGACGAATAACAGGGAAAAGAGAGAGGCGTGTGAAAGTGGAAAAATTAGACCTAGAGGAAAGAGAGGTAAAAGAGAGAGGGGAGGGCAACGAGGGACAACAGAGAATTGAGGAATGAGAGGGGAAAGAGGGAGTCGGGTGAAAGTGGGAAGAATTAGACACCGAGGGAAGAGAGATAACAGAGACTGGCGAGGGAAACGGGGGGAAAGTGACAGTCGAGGGAAAACTTGGAAAAGAGAGAGTTGAGAAAAAAACAAGGACAGAGAGTTAATGGAAAAGACGGAGGCGAGTGAAACTGGGAAGTATTAGACACCGAGGGAAGAGAGATAACAGAGACTGCCGAGGGAAAGGGGGGAAAACTGACTGTCGAGGGGAAAGAGGGAAAAGAGAGGGTTGAGGGAAAGCAGGGGAAAGAGACTGACGAGGGAAATCAGAGGGAAAGAGACAGGCGAGGGAAAACAAGGACAAGAGAGAGTTAATGGAAAAGAGGGAGGCGAGTGCAAGTGGGAAGAATTAGACACCAAGGGAAGAGAGATAACAGAGACTGGCGAGGGAAAGGGGGGAAAAGTGACTGTCGAGGGGAAAGAGGGAAAAGAGAGGGTTGAGGGAAAGCAGGGGGGAGAGACTATGGAGGGAAAGCAGAGGGAAAGAGACAGGCGAGGGAAAACAAGGACAAGAGAGAGTTAATGGAAAAGAGGGAGGCGAGTGCAAGTGGGAAGAATTAGACACCGAGGGAAGAGACGTAAAAGAGACTGGCGAGGGAAAGAGAGAGGCGAGATAAACCAGGGGAAAGAGACTGGCGAGGGGGGAAGAGGGAAAAGAGAGAGTTGACTGGAAATAGGGGAACGAGAGAGTTCATGGAAAAGAGGGAGTGGAGTGTAAGTGGGAAAAAGTAGACATGGAGGGAATAGAGGTTAAAAGAGACTGGCGAGGGAAAGGAAGGAAAAGTGACTGGCGAGTGGAAAGAGGGAAAAGAGAGGGCTGACTGGAAATAGGGAAAAGAGAGATTTCATAGAAAAGAGGAAAGCCAGGGAACAGAGAGAGGCGAGAGAAACCAGGGGAAAGAGACTGGCGAGGGAAAAGAGGGATAACAGAGTTGACGAATAACAGGGAAAAGAGAGAGGCGAGGGAAAGTGGGAAGTATTAGACACCGACGGAAGAGAGATAACAGAGACTGGCGAGGGAAACGGGGGAAAAGTGACAGTCGAGGGAAAACTTGGAAAACAGAGACTTGAGAAAAAACAAGGACAAGAGAGTTAATGGAAAAGAGGGAGGCGAGTGAAACTGGGAAGTATTAGACACAGAGGGAAGAGAGATAACAGAGACTGCCGAGGGAAAGGGGGGAAAACTGACTGTCGAGGGGAAAGAGGGAAAATAGAGGGTTGAGGGAAAGCAGGGGAAAGAGACTATGGAGGGAAAGCAGAGGGTAAGAGACAGGCGAGGGAAAACAAGGACAAGAGAGAGTTAATGGAAAAGAGGGAGGCGAGTGCAAGTGGGAAGAATTAGACACCGAGGGAAGAGAGGTAACAGAGACTGGCGAGGGAAAGAGAGAGGCGAGATAAACCAGGGGAAAGAGACTGGCGAGGGGGGGAAGAGGGAAGAGAGAGAGTTGACTGGAAATAGGGGAACGAGAGAGTTCATGGAAAAGAGGGAGTGGAGTGTAAGTGGGAAAATTAGACACGGAGGGAACAGAGGTTAAAAGAGACTGGCGAGGGGAAAGAGGGAAAAGAGAGGGCTGACTGGAAATAGGGAAAAGAGAGATTTCATAGAAAAGAGGAAAGCCAGGGAACAGAGAGGCGAGAGAAACCAGGGGAAAGAGACTGGCGAGGGAAAAGAGGGATAACAGAGTTGACGAATAACAGGGAAAAGAGAGAGGCGACGGAAAGTGGGAAGTATTAGACACCGACGGAAGAGAGATAACAGAGACTGGCGAGGGAAAGGGGGGGAAAGTGCCTGTCGAGGGAAAACTTGGAAAAGAGAGGGTTGAGGGAAAGCAGGGGAAAGAGACTATGGAGGGAAAGCAGAGGGAAAACAAGGACAAGAGAGAGTTAATGGAAAAGAGGGAGGCGAGTGCAAGTGGGAAGAATTAGACACCGAGGGAAGAGACGTAAAAGAGACTGGCGAGGGAAGAGAGAGGCGAGATAAACCAGGGGAAAGAGACTGGCGAGGGGGGAAGAGGGAAAAGAGAGAGTTGACTGGAAATAGGGGAACGAGAGAGTTCATGGAAAAGAGGGAGTGGAGTGTAAGTGGGAAAATTAGACACGGAGGGAATAGAGGTTAAAAGAGACTGGCGAGGGAAAGGAAGGAAAAGTGACTGGCGAGGGGAAAGAGGGAAAAGAGAGGGCTGACTGGAAATAGGGAAAAGAGAGATTTCATAGAAAAGAGGAAAGCCAGGGAACAGAGAGAGGCGAGAGAAACCAGGGGAAAGAGACTGGCGAGGGAAAAGAGGGATAAGAGAGTTGACGAATAACAGGGAAAAGAGAGAGGCGAGGGAAAGTGGGAAGTATTAGACACCGACGGAAGAGAGATAACAGAGACTGCCGAGGGAAAGGGGGGGAAAGTGCCTGTCGAGGGAAAACTTGGAAAAGAGAGGGTTGAGGGAAAGCAGGGGAAAAGAGACAGGTGAGGGAAGACAAGGACAAGAGAGAGTTCATGGAGAAGAGAGGGGCGAGGGAAAGTGGGAAGTATTAGACACCGAGGGAAGAGAGATAACAGAGACTGGCGAGGGAAAGGGGGGAAAAGTGACTGTCGAGGGGAAAGAGGGAAAAGAGAGGGTTGAGAAAAAACAAGGACAAGAGAGCTAATGGAAAAGACGGAGGCGAGTGAACCTGGGAAGTATTCGACACCGAGGGAAGAGAGATAACAGAGACTGGCGAGGGAAAGGGGGGAAAAGTGACTGTCGAGGGGAAAGAGGGAAAAGAGAGGGTTGAGGGAAAGCAGGGGAAAGAGACTATGGAGGGAAAGCAGAGGGAAAACAAGGACAAGAGAGAGTTAATGGAAAAGAGGGAGGCGAGTGCAAGTGGGAAGAATTAGACACCGAGGGAAGAGACGTAAAAGAGACTGGCGAGGGAAAGAGAGAGGCGAGATAAACCAGGGGAAAGAGACTGGCGAGGGAAAAGAGGGATAACAGAGTTGACGAATAACAGGGAAAAGAGAGAGGCGTGTGAAAGTGGAAAAATTAGACCTAGAGGAAAGAGAGGTAAAAGAGAGAGGGGAGGGCAACGAGGGACAACAGAGAATTGAGGAATGAGAGGCGAAAGAGGGAGTCGGGTGAAAGTGGGAAGAATTAGACACCGAGGGAAGAGACATAACAGAGACTGGCGAGGGAAACGGGGGGAAAGTGACAGTCGAGGGAAAACTTGGAAAAGAGAGAGTTGAGAAAAAAACAAGGACAGAGAGTTAATGGAAAAGACGGAGGCGAGTGAAACTGGGAAGTATTAGACACCGAGGGAAGAGAGATAACAGAGACTGCCGAGGGAAAGGGGGGAAAACTGACTGTCGAGGGGAAAGAGGGAAAAGAGAGGGTTGAGGGAAAGCAGGGGAAAGAGACTGACGAGGGAAATCAGAGGGAAAGAGACAGGCGAGGGAAAACAAGGACAAGAGAGAGTTAATGGAAAAGAGGGAGGCGAGTGCAAGTGGGAAGAATTAGACACCAAGGGAAGAGAGATAACAGAGACTGGCGAGGGAAAGGGGGGAAAAGTGACTGTCGAGGGGAAAGAGGGAAAAGAGAGGGTTGAGGGAAAGCAGGGGGGAGAGACTATGGAGGGAAAGCAGAGGGAAAGAGACAGGCGAGGGAAAACAAGGACAAGAGAGAGTTAATGGAAAAGAGGGAGGCGAGTGCAAGTGGGAAGAATTAGACACCAAGGGAAGAGACGTAAAAGAGACTGGCGAGGGAAAGAGAGAGGCGAGATAAACCAGGGGAAAGAGACTGGCGAGGGGGGAAGAGGGAAGAGAGAGAGTTGACTGGAAATAGGGGAACGAGAGAGTTCATGGAAAAGAGGGAGTGGAGTGTAAGTGGGAAAATTAGACACGGAGGGAATAGAGGTTAAAAGAGACTGGCGAGGGAAAGGAAGGAAAAGTGACTGGCGAGGGGAAAGAGGGAAAAGAGAGGGCTGACTGGAAATAGGGAAAAGAGAGATTTCATAGAAAAGAGGAAAGCCAGGGAACAGAGAGAGGCGAGAGAAACCAGGGGAAAGAGACTGGCGAGGGAAAAGAGGGATAAGAGAGTTGACGAATAACAGGGAAAAGAGAGAGGCGAGGGAAAGTGGGAAGTATTAGACACCGACGGAAGAGAGATAACAGAGACTGCCGAGGGAAAGGGGGGGAAAGTGCCTGTCGAGGGAAAACTTGGAAAAGAGAGGGTTGAGGGAAAGCAGGGGAAAAGAGACAGGTGAGGGAAGACAAGGACAAGAGAGAGTTCATGGAAAAGAGAGGGGCGAGGGAAAGTGGGAAGTATTAGACACCGAGGGAAGAGAGATAACAGAGACTGGCGAGGGAAAGGGGGGAAAACTGACTGTCGAGGGGAAAGAGGGAAAAGAGAGGGTTGAGGGAAAGCAGGGGAAAGAGACTGACGAGGGAAATCAGAGGGAAAGAGACAGGCGAGGGAAAACAAGGACAAGAGAGAGTTAATGGAAAAGAGGGAGGCGAGTGCAAGTGGGAAGAATTAGACACCAAGGGAAGAGAGATAACAGAGACTGGCGAGGGAAAGGGGGGAAAAGTGACTGTCGAGGGGAAAGAGGGAAAAGAGAGGGTTGAGGGAAAGCAGGGGGGAGAGACTATGGAGGGAAAGCAGAGGGAAAGAGACAGGCGAGGGAAAACAAGGACAAGAGAGAGTTAATGGAAAAGAGGGAGGCGAGTGCAAGTGGGAAGAATTAGACACCAAGGGAAGAGACGTAAAAGAGACTGGCGAGGGAAAGAGAGAGGCGAGATAAACCAGGGGAAAGAGACTGGCGAGGGGGGAAGAGGGAAGAGAGAGAGTTGACTGGAAATAGGGGAACGAGAGAGTTCATGGAAAAGAGGGAGTGGAGTGTAAGTGGGAAAATTAGACACGGAGGGAATAGAGGTTAAAAGAGACTGGCGAGGGAAAGGAAGGAAAAGTGACTGGCGAGGGGAAAGAGGGAAAAGAGAGGGCTGACTGGAAATAGGGAAAAGAGAGATTTCATAGAAAAGAGGAAAGCCAGGGAACAGAGAGAGGCGAGAGAAACCAGGGGAAAGAGACTGGCGAGGGAAAAGAGGGATAAGAGAGTTGACGAATAACAGGGAAAAGAGAGAGGCGAGGGAAAGTGGGAAGTATTAGACACCGACGGAAGAGAGATAACAGAGACTGCCGAGGGAAAGGGGGGGAAAGTGCCTGTCGAGGGAAAACTTGGAAAAGAGAGGGTTGAGGGAAAGCAGGGGAAAAGAGACAGGTGAGGGAAGACAAGGACAAGAGAGAGTTCATGGAAAAGAGAGGGGCGAGGGAAAGTGGGAAGTATTAGACACCGAGGGAAGAGAGATAACAGAGACTGGCGAGGGAAAGGGGGGAAAAGTGACTGTCGAGGGGAAAGAGGGAAAAGAGAGGGCTGACTGGAAATAGGGAAAAGAGAGATTTCATAGAAAAGAGGAAAGCCAGGGAACAGAGAGAGGCGAGAGAAACCAGGGGAAAGAGACTGGCGAGGGAAAAGAGGGATAAGAGAGTTGACGAATAACAGGGAAAAGAGAGAGGCGAGGGAAAGTGGGAAGTATTAGACACCGACGGAAGAGAGATAACAGAGACTGCCGAGGGAAAGGGGGGGAAAGTGCCTGTCGAGGGAAAACTTGGAAAAGAGAGGGTTGAGGGAAAGCAGGGGAAAAGAGACAGGTGAGGGAAGACAAGGACAAGAGAGAGTTCATGGAGAAGAGAGGGGCGAGGGAAAGTGGGAAGTATTAGACACCGAGGGAAGAGAGATAACAGAGACTGGCGAGGGAAAGGGGGGAAAAGTGACTGTCGAGGGGAAAGAGGGAAAAGAGAGGGTTGAGAAAAAACAAGGACAAGAGAGCTAATGGAAAAGACGGAGGCGAGTGAACCTGGGAAGTATTCGACACCGAGGGAAGAGAGATAACAGAGACTGGCGAGGGAAAGGGGGGAAAAGTGACTGTCGAGGGGAAAGAGGGAAAAGAGAGGGTTGAGGGAAAGCAGGGGAAAGAGACTATGGAGGGAAAGCAGAGGGAAAACAAGGACAAGAGAGAGTTAATGGAAAAGAGGGAGGCGAGTGCAAGTGGGAAGAATTAGACACCGAGGGAAGAGACGTAAAAGAGACTGGCGAGGGAAAGAGAGAGGCGAGATAAACCAGGGGAAAGAGACTGGCGAGGGAAAAGAGGGATAACAGAGTTGACGAATAACAGGGAAAAGAGAGAGGCGTGTGAAAGTGGAAAAATTAGACCTAGAGGAAAGAGAGGTAAAAGAGAGAGGGGAGGGCAACGAGGGACAACAGAGAATTGAGGAATGAGAGGCGAAAGAGGGAGTCGGGTGAAAGTGGGAAGAATTAGACACCGAGGGAAGAGACATAACAGAGACTGGCGAGGGAAACGGGGGGAAAGTGACAGTCGAGGGAAAACTTGGAAAAGAGAGAGTTGAGAAAAAAACAAGGACAGAGAGTTAATGGAAAAGACGGAGGCGAGTGAAACTGGGAAGTATTAGACACCGAGGGAAGAGAGATAACAGAGACTGCCGAGGGAAAGGGGGGAAAACTGACTGTCGAGGGGAAAGAGGGAAAAGAGAGGGTTGAGGGAAAGCAGGGGAAAGAGACTGACGAGGGAAATCAGAGGGAAAGAGACAGGCGAGGGAAAACAAGGACAAGAGAGAGTTAATGGAAAAGAGGGAGGCGAGTGCAAGTGGGAAGAATTAGACACCAAGGGAAGAGAGATAACAGAGACTGGCGAGGGAAAGGGGGGAAAAGTGACTGTCGAGGGGAAAGAGGGAAAAGAGAGGGTTGAGGGAAAGCAGGGGGGAGAGACTATGGAGGGAAAGCAGAGGGAAAGAGACAGGCGAGGGAAAACAAGGACAAGAGAGAGTTAATGGAAAAGAGGGAGGCGAGTGCAAGTGGGAAGAATTAGACACCAAGGGAAGAGACGTAAAAGAGACTGGCGAGGGAAAGAGAGAGGCGAGATAAACCAGGGGAAAGAGACTGGCGAGGGGGGAAGAGGGAAGAGAGAGAGTTGACTGGAAATAGGGGAACGAGAGAGTTCATGGAAAAGAGGGAGTGGAGTGTAAGTGGGAAAATTAGACACGGAGGGAATAGAGGTTAAAAGAGACTGGCGAGGGAAAGGAAGGAAAAGTGACTGGCGAGGGGAAAGAGGGAAAAGAGAGGGCTGACTGGAAATAGGGAAAAGAGAGATTTCATAGAAAAGAGGAAAGCCAGGGAACAGAGAGAGGCGAGAGAAACCAGGGGAAAGAGACTGGCGAGGGAAAAGAGGGATAAGAGAGTTGACGAATAACAGGGAAAAGAGAGAGGCGAGGGAAAGTGGGAAGTATTAGACACCGACGGAAGAGAGATAACAGAGACTGCCGAGGGAAAGGGGGGGAAAGTGCCTGTCGAGGGAAAACTTGGAAAAGAGAGGGTTGAGGGAAAGCAGGGGAAAAGAGACAGGTGAGGGAAGACAAGGACAAGAGAGAGTTCATGGAAAAGAGAGGGGCGAGGGAAAGTGGGAAGTATTAGACACCGAGGGAAGAGAGATAACAGAGACTGGCGAGGGAAAGGGGGGAAAACTGACTGTCGAGGGGAAAGAGGGAAAAGAGAGGGTTGAGGGAAAGCAGGGGAAAGAGACTGACGAGGGAAATCAGAGGGAAAGAGACAGGCGAGGGAAAACAAGGACAAGAGAGAGTTAATGGAAAAGAGGGAGGCGAGTGCAAGTGGGAAGAATTAGACACCAAGGGAAGAGAGATAACAGAGACTGGCGAGGGAAAGGGGGGAAAAGTGACTGTCGAGGGGAAAGAGGGAAAAGAGAGGGTTGAGGGAAAGCAGGGGGGAGAGACTATGGAGGGAAAGCAGAGGGAAAGAGACAGGCGAGGGAAAACAAGGACAAGAGAGAGTTAATGGAAAAGAGGGAGGCGAGTGCAAGTGGGAAGAATTAGACACCAAGGGAAGAGACGTAAAAGAGACTGGCGAGGGAAAGAGAGAGGCGAGATAAACCAGGGGAAAGAGACTGGCGAGGGGGGAAGAGGGAAGAGAGAGAGTTGACTGGAAATAGGGGAACGAGAGAGTTCATGGAAAAGAGGGAGTGGAGTGTAAGTGGGAAAATTAGACACGGAGGGAATAGAGGTTAAAAGAGACTGGCGAGGGAAAGGAAGGAAAAGTGACTGGCGAGGGGAAAGAGGGAAAAGAGAGGGCTGACTGGAAATAGGGAAAAGAGAGATTTCATAGAAAAGAGGAAAGCCAGGGAACAGAGAGAGGCGAGAGAAACCAGGGGAAAGAGACTGGCGAGGGAAAAGAGGGATAAGAGAGTTGACGAATAACAGGGAAAAGAGAGAGGCGAGGGAAAGTGGGAAGTATTAGACACCGACGGAAGAGAGATAACAGAGACTGCCGAGGGAAAGGGGGGGAAAGTGCCTGTCGAGGGAAAACTTGGAAAAGAGAGGGTTGAGGGAAAGCAGGGGAAAAGAGACAGGTGAGGGAAGACAAGGACAAGAGAGAGTTCATGGAAAAGAGAGGGGCGAGGGAAAGTGGGAAGTATTAGACACCGAGGGAAGAGAGATAACAGAGACTGGCGAGGGAAAGGGGGGAAAAGTGACTGTCGAGGGGAAAGAGGGAAAAGAGAGGGTTGAGAAAAAACAAGGACAAGAGAGCTAATGGAAAAGACGGAGGCGAGTGAAACTGGGAAGTATTCGACACCGAGGGAAGAGAGATAACAGAGACTGCCGAGGGAAAGGGGGGAAAAGTGACTGTCGAGGGGAAAGAGGGAAAAGAGAGGGTTGAGGGAAAGCAGGGGAAAGAGACTGACGAGGGGGGAAGAGGGAAGAGAGAGAGTTGACTGGAAATAGGGGAACGAGAGAGTTCATGGAAAAGAGGGAGTGGAGTGTAAGTGGGAAAATTAGACACGGAGGGAATAGAGGTTAAAAGAGACTGGCGAGGGAAAGGAAGGAAAAGTGACTGGCGAGTGGAAAGAGGGAAAAGAGAGGGCTGACTGGAAATAGGGAAAAGAGAGATTTCATAGAAAAGAGGAAAGCCAGGGACCAGAGAGAGGCGAGAGAAACCAGGGGAAAGAGACTGGCGAGGGAAAAGAGGGATAACAGAGTTGACGAATAACAGGGAAAAGAGAGAGGCGTGTGAAAGTGGAAAAATTAGACCTAGAGGGAAGAGAGGTAAAAGAGAGAGGGGAGGGCAACGAGGGACAACAGAGAATTGAGGAATGAGAGGGGAAAGAGGGAGTCGGGTGAAAGTGGGAAGAATTAGACACCGAGAGAAGAGACATAACAGAGACTGGCGAGGGAAACGGGGGAAAAGTGACAGTCGAGGGAAAACTTGGAAAAGAGAGAGTTGAGAAAAAACAAGGACAGAGAGTTAATGGAAAAGACGGAGGCGAGTGAAACTGGGAAGTATTAGACACCGAGGGAAGAGAGATAACAGAGACTGCCGAGGGAAAGGGGGGAAAAGTGACTGTCGAGGGGAAAGAGGGAAAAGAGAGGGTTGAGGGAAAGCAGGGGGGAGAGACTATGGAGGGAAAGCAGAGGGAAAGAGACAGGCGAGGGAAAACAAGGACAAGAGAGAGTTAATGGAAAAGAGGGAGGCGAGTGCAAGTGGGAAGAATTAGACACCAAGGGAAGAGACGTAAAAGAGACTGGCGAGGGAAAGAGAGAGGCGAGATAAACCAGGGGAAAGAGACTGGCGAGGGGGGAAGAGGGAAGAGAGAGAGTTGACTGGAAATAGGGGAACGAGAGAGTTCATGGAAAAGAGGGAGTGGAGTGTAAGTGGGAAAATTAGACACGGAGGGAATAGAGGTTAAAAGAGACTGGCGAGGGAAAGGAAGGAAAAGTGACTGGCGAGGGGAAAGAGGGAAAAGAGAGGGCTGACTGGAAATAGGGAAAAGAGAGATTTCATAGAAAAGAGGAAAGCCAGGGAACAGAGAGGCGAGAGAAACCAGGGGAAAGAGACTGGCGAGGGAAAAGAGGGATAACAGAGTTGACGAAAAACAGGGAAAAGAGAGAGGCGACGGAAAGTGGGAAGTATTAGACACCGACGGAAGAGAGATAACAGAGACTGCCGAGGGAAAGGGGGGGAAAGTGCCTGTCGAGGGAAAACTTGGAAAAGAGAGGGTTGAGGGAAAGCAGGGGAAAGAGACTATGGAGGGAAAGCAGAGGGAAAACAAGGACAAGAGAGAGTTAATGGAAAAGAGGGAGGCGAGTGCAAGTGGGAAGAATTAGACACCGAGGGAAGAGACGTAAAAGAGACTGGCGAGGGAAAGAGAGAGGCGAGATAAACCAGGGGAAAGAGACTGGCGAGGGGGGAAGAGGGAAGAGAGAGAGTTGACTGGAAATAGGGGAACGAGAGAGTTCATGGAAAAGAGGGAGTGGAGTGTAAGTGGGAAGAAGTAGACATGGAGGGAATAGAGTTTAAAAGAGACTGGCGAGGGAAAGGAAGGAAAAGTGACTGGCGAGTGGAAAGAGGGAAAAGAGAGGGCTGACTGGAAATAGGGAAAAGAGAGATTTCATAGAAAAGAGGAAAGCCAGGGAACAGAGAGAGGCGAGAGAAACCAGGGGAAAGAGACTGGCGAGGGAAAAGAGGGATAACAGAGTTGACGAATAACAGGGAAAAGAGAGAGGCGTGTGAAAGTGGAAAAATTAGACCTAGAGGGAAGAGAGGTAAAAGAGAGAGGGGAGGGCAAAGAGGGACAACAGAGAATTGAGGAATGAGAGGGGAAAGAGGGAGTCGGGTGAAAGTGGGAAGAATTAGACACCGAGAGAAGAGACATAACAGAGACTGGCGAGGGAAACGGGGGAAAAGTGACAGTCGAGGGAAAACTTGGAAAAGAGAGAGTTGAGAAAAAACAAGGACAGAGAGTTAATGGAAAAGACGGAGGCGAGTGAAACTGGGAAGTATTAGACACCGAGGGAAGAGAGATAACAGAGACTGGCGAGGGAAAGGGGGGAAAAGTGACTGTCGAGGGGAAAGAGGGAAAAGAGAGGGTTGAGGGAAAGCAGGGGGGAGAGACTATGGAGGGAAAGCAGAGGGAAAGAGACAGGCGAGGGAAAACAAGGACAAGAGAGAGTTAATGGAAAAGAGGGAGGCGAGTGCAAGTGGGAAGAATTAGACACCAAGGGAAGAGACGTAAAAGAGACTGGCGAGGGAAAGAGAGAGGCGAGATAAACCAGGGGAAAGAGACTGGCGAGGGGGGAAGAGGGAAGAGAGAGAGTTGACTGGAAATAGGGGAACGAGAGAGTTCATGGAAAAGAGGGAGTGGAGTGTAAGTGGGAAAATTAGACACGGAGGGAATAGAGGTTAAAAGAGACTGGCGAGGGAAAGGAAGGAAAAGTGACTGGCGAGGGGAAAGAGGGAAAAGAGAGGGCTGACTGGAAATAGGGAAAAGAGAGATTTCATAGAAAAGAGGAAAGCCAGGGAACAGAGAGGCGAGAGAAACCAGGGGAAAGAGACTGGCGAGGGAAAAGAGGGATAACAGAGTTGACGAATAACAGGGAAAAGAGAGAGGCGACGGAAAGTGGGAAGTATTAGACACCGACGGAAGAGAGATAACAGAGACTGCCGAGGGAAAGGGGGGGGAAGTGCCTGTCGAGGGAAAACTTGGAAAAGAGAGGGTTGAGGGAAAGCAGGGGAAAGAGACTATGGAGGGAAAGCAGAGGGAAAACAAGGACAAGAGAGAGTTAATGGAAAAGAGGGAGGCGAGTGCAAGTGGGAAGAATTAGACACCAAGGGAAGAGACGTAAAAGAGACTGGCGAGGGAAAGAGAGAGGCGAGATAAACCAGGGGAAAGAGACTGGCGAGGGGGGAAGAGGGAAGAGAGAGAGTTGACTGGAAATAGGGGAAGGAGAGAGTTCATGGAAAAGAGGGAGTGGAGTGTAAGTGGGAAAATTAGACACGGAGGGAATAGAGGTTAAAAGAGACTGGCGAGGGAAAGGAAGGAAAAGTGACTGGCGAGGGGAAAGAGGGAAAAGAGAGGGCTGACTGGAAATAGGGAAAAGAGAGATTTCATAGAAAAGAGGAAAGCCAGGGAACAGAGAGAGGCGAGAGAAACCAGGGGAAAGAGACTGGCGAGGGAAAAGAGGGATAACAGAGTTGACGAATAACAGGGAAAAGAGAGAGGCGAGGGAAAGTGGGAAGTATTAGACCTAGAGGGAAGAGAGGTAAAAGAGAGAGGGGAGGGCAACGAGGGACAACAGAGAATTGAGGAATGAGAGGGGAAAGAGGGAGTCGGGTGAAAGTGGGAAGAATTAGACACCGAGGGAAGAGAGATAACAGAGACTGGCAAGGGAAACGGGGGGAAAGTGACAGTCGAGGGAAAACTTGGAAAAGAGAGAGCTGAGAAAAAACAAGGACAAGAGAGTTAATGGAAAAGAGGGAGGCGAGTGAAACTGGGAAGTATTAGACACCGAGGGAAGAGAGATAACAGAGACTGGCGAGGGAAAGGGGGGAAAAGTGACTGTCGAGGGGAAAGAGGGAAAAGAGAGGGTTGAGAAAAAACAAGGACAAGAGAGCTAATGGAAAAGACGGAGGCGAGTGAACCTGGGAAGTATTCGACACCGAGGGAAGAGAGATAACAGAGACTGGCGAGGGAAAGGGGGGAAAAGTGACTGTCGAGGGGAAAGAGGGAAAAGAGAGGGTTGAGGGAAAGCAGGGGAAAGAGACTATGGAGGGAAAGCAGAGGGAAAACAAGGACAAGAGAGAGTTAATGGAAAAGAGGGAGGCGAGTGCAAGTGGGAAGAATTAGACACCGAAGGAAGAGACGTAAAAGAGACTGGCGAGGGAAAGAGAGAGGCGAGATAAACCAGGGGAAAGAGACTGGCGAGGGAAAAGAGGGATAACAGAGTTGACGAATAACAGGGAAAAGAGAGAGGCGTGTGAAAGTGGAAAAATTAGACCTAGAGGGAAGAGAGGTAAAAGAGAGAGGGGAGGGCAACGAGGGACAACAGAGAATTGAGGAATGAGAGGGGAAAGAGGGAGTCGGGTGAAAGTGGGAAGAATTAGACACCGAGGGAAGAGAGATAACAGAGACTGGCGAGGGAAACGGGGGGAAAGTGACAGTCGAGGGAAAACTTGGAAAAGAGAGAGTTGAGAAAAAAACAAGGACAGAGAGTTAATGGAAAAGACGGAGGCGAGTGAAACTGGGAAGTATTAGACACCGAGGGAAGAGAGATAACAGAGACTGCCGAGGGAAAGGGGGGAAAACTGACTGTCGAGGGGAAAGAGGGAAAAGAGAGGGTTGAGGGAAAGCAGGGGAAAGAGACTGACGAGGGAAATCAGAGGGAAAGAGACAGGCGAGGGAAAACAAGGACAAGAGAGAGTTAATGGAAAAGAGGGAGGCGAGTGCAAGTGGGAAGAATTAGACACCAAGGGAAGAGAGATAACAGAGACTGGCGAGGGAAAGGGGGGAAAAGTGACTGTCGAGGGGAAAGAGGGAAAAGAGAGGGTTGAGGGAAAGCAGGGGGGAGAGACTATGGAGGGAAAGCAGAGGGAAAGAGACAGGCGAGGGAAAACAAGGACAAGAGAGAGTTAATGGAAAAGAGGGAGGCGAGTGCAAGTGGGAAGAATTAGACACCGAGGGAAGAGACGTAAAAGAGACTGGCGAGGGAAAGAGAGAGGCGAGATAAACCAGGGGAAAGAGACTGGCGAGGGGGGAAGAGGGAAAAGAGAGAGTTGACTGGAAATAGGGGAACGAGAGAGTTCATGGAAAAGAGGGAGTGGAGTGTAAGTGGGAAAAAGTAGACATGGAGGGAATAGAGTTTAAAAGAGACTGGCGAGGGAAAGGAAGGAAAAGTGACTGGCGAGTGGAAAGAGGGAAAAGAGAGGGCTGACTGGAAATAGGGAAAAGAGAGATTTCATAGAAAAGAGGAAAGCCAGGGAACAGAGAGAGGCGAGAGAAACCAGGGGAAAGAGACTGGCGAGGGAAAAGAGGGATAACAGAGTTGACGAATAACAGGGAAAAGAGAGAGGCGAGGGAAAGTGGGAAGTATTAGACACCGACGGAAGAGAGATAACAGAGACTGGCGAGGGAAACGGGGGAAAAGTGACAGTCGAGGGAAAACTTGGAAAACAGAGACTTGAGAAAAAACAAGGACAAGAGAGTTAATGGAAAAGAGGGAGGCGAGTGAAACTGGGAAGTATTAGACACAGAGGGAAGAGAGATAACAGAGACTGCCGAGGGAAAGGGGGGAAAACTGACTGTCGAGGGGAAAGAGGGAAAATAGAGGGTTGAGGGAAAGCAGGGGAAAGAGACTATGGAGGGAAAGCAGAGGGTAAGAGACAGGCGAGGGAAAACAAGGACAAGAGAGAGTTAATGGAAAAGAGGGAGGCGAGTGCAAGTGGGAAGAATTAGACACCGAGGGAAGAGAGGTAACAGAGACTGGCGAGGGAAAGAGAGAGGCGAGATAAACCAGGGGAAAGAGACTGGCGAGGGGGGGAAGAGGGAAGAGAGAGAGTTGACTGGAAATAGGGGAACGAGAGAGTTCATGGAAAAGAGGGAGTGGAGTGTAAGTGGGAAAATTAGACACGGAGGGAACAGAGGTTAAAAGAGACTGGCGAGGGGAAAGAGGGAAAAGAGAGGGCTGACTGGAAATAGGGAAAAGAGAGATTTCATAGAAAAGAGGAAAGCCAGGGAACAGAGAGGCGAGAGAAACCAGGGGAAAGAGACTGGCGAGGGAAAAGAGGGATAACAGAGTTGACGAATAACAGGGAAAAGAGAGAGGCGACGGAAAGTGGGAAGTATTAGACACCGACGGAAGAGAGATAACAGAGACTGCCGAGGGAAAGGGGGGGAAAGTGCCTGTCGAGGGAAAACTTGGAAAAGAGAGGGTTGAGGGAAAGCAGGGGAAAAGAGACAGGCGAGGGAAGACAAGGACAAGAGAGAGTTCATGGAAAAGAGAGGGGCGAGGGAAAGTGGGAAGTATTAGACACCGAGGGAAGAGAGATAACAGAGACTGGCGAGGGAAAGGGGGGAAAAGTGACTGTCGAGGGGAAAGAGGGAAAAGAGAGGGTTGAGGGAAAGCAGGGGAAAGAGACTATGGAGGGAAAGCAGAGGGAAAACAAGGACAAGAGAGAGTTAATGGAAAAGAGGGAGGCGAGTGCAAGTGGGAAGAATTAGACACCGAGGGAAGAGACGTAAAAGAGACTGGCGAGGGAAAGAGAGAGGCGAGATAAACCAGGGGAAAGAGACTGGCGAGGGGGGAAGAGGGAAAAGAGAGAGTTGACTGGAAATAGGGGAACGAGAGAGTTCATGGAAAAGAGGGAGTGGAGTGTAAGTGGGAAGAAGTAGACATGGAGGGAATAGAGTTTAAAAGAGACTGGCGAGGGAAAGGAAGGAAAAGTGACTGGCGAGTGGAAAGAGGGAAAAGAGAGGGCTGACTGGAAATAGGGAAAAGAGAGATTTCATAGAAAAGAGGAAAGCCAGGGAACAGAGAGAGGCGAGAGAAACCAGGGGAAAGAGACTGGCGAGGGAAAAGAGGGATAACAGAGCTGACGAATAACAGGGAAAAGAGAGAGGCGTGTGAAAGTGGAAAAATTAGACCTAGAGGGAAGAGAGGTAAAAGAGAGAGGGGAGGGCAACGAGGGACAACAGAGAATTGAGGAATGAGAGGGGAAAGAGGGAGTCGGGTCAAAGTGGGAAGAATTAGACACCGAGAGAAGAGACATAACAGAGACTGGCGAGGGAAACGGGGGAAAAGTGACAGTCGAGGGAAAACTTGGAAAAGAGAGAGTTGAGAAAAAAACAAGGACAGAGAGTTAATGGAAAAGACGGAGGCGAGTGAAACTGGGAAGTATTAGACACCGAGGGAAGAGAGATAACAGAGACTGCCGAGGGAAAGGGGGGAAAACTGACTGTCGAGGGGAAAGAGGGAAAAGAGAGGGCTGAGGGAAAGCAGGGGAAAAGAGACAGGCGAGGGAAGACAAGGACAAGAGAGAGTTCATGGAAAAGAGAGGGGCGAGGGAAAGTGGGAAGTATTAGACACCGAGGGAAGAGAGATAACAGAGACTGGCGAGGGAAAGGGGGGAAAAGTGACTGTCGAGGGGAAAGAGGGAAAAGAGAGGGTTGAGGGAAAGCAGGGGAAAGAGACTATGGAGGGAAAGCAGAGGGAAAGAGACAGGCGAGGGAAAACAAGGACAAGAGAGAGTTAATGGAAAAGAGGGAGGCGAGTGCAAGTGGGAAGAATTAGACACCAAGGGAAGAGACGTAAAAGAGACTGGCGAGGGAAAGAGAGAGGCGAGATAAACCAGGGGAAAGAGACTGGCGAGGGGGGAAGAGGGAAGAGAGAGAGTTGACTGGGAATAGGGGAACGAGAGAGTTCATGGAAAAGAGGGAGTGGAGTGTAAGTGGGAAAATTAGACACGGAGGGAATAGAGGTTAAAAGAGACTGGCGAGGGAAAGGAAGGAAAAGTGACTGGCGAGGGGAAAGAGGGAAAAGAGAGGGCTGACTGGAAATAGGGAAAAGAGAGATTTCATAGAAAAGAGGAAAGCCAGGGAACAGAGAGAGGCGAGAGAAACCAGGGGAAAGAGACTGGCGAGGGAAAAGAGGGATAACAGAGTTGACGAATAACAGGGAAAAGAGAGAGGCGAGGGAAAGTGGGAAGTATTAGACACCGACGGAAGAGAGATAACAGAGACTGGCGAGGGAAACGGGGGAAAAGTGACAGTCGAGGGAAAACTTGGAAAACAGAGACTTGAGAAAAAACAAGGACAAGAGAGTTAATGGAAAAGAGGGAGGCGAGTGAAACTGGGAAGTATTAGACACAGAGGGAAGAGAGATAACAGAGACTGCCGAGGGAAAGGGGGGAAAACTGACTGTCGAGGGGAAAGAGGGAAAATAGAGGGTTGAGGGAAAGCAGGGGAAAGAGACTATGGAGGGAAAGCAGAGGGTAAGAGACAGGCGAGGGAAAACAAGGACAAGAGAGAGTTAATGGAAAAGAGGGAGGCGAGTGCAAGTGGGAAGAATTAGACACCGAGGGAAGAGAGGTAACAGAGACTGGCGAGGGAAAGAGAGAGGCGAGATAAACCAGGGGAAAGAGACTGGCGAGGGGGGGAAGAGGGAAGAGAGAGAGTTGACTGGAAATAGGGGAACGAGAGAGTTCATGGAAAAGAAGGAGTGGAGTGTAAGTGGGAAAATTAGACACGGAGGGAACAGAGGTTAAAAGAGACTGGCGAGGGGAAAGAGGGAAAAGAGAGGGCTGACTGGAAATAGGGAAAAGAGAGATTTCATAGAAAAGAGGAAAGCCAGGGAACAGAGAGGCGAGAGAAACCAGGGGAAAGAGACTGGCGAGGGAAAAGAGGGATAACAGAGTTGACGAATAACAGGGAAAAGAGAGAGGCGACGGAAAGTGGGAAGTATTAGACACCGACGGAAGAGAGATAACAGAGACTGCCGAGGGAAAGGGGGGGAAGTGCCTGTCGAGGGAAAACTTGGAAAAGAGAGGGTTGAGGGAAAGCAGGGGAAAAGAGACAGGCGAGGGAAGACAAGGACAAGAGAGAGTTCATGGAAAAGAGAGGGGCGAGGGAAAGTGGGAAGTATTAGACACCGAGGGAAGAGAGATAACAGAGACTGGCGAGGGAAAGGGGGGAAAAGTGACTGTCGAGGGGAAAGAGGGAAAAGAGAGGGTTGAGGGAAAGCAGGGGAAAGAGACTATGGAGGGAAAGCAGAGGGAAAACAAGGACAAGAGAGAGTTAATGGAAAAGAGGGAGGCGAGTGAAAGTGGGAAGAATTAGACACCAAGGGAAGAGACATAAAAGAGACTGGCGAGGGAAAGAGAGAGGCGAGATAAACCAGGGGAAAGAGACTGGCGAGGGGGGAAGAGGGAAGAGAGAGAGTTGACTGGAAATAGGGGAACGAGAGAGTTCATGGAAAAGAGGGAGTGGAGTGTAAGTGGGAAAATTAGACACGGAGGGAATAGAGGTTAAAAGAGACTTGCGAGGGAAAGGAAGGAAAAGTGACTGGCGAGGGGAAGAGGGAAAAGAGAGGGCTGACTGGAAATAGGGAAAAGAGAGATTTCATAGAAAAGAGGAAAGCCAGGGAACAGAGAGAGGCGAGAGAAACCAGGGGAAAGAGACTGGCGAGGGAAAAGAGGGATAACAGAGTTGACGAATAACAGGGAAAAGAGAGAGGCGTGTGAAAGCGGAAAAATTAGACCTAGAGGGAAGAGAGGTAAAAGAGAGAGGGGAGGGCAACGAGGGACAACAGACAATTGAGGAATGAGAGGGGAAAGAGGGAGTCGGGTGAAAGTGGGAAGAATTGGACACCGAGGGAAGAGAGGTAACAGAGACTGGCGAGGGAAACGGGGGGAAAGTGACAGTCGAGGGAAAACTTGGAAAAGAGAGAGCTGAGAAAAAACAAGGACAAGAGAGTTAATGGAAAAGAGGGAGGCGAGTGAAACTGGGAAGTATTAGACACCGAGGGAAGAGAGATAAAAGAGACTGGCGAGGGAAAGGGGGGAAAAGTGACTGTCGAGGGGAAAGAGGGAAAAGAGAGGGTTGAGAAAAAACAAGGACAAGAGAGTTAATGGAAAAGACGGAGGCGAGTGAACCTGGGAAGTATTCGACACCGAGGGAAGAGAGATAACAGAGACTGGCGAGGGAAAGGGGGGAAAAGTGACTGTCGAGGGGAAAGAGGGAAAAGAGAGGGTTGAGGGAAAGCAGGGGGGAGAGACTATGGAGGGAAAGCAGAGGGAAAGAGACAGGCGAGGGAAAACAAGGACAAGAGAGAGTTAATGGAAAAGAGGGAGGCGAGTGCAAGTGGGAAGAATTAGACACCAAGGGAAGAGACGTAAAAGAGACTGGCGAGGGAAAGAGAGAGGCGAGATAAACCAGGGGAAAGAGACTGGCGAGGGGGGAAGAGGGAAGAGAGAGAGTTGACTGGAAATAGGGGAACGAGAGAGTTCATGGAAAAGAGGGAGTGGAGTGTAAGTGGGAAAATTAGACACGGAGGGAATAGAGGTTAAAAGAGACTGGCGAGGGAAAGGAAGGAAAACTGACTGGCGAGGGGAAAGAGGGAAAAGAGAGGGTTGAGGGAAAGCAGGGGAAAAGAGACAGGCGAGGGAAGACAAGGACAAGAGAGAGTTCATGGAAAAGAGAGGGGCGAGGGAAAGTGGGAAGTATTAGACCTAGAGGGAAGAGAGGTAAAAGAGACTGGCGAGGGAAAGAGAGAGGCGAGATAAACCAGGGGAAAGAGACTGGCGAGGGAAAAGAGGGATAACAGAGTTGACGAATAACAGGGAAAAGAGAGAGGCGTGTGAAAGTGGAAAAATTAGACCTAGAGGGAAGAGAGGTAAAAGAGAGAGGGGAGGGCAACGAGGGACAACAGAGAATTGAGGAATGAGAGGGGAAAGAGGGAGTCGGGTGAAAGTGGGAAGAATTAGACACCGAGGGAAGAGAGATAACAGAGACTGGCGAGGGAAACGGGGGGAAAGTGACAGTCGAGGGAAAACTTGGAAAAGAGAGAGTTGAGAAAAAAACAAGGACAGAGAGTTAATGGAAAAGACGGAGGCGAGTGAAACTGGGAAGTATTAGACACCGAGGGAAGAGAGATAACAGAGACTGCCGAGGGAAAGGGGGGAAAACTGACTGTCGAGGGGAAAGAGGGAAAAGAGAGGGTTGAGGGAAAGCAGGGGAAAGAGACTGACGAGGGAAATCAGAGGGAAAGAGACAGGCGAGGGAAAACAAGGACAAGAGAGAGTTAATGGAAAAGAGGGAGGCGAGTGCAAGTGGGAAGAATTAGACACCAAGGGAAGAGAGATAACAGAGACTGGCGAGGGAAAGGGGGGAAAAGTGACTGTCGAGGGGAAAGAGGGAAAAGAGAGGGTTGAGGGAAAGCAGGGGGGAGAGACTATGGAGGGAAAGCAGAGGGAAAGAGACAGGCGAGGGAAAACAAGGACAAGAGAGAGTTAATGGAAAAGAGGGAGGCGAGTGCAAGTGGGAAGAATTAGACACCGAGGGAAGAGACGTAAAAGAGACTGGCGAGGGAAAGAGAGAGGCGAGATAAACCAGGGGAAAGAGACTGGCGAGGGGGGAAGAGGGAAAAGAGAGAGTTGACTGGAAATAGGGGAACGAGAGAGTTCATGGAAAAGAGGGAGTGGAGTGTAAGTGGGAAGAAGTAGACATGGAGGGAATAGAGTTTAAAAGAGACTGGCGAGGGAAAGGAAGGAAAAGTGACTGGCGAGTGGAAAGAGGAAAAAGAGAGGGCTGACTGGAAATAGGGAAAAGAGAGATTTCATAGAAAAGAGGAAAGCCAGGGAACAGAGAGAGGCGAGAGAAACCAGGGGAAAGAGACTGGCGAGGGAAAAGAGGGATAACAGAGTTGACGAATAACAGGGAAAAGAGAGAGGCGAGGGAAAGTGGGAAGTATTAGACACCGACGGAAGAGAGATAACAGAGACTGGCGAGGGAAACGGGGGAAAAGTGACAGTCGAGGGAAAACTTGGAAAACAGAGACTTGAGAAAAAACAAGGACAAGAGAGTTAATGGAAAAGAGGGAGGCGAGGGAAAGTGGGAAGTATTAGACACCGAGGGAAGAGAGATAACAGAGACTGCCGAGGGAAAGGGGGGAAAACTGACTGTCGAGGGGAAAGAGGGAAAATAGAGGGTTGAGGGAAAGCAGGGGAAAGAGACTATGGAGGGAAAGCAGAGGGTAAGAGACAGGCGAGGGAAAACAAGGACAAGAGAGAGTTAATGGAAAAGAGGGAGGCGAGTGCAAGTGGGAAGAATTAGACACCGAGGGAAGAGAGGTAACAGAGACTGGCGAGGGAAAGAGAGAGGCGAGATAAACCAGGGGAAAGAGACTGGCGAGGGGGGGAAGAGGGAAGAGAGAGAGTTGACTGGAAATAGGGGAACGAGAGAGTTCATGGAAAAGAGGGAGTGGAGTGTAAGTGGGAAAATTAGACACGGAGGGAATAGAGGTTAAAAGAGACTGGCGAGGGAAAGGAAGGAAAAGTGACTGGCGAGGGGAAAGAGGGAAAAGAGAGGGCTGACTGGAAATAGGGAAAAGAGAGATTTCATAGAAAAGAGGAAAGCCAGGGAACAGAGAGAGGCGAGAGAAACCAGGGGAAAGAGACTGGCGAGGGAAAAGAGGGATAACAGAGTTGACGAATAACAGGGAAAAGAGAGAGGCGAGGGAAAGTGGGAAGTATTAGACCTAGAGGGAAGAGAGGTAAAAGAGAGAGGGGAGGGCAACGGGGGACAACAGAGAATTGAGGAATGAGAGGGGAAAGAGGGAGTCGGGTGAAAGTGGGAAGAATTAGACACCGAGGGAAGAGACATAACAGAGACTGGCGAGGGAAACGGGGGGAAAGTGCCTGTCGAGGGAAAACTTGGAAAAGAGAGAGCTGAGAAAAAACAAGGACAAGAGAGTTAATGGAAAAGAGGGAGGCGAGTGAAACTGGGAAGTATTAGACACCGAGGGAAGAGAGATAACAGAGACTGGCGAGGGAAAGGGGGGAAAAGTGACTGTCGAGGGGAAAGAGGGAAAAGAGAGGGTTGAGAAAAAACAAGGACAAGAGAGCTAATGGAAAAGACGGAGGCGAGTGAAACTGGGAAGTATTCGACACCGAGGGAAGAGAGATAACAGAGACTGGCGAGGGAAAGGGGGGAAAAGTGACTGTCGAGGGGAAAGAGGGAAAAGAGAGGGTTGAGGGAAAGCAGGGGAAAGAGACTATGGAGGGAAAGCAGAGGGAAAAAAAGGACAAGAGAGAGTTAATGGAAAAGAGGGAGGCGAGTGCAAGTGGGAAGAATTAGACACCGAGGGAAGAGACGTAAAAGAGACTGGCGAGGGAAAGAGAGAGGCGAGATAAACCAGGGGAAAGAGACTGGCGAGGGAAAAGAGGGATAACAGAGTTGACGAATAACAGGGAAAAGAGAGAGGCGTGTGAAAGTGGAAAAATTAGACCTAGAGGGAAGAGAGGTAAAAGAGAGAGGGGAGGGCAACGAGGGACAACAGAGAATTGAGGAATGAGAGGGGAAAGAGGGAGTCGGGTGAAAGTGGGAAGAATTAGACACCGAGAGAAGAGACATAACAGAGAAAGGCGAGGGAAACGGGGGAAAAGTGACAGTCGAGGGAAAACTTGGAAAAGAGAGAGTTGAGAAAAAACAAGGACAGAGAGTTAATGGAAAAGACGGAGGCGAGTGAAACTGGGAAGTATTAGACACCGAGGGAAGAGAGATAACAGAGACTGCCGAGGGAAAGGGGGGAAAAGTGACTGTCGAGGGGAAAGAGGGAAAAGAGAGGGTTGAGGGAAAGCAGGGGGGAGAGACTATGGAGGGAAAGCAGAGGGAAAGAGACAGGCGAGGGAAAACAAGGACAAGAGAGAGTTAATGGAAAAGAGGGAGGCGAGTGCAAGTGGGAAGAATTAGACACCAAGGGAAGAGACGTAAAAGAGACTGGCGAGGGAAAGAGAGAGGCGAGATAAACCAGGGGAAAGAGACTGGCGAGGGGGGAAGAGGGAAGAGAGAGAGTTGACTGGAAATAGGGGAACGAGAGAGTTCATGGAAAAGAGGGAGTGGAGTGTAAGTGGGAAAATTAGACACGGAGGGAATAGAGGTTAAAAGAGACTGGCGAGGGAAAGGAAGGAAAAGTGAATGGCGAGGGGAAAGAGGGAAAAGAGAGGGCTGACTGGAAATAGGGAAAAGAGAGATTTCATAGAAAAGAGGAAAGCCAGGGAACAGAGAGGCGAGAGAAACCAGGGGAAAGAGACTGGCGAGGGAAAAGAGGGATAACAGAGTTGACGAATAACAGGGAAAAGAGAGAGGCGTGTGAAAGTGGGAAGTATTAGACACCGACGGAAGAGAGATAACAGAGACTGCCGAGGGAAAGGGGGGGAAAGTGCCTGTCGAGGGAAAACTTGGAAAAGAGAGGGTTGAGGGAAAGCAGGGGAAAAGAGACAGGCGAGGGAAGACAAGGACAAGAGAGAGTTCATGGAAAAGAGAGGGGCGAGGGAAAGTGGGAAGTATTAGACACCGAGGGAAGAGAGATAACAGAGACTGGCGAGGGAAAGGGGGGAAAAGTGACTGTCGAGGGGAAAGAGGGAAAAGAGAGGGTTGAGGGAAAGCAGGGGGGAGAGACTATGGAGGGAAAGCAGAGGGAAAGAGACAGGCGAGGGAAAACAAGGACAAGAGAGAGTTAATGGAAAAGAGGGAGGCGAGTGCAAGTGGGAAGAATTAGACACCAAGGGAAGAGACGTAAAAGAGACTGGCGAGGGAAAGAGAGAGGCGAGATAAACGAGGGGAAAGAGACTGGCGAGGGGGGAAGAGGGAAGAGAGAGAGTTGACTGGAAATAGGGGAACGAGAGAGTTCATGGAAAAGAGGGAGTGGAGTGTAAGTGGGAAAATTAGACACGGAGGGAATAGAGGTTAAAAGTGACTGGCGAGGGGAAGAGGGAAAAGAGAGGACTGACTGGAAATAGGGAAAAGAGAAATTTCATAGAAAAGAGGAAAGCCAGGGAACAGAGAGAGGCGAGAGAAACCAGGGGAAAGAGACTGGCGAGGGAAAAGAGGGATAACAGAGTTGACGAATAACAGGGAAAAGAGAGAGGCGAGGGAAAGTGGGAAGTATTAGACACCGACGGAAGAGAGATAACAGAGACTGCGGAGGGAAAGGGGGGGAAAGTGCCTGTCGAGGGAAAACTTGGAAAAGAGAGGGTTGAGGGAAAGCAGGGGAAAAGAGACAGGCGAGGGAAGACAAGGACAAGAGAGAGTTCATGGAAAAGAGAGGGGCGAGGGAAAGTGGGAAGTATTAGACACCGACGGAAGAGAGATAACAGAGACTGGCGAGGGAAAGGGGGGAAAAGTGACTGTCGAGGGGAAAGAGGGAAAAGAGAGGGTTGAGGGAAAGCAGGGGAAAGAGACTATGGAGGGAAATCAGAGGGAAAGAGACAGGCGAGGGAAAACAAGGACAAGAGAGAGTTAATGGAAAAGAGGGAGGCGAGTGCAAGTGGGAAGAATTAGACACCAAGGGAAGAGACGTAAAAGAGACTAGCGAGGGAAAGAGAGAGGCGAGATAAACCAGGTGAAAGAGACTGGCGAGGGGGGAAGAGGGAAGAGAGAGAGTTGACTGGAAATAGGGGAACGAGAGAGTTCATGGAAAAGAGGGAGTGGAGTGTAAGTGGGAAAATTAGACACGGAGGGAATAGAGGTTAAAAGTGACTGGCGAGGGGAAGAGGGAAATGAGAGGACTGACTGGAAATAGGGAAAAGAGAGATTTCATAGAAAAGAGGAAAGCCAGGGAACAGAGAGAGGCGAGAGAAACCAGGGGAAAGAGACTGGCGAGGGAAAAGAGGGATAACAGAGTTGACGAATAACAGGGAAAAGAGAGAGGCGAGGGAAAGTGGGAAGTATTAGACACCGACGGAAGAGAGATAACAGAGACTGCCGAGGGAAAGGGGGGGAAAGTGCCTGTGGAGGGAAAACTTGGAAAAGAGAGGGTTGAGGGAAAGCAGGGGAAAAGAGACAGGCGAGGGAAGACAAGGACAAGAGAGAGTTCATGGAAAAGAGAGGGGCGAGGGAAAGTGGGAAGTATTAGACACCGAGGGAAGAGAGATAACAGAGACTGGCGAGGGAAAGGGGGGAAAAGTGACTGTCGAGGGGAAAGAGGGAAAAGAGAGGGTTGAGAAAAAACAAGGACAAGAGAGTTAATGGAAAAGACGGAGGCGAGTGAAACTGGGAAGTATTCGACACCGAGGGAAGAGAGATAACAGAGACTGGCGAGGGAAAGGGGGGAAAAGTGACTGTCGAGGGGAAAGAGGGAAAAGAGAGGGTTGAGGGAAAGCAGAGGGAAAACAAGGACAAGAGAGAGTTAATGGAAAAGAGGGAGGCGAGTGCAAGTGGGAAGAATTAGACACCGAGGGAAGAGACGTAAAAGAGACTGGCGAGGGAAAGAGAGAGGCGAGATAAACCAGGGGAAAGAGACTGGCGAGGGGGGAAGAGGGAAAAGAGAGAGTTGACTGGAAATAGGGGAACGAGAGAGTTCATGGAAAAGAGGGAGTGGAGTGTAAGTGGGAAGAAGTAGACATGGAGGGAATAGAGGTTAAAAGAGACTGGCGAGGGAAAGGAAGGAAAAGTGACTGGCGAGGGGAAGAGGGAAAAGAGAGGGCTGACTGGAAATAGGGAAAAGAGAGATTTCATAGAAAAGAGGAAAGCCAGGGAACAGAGAGAGGCGAGAGAAACCAGGGGAAAGAGACTGGCGAGGGAAAAGAGGGATAAGAGAATTGACGAATAACAGGGAAAAGAGAGAGGCGAGGGAAAGTGGGAAGTATTAGACACCGACGGAAGAGAGATAACAGAGACTGCCGAGGGAAAGGGGGGGAAATTGCCTGTCGAGGGAAAACTTGGAAAAGAGAGGGTTGAGGGAAAGCAGGGGAAAAGAGACAGGTGAGGGAAGACAAGGACAAGAGAGAGTTCATGGAAAAGAGAGGGGCGAGGGAAAGTGGGAAGTATTAGACACCGAGGGAAGAGAGATAACAGAGACTGGCGAGGGAAAGGGGGGAAAAGTGACTGTCGAGGGGAAAGAGGGAAAAGAGAGGGTTGAGGGAAAGCAGGGGGGAGAGACTATGGAGGGAAAGCAGAGGGAAAGAGACAGGCGAGGGAAAACAAGGACAAGAGAGAGTTAATGGAAAAGAGGGAGGCGAGTGCAAGTGGGAAGAATTAGACACCAAGGGAAGAGACGTAAAAGAGACTGGCGAGGGAAAGAGAGAGGCGAGATAAACGAGGGGAAATAGACTGGCGAGGGGGGAAGAGGGAAGAGAGAGAGTTGACTGGAAATAGGGGAACGAGAGAGTTCATTGAAAAGAGGGAGTGGAGTGTAAGTGGGAAAATTAGACACGGAGGGAATAGAGGTTAAAAGTGACTGGCGAGGGGAAGAGGGAAAAGAGAGGACTGACTGGAAATAGGGAAAAGAGAAATTTCATAGAAAAGAGGAAAGCCAGGGAACAGAGAGAGGCGAGAGAAACCAGGGGAAAGAGACTGGCGAGGGAAAAGAGGGATAACAGAGTTGACGAATAACAGGGAAAAGAGAGAGGCGTGTGAAAGTGGAAAAATTAGACCTAGAGGGAAGAGAGGTAAAAGAGAGAGGGGAGGGCAACGAGGGACAACAGAGAATTGAGGAATGAGAGGGGAAAGAGGGAGTCGGGTGAAAGTGGGAAGAATTAGACACCGAGGGAAGAGACATAACAGAGACTGGCGAGGGAAACGGGGGAAAAGTGACAGTCGAGGGAAAACTTGGAAAAGAGAGAGTTGAGAAAAAAACAAGGACAGAGAGTTAATGGAAAAGACGGAGGCGAGTGAAACTGGGAAGTATTAGACACCGAGGGAAGAGAGATAACAGAGACTGCCGAGGGAAAGGGGGGAAAACTGACTGTCGAGGGGAAAGAGGGAAAAGAGAGGGTTGAGGGAAAGCAGGGGAAAGAGACTGACGAGGGAAAGCAGAGGGAAAGAGACAGGCGAGGGAAAACAAGGACAAGAGAGAGTTAATGGAAAAGAGGGAGGCGAGTGCAAGTGGGAAGAATTAGACACCAAGGGAAGAGAGATAACAGAGACTGTCGAGGGGAAAGAGGGAAAAGAGAGGGTTGAGGGAAAGCAGGGGAAAAGAGACAGGCGAGGGAAGACAAGGACAAGAGAGAGTTCATGGAAAAGAGAGGGGCGAGGGAAAGTGGGAAGTATTAGACACCGACGGAAGAGAGATAACAGAGACTGGCGAGGGAAAGGGGGAAAAGTGACTGTCGAGGGGAAAGAGGGAAAAGAGAGGGTTGAGAAAAAACAAGGACAAGAGAGTTAATGGAAAAGACGGAGGCGAGTGAAACTGGGAAGTATTCGACACCGAGGGAAGAGAGATAACAGAGACTGGCGAGGGAAAGGGGGGAAAAGTGACTGTCGAGGGGAAAGAGGGAAAAGAGAGGGTTGAGGGAAAGCAGGGGAAAGAGACTATGGAGGGAAAGCAGAGGGAAAGAGACAGGCGAGGGAAAACAAGGACAAGAGAGAGTTAATGGAAAAGAGGGAGGCGAGTGCAAGTGGGAAGAATTAGACACCAAGGGAAGAGAGATAACAGAGACTGGCGAGGGAAAGGGGGGAAAAGTGACTGTCGAGGGGAAAGAGGGAAAAGAGAGGGTTGAGGGAAAGCAGGGGGGAGAGACTATGGAGGGAAAGCAGAGGGAAAGAGACAGGCGAGGGAAAACAAGGACAAGAGAGAGTTAATGGAAAAGAGGGAGGCGAGTGCAAGTGGGAAGAATTAGACACCAAGGGAAGAGACGTAAAAGAGACTGGCGAGGGAAAGAGAGAGGCGAGATAAACCAGGGGAAAGAGACTGGCGAGGGGGGAAGAGGGAAGAGAGAGAGTTGACTGGAAATAGGGGAACGAGAGAGTTCATGGAAAAGAGGGAGTGGAGTGTAAGTGGGAAAATTAGACACGGAGGGAATAGAGGTTAAAAGAGACTGGCGAGGGAAAGGAAGGAAAAGTGACTGGCGAGGGGAAAGAGGGAAAAGAGAGGGCTGACTGGAAATAGGGAAAAGAGAGATTTCATAGAAAAGAGGAAAGCCAGGGAACAGAGAGAGGCGAGAGAAACCAGGGGAAAGAGACTGGCGAGGGAAAAGAGGGATAAGAGAGTTGACGAATAACAGGGAAAAGAGAGAGGCGAGGGAAAGTGGGAAGTATTAGACACCGACGGAAGAGAGATAACAGAGACTGCCGAGGGAAAGGGGGGGAAAGTGCCTGTCGAGGGAAAACTTGGAAAAGAGAGGGTTGAGGGAAAGCAGGGGAAAAGAGACAGGTGAGGGAAGACAAGGACAAGAGAGAGTTCATGGAAAAGAGAGGGGCGAGGGAAAGTGGGAAGTATTAGACACCGAGGGAAGAGAGATAACAGAGACTGGCGAGGGAAAGGGGGGAAAAGTGACTGTCGAGGGGAAAGAGGGAAAAGAGAGGGTTGAGGGAAAGCAGGGGAAGAGACTATGGAGGGAAAGCAGAGGGAAAACAAGGACAAGAGAGAGTTAATGGAAAAGAGGGAGGCGAGTGCAAGTGGGAAGAATTAGACACCGAGGGAAGAGACGTAAAAGAGACTGGCGAGGGAAAGAGAGAGGCGAGATAAACCAGGGGAAAGAGACTGGCGAGGGAAAAGAGGGATAACAGAGTTGACGAATAACAGGGAAAAGAGAGAGGCGTGTGAAAGTGGAAAAATTAGACCTAGAGGGAAGAGAGGTAAAAGAGAGAGGGGAGGGCAACGAGGGACAACAGAGAATTGAGAAATGAGAGGGGAAAGAGGGAGTCGGGTGAAAGTGGGAAGAATTAGACACCGAGGGAAGAGACATAACAGAGACTGGCGAGGGAAACGGGGGAAAAGTGACAGTCGAGGGAAAACTTGGAAAAGAGAGAGTTGAGAAAAAAACAAGGACAGAGAGTTAATGGAAAAGACGGAGGCGAGTGAAACTGGGAAGTATTAGACACCGAGGGAAGAGAGATAACAGAGACTGCCGAGGGAAAGGGGGGAAAACTGACTGTCGAGGGGAAAGAGGGAAAAGAGAGGGTTGAGGGAAAGCAGGGGAAAGAGACTGACGAGGGAAATCAGAGGGAAAGAGACAGGCGAGGGAAAACAAGGACAAGAGAGAGTTAATGGAAAAGAGGGAGGCGAGTGCAAGTGGGAAGAATTAGACACCAAGGGAAGAGACGTAAAAGAGACTGGCGAGGGAAAGAGAGAGGCGAGATAAACCAGGGGAAAGAGACTGGCGAGGGGGGAAGAGGGAAGAGAGAGAGTTGACTGGAAATAGGGGAACGAGAGAGTTCATGGAAAAGAGGGAGTGGAGTGTAAGTGGGAAAATTAGACACGGAGGGAATAGAGGTTAAAAGAGACTGGCGAGGGAAAGGAAGGAAAAGTGACTGGCGAGGGGAAAGAGGGAAAAGAGAGGGCTGACTGGAAATAGGGAAAAGAGAGATTTCATAGAAAAGAGGAAAGCCAGGGAACAGAGAGAGGCGAGAGAAACCAGGGGAAAGAGACTGGCGAGGGAAAAGAGGGATAAGAGAGTTGACGAATAACAGGGAAAAGAGAGAGGCGAGGGAAAGTGGGAAGTATTAGACACCGACGGAAGAGAGATAACAGAGACTGCCGAGGGAAAGGGGGGGAAAGTGCCTGTCGAGGGAAAACTTGGAAAAGAGAGGGTTGAGGGAAAGCAGGGGAAAAGAGACAGGTGAGGGAAGACAAGGACAAGAGAGAGTTCATGGAAAAGAGAGGGGCGAGGGAAAGTGGGAAGTATTAGACACCGAGGGAAGAGAGATAACAGAGACTGGCGAGGGAAAGGGGGGAAAAGTGACTGTCGAGGGGAAAGAGGGAAAATAGAGGGTTGAGGGAAAGCAGGGGAAAGAGACTATGGAGGGAAAGCAGAGGGTAAGAGACAGGCGAGGGAAAACAAGGACAAGAGAGAGTTAATGGAAAAGAGGGAGGCGAGTGCAAGTGGGAAGAAGTAGACACCAAGGGAAGAGAGGTAACAGAGACTGGCGAGGGAAAGAGAGAGGCGAGATAAACCAGGGGAAAGAGACTGGCGAGGGGGGGAAGAGGGAAGAGAGAGAGTTGACTGGAAATAGGGGAACGAGAGAGTTCATGGAAAAGAAGGAGTGGAGTGTAAGTGGGAAAATTAGACACGGAGGGAACAGAGGTTAAAAGAGACTGGCGAGGGGAAAGAGGGAAAAGAGAGGGCTGACTGGAAATAGGGAAAAGAGAGATTTCATAGAAAAGAGGAAAGCCAGGGAACAGAGAGGCGAGAGAAACCAGGGGAAAGAGACTGGCGAGGGAAAAGAGGGATAACAGAGTTGACGAATAACAGGGAAAAGAGAGAGGCGACGGAAAGTGGGAAGTATTAGACACCGACGGAAGAGAGATAACAGAGACTGCCGAGGGAAAGGGGGGGGAAGTGCCTGTCGAGGGAAAACTTGGAAAAGAGAGGGTTGAGGGAAAGCAGGGGAAAAGAGACAGGCGAGGGAAGACAAGGACAAGAGAGAGTTCATGGAAAAGAGAGGGGCGAGGGAAAGTGGGAAGTATTAGACACCGAGGGAAGAGAGATAACAGAGACTGGCGAGGGAAAGGGGGGAAAAGTGACTGTCGAGGGGAAAGAGGGAAAAGAGAGGGTTGAGGGAAAGCAGGGGAAAGAGACTATGGAGGGAAAGCAGAGGGAAAACAAGGACAAGAGAGAGTTAATGGAAAAGAGGGAGGCGAGTGCAAGTGGGAAGAATTAGACACCGAGGGAAGAGACGTAAAAGAGACTGGCGAGGGAAAGAGAGAGGCGAGATAAACCAGGGGAAAGAGACTGGCGAGGGGGGAAGAGGGAAAAGAGAGAGTTGACTGGAAATAGGGGAACGAGAGAGTTCATGGAAAAGAGGGAGTGGAGTGTAAGTGGGAAGAAGTAGACATGGAGGGAATAGAGTTTAAAAGAGACTGGCGAGGGAAAGGAAGGAAAAGTGACTGGCGAGTGGAAAGAGGGAAAAGAGAGGGCTGACTGGAAATAGGGAAAAGAGAGATTTCATAGAAAAGAGGAAAGCCAGGGACCAGAGAGAGGCGAGAGAAACCAGGGGAAAGAGACTGGCGAGGGAAAAGAGGGATAAGAGAGTTGACGAATAACAGGGAAAAGAGAGAGGCGACGGAAAGTGGGAAGTATTAGACACCGACGGAAGAGAGATAACAGAGACTGCCGAGGGAAAGGGGGGGAAAGTGCCTGTCGAGGGAAAACTTGGAAAAGAGAGGGTTGAGGGAAAGCAGGGGAAAGAGACTATGGAGGGAAAGCAGAGGGAAAACAAGGACAAGAGAGAGTTAATGGAAAAGAGGGAGGCGAGTGCAAGTGGGAAGAATTAGACACCGAGGGAAGAGACGTAAAAGAGACTGGCGAGGGAAAGAGAGAGGCGAGATAAACCAGGGGAAAGAGACTGGCGAGGGGGGAAGAGGGAAAAGAGAGAGTTGACTGGAAATAGGGGAACGAGAGAGTTCATGGAAAAGAGGGAGTGGAGTGTAAGTGGGAAGAAGTAGACATGGAGGGAATAGAGTTTAAAAGAGACTGGCGAGGGAAAGGAAGGAAAAGTGACTGGCGAGTGGAAAGAGGGAAAAGAGAGGGCTGACTGGAAATAGGGAAAAGAGAGATTTCATAGAAAAGAGGAAAGCCAGGGAACAGAGAGAGGCGAGAGAAACCAGGGGAAAGAGACTGGCGAGGGAAAAGAGGGATAACAGAGTTGACGAATAACAGGGAAAAGAGAGAGGCGAGGGAAAGTGGGAAGTATTAGACACCGACGGAAGAGAGATAACAGAGACTGGCGAGGGAAACGGGGGAAAAGTGACAGTCGAGGGAAAACTTGGAAAACAGAGACTTGAGAAAAAACAAGGACAAGAGAGTTAATGGAAAAGAGGGAGGCGAGTGAAACTGGGAAGTATTAGACACAGAGGGAAGAGAGATAACAGAGACTGCCGAGGGAAAGGGGGGAAAACTGACTGTCGAGGGGAAAGAGGGAAAATAGAGGGTTGAGGGAAAGCAGGGGAAAGAGACTATGGAGGGAAAGCAGAGGGTAAGAGACAGGCGAGGGAAAACAAGGACAAGAGAGAGTTAATGGAAAAGAGGGAGGCGAGTGCAAGTGGGAAGAATTAGACACCGAGGGAAGAGAGGTAACAGAGACTGGCGAGGGAAAGAGAGAGGCGAGATAAACCAGGGGAAAGAGACTGGCGAGGGGGGGAAGAGGGAAGAGAGAGAGTTGACTGGAAATAGGGGAACGAGAGAGTTCATGGAAAAGAGGGAGTGGAGTGTAAGTGGGAAAATTAGACACGGAGGGAATAGAGGTTAAAAGAGACTGGCGAGGGGAAAGAGGGAAAAGAGAGGGCTGACTGGAAATAGGGAAAAGAGAGATTTCATAGAAAAGAGGAAAGCCAGGGAACAGAGAGGCGAGAGAAACCAGGGGAAAGAGACTGGCGAGGGAAAAGAGGGATAACAGAGTTGACGAATAACAGGGAAAAGAGAGAGGCGACGGAAAGTGGGAAGTATTAGACACCGACGGAAGAGAGATAACAGAGACTGCCGAGGGAAAGGGGGGGAAAGTGCCTGTCGAGGGAAAACTTGGAAAAGAGAGGGTTGAGGGAAAGCAGGGGAAAGAGCCTATGGAGGGAAAGCAGAGGGAAAACAAGGACAAGAGAGAGTTATTGGAAAAGAGGGAGGCGAGTGAAAGTGGGAAGAATTAGACACCAAGGGAAGAGACATAAAAGAGACTGGCGAGGGAAAGAGAGAGGCGAGATAAACCAGGGGAAAGAGACTGGCGAGGGGGGAAGAGGGAAGAGAGAGAGTTGACTGGAAATAGGGGAACGAGAGAGTTCATGGAAAAGAGGGAGTGGAGTGTAAGTGGGAAAATTAGACACGGAGGGAATAGAGGTTAAAAGAGACTGGCGAGGGAAAGGAAGGAAAAGTGACTGGCGAGGGGAAGAGGGAAAAGAGAGGGCTGACTGGAAATAGGGAAAAGAGAGATTTCATAGAAAAGAGGAAAGCCAGGGAACAGAGAGAGGCGAGAGAAACCAGGGGAAAGAGACTGGCGAGGGAAAAGAGGGATAACAGAGTTGACGAATAACAGGGAAAAGAGAGAGGCGTGTGAAAGTGGAAAAATTAGACCTAGAGGGAAGAGAGGTAAAAGAGAGAGGGGAGGGCAACGAGGGACAACAGAGAATTGAGGAATGAGAGGGGAAAGAGGGAGTCGGGTGAAAGTGGGAAGAATTAGACACCGAGGGAAGAGACATAACAGAGACTGGCGAGGGAAACGGGGGAAAAGTGACAGTCGAGGGAAAACTTGGAAAAGAGAGAGTTGAGAAAAAACAAGGACAGAGAGTTAATGGAAAAGACGGAGGCGAGTGAAACTGGGAAGTATTAGACACCGAGGGAAGAGAGATAACAGAGACTGCCGAGGGAAAGGGGGGAAAACTGACTGTCGAGGGGAAAGAGGGAAAAGAGAGGGTTGAGGGAAAGCAGGGGAAAAGAGACAGGCGAGGGAAGACAAGGACAAGAGAGAGTTCATGGAAAAGAGAGGGGCGAGGGAAAGTGGGAAGTATTAGACACCGAGGGAAGAGAGATAACAGAGACTGGCGAGGGAAAGGGGGGAAATGTGACTGTCGAGGGGAAAGAGGGAAAAGAGAGGGTTGAGGGAAAGCAGGGGGGAGAGACTATGGAGGGAAAGCAGAGGGAAAGAGACAGGCGAGGGAAAACAAGGACAAGAGAGAGTTAATGGAAAAGAGGGAGGCGAGTGCAAGTGGGAAGAATTAGACACCAAGGGAAGAGACGTAAAAGAGACTGGCGAGGGAAAGAGAGAGGCGAGATAAACGAGGGGAAAGAGACTGGCGAGGGGGGAAGAGGGAAGAGAGAGAGTTGACTGGAAATAGGGGAACGAGAGAGTTCATGGAAAAGAGGGAGTGGAGTGTAAGTGGGAAAATTAGACACGGAGGGAATAGAGGTTAAAAGTGACTGGCGAGGGGAAGAGGGAAAAGAGAGGACTGACTGGAAATAGGGAAAAGAGAAATTTCATAGAAAAGAGGAAAGACAGGGAACAGAGAGAGGCGAGAGAAACCAGGGGAAAGAGACTGGCGAGGGAAAAGAGGGATAACAGAGTTGACGAATAACAGGGAAAAGAGAGAGGCGAGGGAAAGTGGGAAGTATTAGACACCGACGGAAGAGAGATAACAGAGACTGCGGAGGGAAAGGGGGGGAAAGTGCCTGTCGAGGGAAAACTTGGAAAAGAGAGGGTTGAGGGAAAGCAGGGGAAAAGAGACAGGCGAGGGAAGACAAGGACAAGAGAGAGTTCATGGAAAAGAGAGGGGCGAGGGAAAGTGGGAAGTATTAGACACCGACGGAAGAGAGATAACAGAGACTGGCGAGGGAAAGGGGGGAAAAGTGACTGTCGAGGGGAAAGAGGGAAAAGAGAGGGTTGAGGGAAAGCAGGGGAAAGAGACTATGGAGGGAAAGCAGAGGGAAAGAGACAGGCGAGGGAAAACAAGGACAAGAGAGAGTTTATGGAAAAGAGGGAGGCGAGTGCAAGTGGGAAGAATTAGACACCAAGGGAAGAGACGTAAAAGAGACTAGCGAGGGAAAGAGAGAGGCGAGATAAACCAGGTGAAAGAGACTGGCGAGGGGGGAAGAGGGAAGAGAGAGAGTTGACTGGAAATAGGGGATCGAGAGAGTTCATGGAAAAGAGGGAGTGGAGTGTAAGTGGGAAAATTAGACACGGAGGGAATAGAGGTTAAAAGTGACTGGCGAGGGGAAGAGGGAAATGAGAGGACTGACTGGAAATAGGGAAAAGAGAGATTTCATAGAAAAGAGGAAAGCCAGGGAACAGAGAGAGGCGAGAGAAACCAGGGGAAAGAGACTGGCGAGGGAAAAGAGGGATAACAGAGTTGACGAATAACAGGGAAAAGAGAGAGGCGAGGGAAAGTGGGAAGTATTAGACACCGACGGAAGAGAGATAACAGAGACTGCCGAGGGAAAGGGGGGGAAAGTGCCTGTGGAGGGAAAACTTGGAAAAGAGAGGGTTGAGGGAAAGCAGGGGAAAAGAGACAGGCGAGGGAAGACAAGGACAAGAGAGAGTTCATGGAAAAGAGAGGGGCGAGGGAAAGTGGGAAGTATTAGACACCGAGGGAAGAGAGATAACAGAGACTGGCGAGGGAAAGGGGGGAAAAGTGACTGTCGAGGGGAAAGAGGGAAAAGAGAGGGTTGAGAAAAAACAAGGACAAGAGAGTTAATGGAAAAGACGGAGGCGAGTGAAACTGGGAAGTATTCGACACCGAGGGAAGAGAGATAACAGAGACTGGCGAGGGAAAGGGGGGAAAAGTGACTGTCGAGGGGAAAGAGGGAAAAGAGAGGGTTGAGGGAAAGCAGGGGAAAGAGACTATGGAGGGAAAGCAGAGGGAAAACAAGGACAAGAGAGAGTTAATGGAAAAGAGGGAGGCGAGTGCAAGTGGGAAGAATTAGACACCGAGGGAAGAGACGTAAAAGAGACTGGCGAGGGAAAGAGAGAGGCGAGATAAACCAGGGGAAAGAGACTGGCGAGGGGGGAAGAGGGAAAAGAGAGAGTTGACTGGAAATAGGGGAACGAGAGAGTTCATGGAAAAGAGGGAGTGGAGTGTAAGTGGGAAGAAGTAGACATGGAGGGAATAGAGGTTAAAAGAGACTGGCGAGGGAAAGGAAGGAAAAGTGACTGGCGAGGGGAAGAGGGAAAAGAGAGGGCTGACTGGAAATAGGGAAAAGAGAGATTTCATAGAAAAGAGGAAAGCCAGGGAACAGAGAGAGGCGAGAGAAACCAGGGGAAAGAGACTGGCGAGGGAAAAGAGGGATAACAGAGTTGACGAATAACAGGGAAAAGAGAGAGGCGAGGGAAAGTGGGAAGTATTAGACACCGACGGAAGAGAGATAACAGAGACTGCCGAGGGAAAGGGGGGGAAATTGCCTGTCGAGGGAAAACTTGGAAAAGAGAGGGTTGAGGGAAAGCAGGGGAAAAGAGACAGGTGAGGGAAGACAAGGACAAGAGAGAGTTCATGGAAAAGAGAGGGGCGAGGGAAAGTGGGAAGTATTAGACACCGAGGGAAGAGAGATAACAGAGACTGGCGAGGGAAAGGGGGGAAAAGTGACTGTCGAGGGGAAAGAGGGAAAAGAGAGGGTTGAGGGAAAGCAGGGGAAAGAGACTATGGAGGGAAAGCAGAGGGAAAACAAGGACAAGAGAGAGTTAATGGAAAAGAGGGAGGCGAGTGCAAGTGGGAAGAATTAGACACCGAGGGAAGAGACGTAAAAGAGACTGGCGAGGGAAAGAGAGAGGCTAGATAAACCAGGGGAAAGACTGGCGAGGGGGGAAGAGGGAAAAGAGAGAGTTGACTGGAAATAGGGGAACGAGAGAGTTCATGGAAAAGAGGGAGTGGAGTGTAAGTGGGAAGAAGTAGACATGGAGGGAATAGAGGTTAAAAGAGACTGGCGAGGGAAAGGAAGGAAAAGTGACTGGCGAGCGGAAGAGGGAAAAGAGAGGGCTGACTGGAAATAGGGAAAAGAGAGATTTCATAGAAAAGAGGAAAGCCAGGGAACAGAGAGAGGCGAGAGAAACCAGGGGAAAGAGACTGGCGAGGGAAAAGAGGGATAACAGAGTTGACGAATAACAGGGAAAAGAGAGAGGCGTGTGAAAGTGGAAAAATTAGACCTAGAGGGAAGAGAGGTAAAAGAGAGAGGGGAGGGCAACGAGGGACAACAGAGAATTGAGGAATGAGAGGGGAAAGAGGGAGTCGGGTGAAAGTGGGAAGAATTAGACACCGAGGGAAGAGACATAACAGAGACTGGCGAGGGAAACGGGGGAAAAGTGACAGTCGAGGGAAAATTTGGAAAAGAGAGAGTTGAGAAAAAAACAAGGACAGAGAGTTAATGGAAAAGACGGAGGCGAGTGAAACTGGGAAGTATTAGACACCGAGGGAAGAGAGATAACAGAGACTGCCGAGGGAAAGGGGGGAAAACTGACTGTCGAGGGGAAAGAGGGAAAAGAGAGGGTTGAGGGAAAGCAGGGGAAAGAGACTGACGAGGGAAATCAGAGGGAAAGAGACAGGCGAGGGAAAACAAGGACAAGAGAGAGTTAATGGAAAAGAGGGAGGCGAGTGCAAGTGGGAAGAATTAGACACCAAGGGAAGAGAGATAACAGAGACTGTCGAGGGGAAAGAGGGAAAAGAGAGGGCTGAGGGAAAGCAGGGGAAAAGAGACAGGCGAGGGAAGACAAGGACAAGAGAGAGTTCATGGAAAAGAGAGGGGCGAGGGAAAGTGGGAAGTATTAGACACCGACGGAAGAGAGATAACAGAGACTGCCGAGGGAAAGGGGGGGAAAGTGCCTGTCGAGGGAAAACTTGGAAAAGAGAGGGTTGAGGGAAAGCAGGGGAAAAGAGACAGGCGAGGGAAGACAAGGACAAGAGAGAGTTCATGGAAAAGAGAGGGGCGAGGGAAAGTGGGAAGTATTAGACACCGAGGGAAGAGAGATAACAGAGACTGGCGAGGGAAAGGGGGAAAAGTGACTGTCGAGGGGAAAGAGGGAAAAGAGAGGGTTGAGAAAAAACAAGGACAAGAGAGTTAATGGAAAAGACGGAGGCGAGTGAACCTGGGAAGTATTCGACACCGAGGGAAGAGAGATAACAGAGACTGGCGAGGGAAAGGGGGGAAAAGTGACTGTCGAGGGGAAAGAGGGAAAAGAGAGGGTTGAGGGAAAGCAGGGGAAAGAGACTATGGAGGGAAAGCAGAGGGAAAGAGACAGGCGAGGGAAAACAAGGACAAGAGAGAGTTAATGGAAAAGAGGGAGGCGAGTGCAAGTGGGAAGAATTAGACACCAAGGGAAGAGAGATAACAGAGACTGGCGAGGGAAAGGGGGGAAAAGTGACTGTCGAGGGGAAAGAGGGAAAAGAGAGGGTTGAGGGAAAGCAGGGGGGAGAGACTATGGAGGGAAAGCAGAGGGAAAGAGACAGGCGAGGGAAAACAAGGACAAGAGAGAGTTAATGGAAAAGAGGGAGGCGAGTGCAAGTGGGAAGAATTAGACACCAAGGGAAGAGACGTAAAAGAGACTGGCGAGGGAAAGAGAGAGGCGAGATAAACCAGGGGAAAGAGACTGGCGAGGGGGGAAGAGGGAAGAGAGAGAGTTGACTGGAAATAGGGGAACGAGAGAGTTCATGGAAAAGAGGGAGTGGAGTGTCATTGGGAAAATTAGACACGGAGGGAATAGAGGTTAAAAGAGACTGGCGAGGGAAAGGAAGGAAAAGTGACTGGCGAGGGGAAAGAGGGAAAAGAGAGGGCTGACTGGAAATAGGGAAAAGAGAGATTTCATAGAAAAGAGGAAAGCCAGGGAACAGAGAGAGGCGAGAGAAACCAGGGGAAAGAGACTGGCGAGGGAAAAGAGGGATAACAGAGTTGACGAATAACAGGGAAAAGAGAGAGGCGAGGGAAAGTGGGAAGTATTAGACACCGACGGAAGAGAGATAACAGAGACTGCCGAGGGAAAGGGGGGGAAAGTGCCTGTCGAGGGAAAACTTGGAAAAGAGAGGGTTGAGGGAAAGCAGGGGAAAAGAGACAGGTGAGGGAAGACAAGGACAAGAGAGAGTTCATGGAAAAGAGAGGGGCGAGGGAAAGTGGGAAGTATTAGACACCGAGGGAAGAGAGATAACAGAGACTGGCGAGGGAAAGGGGGGAAAAGTGACTGTCGAGGGGAAAGAGGGAAAAGAGAGGGTTGAGGGAAAGCAGGGGAAGAGACTATGGAGGGAAAGCAGAGGGAAAACAAGGACAAGAGAGAGTTAATGGAAAAGAGGGAGGCGAGTGCAAGTGGGAAGAATTAGACACCGAGGGAAGAGACGTAAAAGAGACTGGCGAGGGAAAGAGAGAGGCGAGATAAACCAGGGGAAAGAGACTGGCGAGGGGGGGAAGAGGGAAGAGAGAGAGTTGACTGGAAATAGGGGAACGAGAGAGTTCATGGAAAAGAAGGAGTGGAGTGTAAGTGGGAAAATTAGACACGGAGGGAATAGAGGTTAAAAGAGACTGGCGAGGGGAAAGAGGGAAAAGAGAGGGCTGACTGGAAATAGGGAAAAGAGAGATTTCATAGAAAAGAGGAAAGCCAGGGAACAGAGAGGCGAGAGAAACCAAGGGAAAGAGACTGGCGAGGGAAAAGAGGGATAACAGAGTTGACGAATAACAGGGAAAAGAGAGAGGCGACGGAAAGTGGGAAGTATTAGACACCGACGGAAGAGAGATAACAGAGACTGCCGAGGGAAAGGGGGGGAAAGTGCCTGTCGAGGGAAAACTTGGAAAAGAGAGGGTTGAGGGAAAGCAGGGGAAAAGAGACAGGCGAGGGAAGACAAGGACAAGAGAGAGTTCATGGAAAAGAGAGGGGCGAGGGAAAGTGGGAAGTATTAGACACCGAGGGAAGAGAGATAACAGAGACTGGCGAGGGAAAGGGGGGAAAAGTGACTGTCGAGGGGAAAGAGGGAAAAGAGAGGGTTGAGAAAAAACAAGGACAAGAGAGTTAATGGAAAAGACGGAGGCGAGTGAAACTGGGAAGTATTCGACACCGAGGGAAGAGAGATAACAGAGACTGGCGAGGGAAAGGGGGGGAAAGTGCCTGTCGAGGGAAAACTTGGAAAAGAGAGGGTTGAGGGAAAGCAGGGGAAAAGAGACAGGTGAGGGAAGACAAGGACAAGAGAGAGTTCATGGAAAAGAGAGGGGCGAGGGAAAGTGGGAAGTATTAGACACCGAGGGAAGAGAGATAACAGAGACTGGCGAGGGAAAGGGGGGAAATGTGTCTCTCGAGGGGAAAGAGGGAAAAGAGAGGGTTGAGGGAAAGCAGGGGAAAGAGACTATGGAGGGAAAGCAGAGGGAAAACAAGGACAAGAGAGAGTTAATGGAAAAGAGGGAGGCGAGTGCAAGTGGGAAGAATTAGACACCGAGGGAAGAGACGTAAAAGAGACTGGCGAGGGAAAGAGAGAGGCTAGATAAACCAGGGGAAAGACTGGCGAGGGGGGAAGAGGGAAAAGAGAGAGTTGACTGGAAATAGGGGAACGAGAGAGTTCATGGAAAAGAGGGAGTGGAGTGTAAGTGGGAAGAAGTAGACATGGAGGGAATAGAGGTTAAAAGAGACTGGCGAGGGAAAGGAAGGAAAAGTGACTGGCGAGGGGAAGAGGGAAAAGAGAGGGCTGACTGGAAATAGGGAAAAGAGAGATTTCATAGAAAAGAGGAAAGCCAGGGAACAGAGAGAGGCGAGAGAAACCAGGGGAAAGAGACTGGCGAGGGAAAAGAGGGATAACAGAGTTGACGAATAACAGGGAAAAGAGAGAGGCGTGTGAAAGTGGAAAAATTAGACCTAGAGGGAAGAGAGGTAAAAGAGAGAGGGGAGGGCAACGAGGGACAACAGAGAATTGAGGAATGAGAGGGGAAAGAGGGAGTCGGGTGAAAGTGGGAAGAATTAGACACCGAGGGAAGAGACATAACAGAGACTGGCGAGGGAAACGGGGGAAAAGTGACAGTCGAGGGAAAACTTGGAAAAGAGAGAGTTGAGAAAAAAACAAGGACAGAGAGTTAATGGAAAAGACGGAGGCGAGTGAAACTGGGAAGTATTAGACACCGAGGGAAGAGAGATAACAGAGACTGCCGAGGGAAAGGGGGGAAAACTGACTGTCGAGGGGAAAGAGGGAAAAGAGAGGGTTGAGGGAAAGCAGGGGAAAGAGACTGACGAGGGAAATCAGAGGGAAAGAGACAGGCGAGGGAAAACAAGGACAAGAGAGAGTTAATGGAAAAGAGGGAGGCGAGTGCAAGTGGGAAGAATTAGACACCAAGGGAAGAGAGATAACAGAGACTGTCGAGGGGAAAGAGGGAAAAGAGAGGGTTGAGGGAAAGCAGGGGAAAAGAGACAGGCGAGGGAAGACAAGGACAAGAGAGAGTTCATGGAAAAGAGAGGGGCGAGGGAAAGTGGGAAGTATTAGACACCGACGGAAGAGAGATAACAGAGACTGCCGAGGGAAAGGGGGGGAAAGTGCCTGTCGAGGGAAAACTTGGAAAAGAGAGGGTTGAGGGAAAGCAGGGGAAAAGAGACAGGCGAGGGAAGACAAGGACAAGAGAGAGTTCATGGAAAAGAGAGGGGCGAGGGAAAGTGGGAAGTATTAGACACCGACGGAAGAGAGATAACAGAGACTGGCGAGGGAAAGGGGGGAAAAGTGACTGTCGAGGGGAAAGAGGGAAAAGAGAGGGTTGAGAAAAAACAAGGACAAGAGAGTTAATGGAAAAGTCGGAGGCGAGTGAAACTGGGAAGTATTCGACACCGAGGGAAGAGAGATAACAGAGACTGCCGAGGGAAAGGGGGGAAAAGTGACTGTCGAGGGGAAAGAGGGAAAAGAGAGGGTTGAGGGAAAGCAGGGGAAAGAGACTATGGAGGGAAAGCAGAGGGAAAACAAGGACAAGAGAGAGTTAATGGAAAAGAGGGAGGCGAGTGCAAGTGGGAAGAATTAGACACCGAGGGAAGAGACGTAAAAGAGACTGGCGAGGGAAAGAGAGAGGCGAGATAAACCAGGGGAAAGAGACTGGCGAGGGGGGGAAGAGGGAAGAGAGAGAGTTGACTGGAAATAGGGGAACGAGAGAGTTCATGGAAAAGAAGGAGTGGAGTGTAAGTGGGAAAATTAGACACGGAGGGAATAGAGGTTAAAAGAGACTGGCGAGGGGAAAGAGGGAAAAGAGAGGGCTGACTGGAAATAGGGAAAAGAGAGATTTCATAGAAAAGAGGAAAGCCAGGGAACAGAGAGGCGAGAGAAACCAAGGGAAAGAGACTGGCGAGGGAAAAGAGGGATAACAGAGTTGACGAATAACAGGGAAAAGAGAGAGGCGACGGAAACTGGGAAGTATTCGACACCGAGGGAAGAGAGATAACAGAGACTGGCGAGGGAAAGGGGGGGAAAGTGCCTGTCGAGGGAAAACTTGGAAAAGAGAGGGTTGAGGGAAAGCAGGGGAAAAGAGACAGGTGAGGGAAGACAAGGACAAGAGAGAGTTCATGGAAAAGAGAGGGGCGAGGGAAAGTGGGAAGTATTAGACACCGAGGGAAGAGAGATAACAGAGACTGGCGAGGGAAAGGGGGGAAATGTGTCTCTCGAGGGGAAAGAGGGAAAAGAGAGGGTTGAGGGAAAGCAGGGGAAAGAGACTATGGAGGGAAAGCAGAGGGAAAACAAGGACAAGAGAGAGTTAATGGAAAAGAGGGAGGCGAGTGCAAGTGGGAAGAATTAGACACCGAGGGAAGAGACGTAAAAGAGACTGGCGAGGGAAAGAGAGAGGCTAGATAAACCAGGGGAAAGACTGGCGAGGGGGGGAAGAGGGAAAAGAGAGAGTTGACTGGAAATAGGGGAACGAGAGAGTTCATGGAAAAGAGGGAGTGGAGTGTAAGTGGGAAGAAGTAGACATGGAGGGAATAGAGGTTAAAAGAGACTGGCGAGGGAAAGGAAGGAAAAGTGACTGGCGAGGGGAAGAGGGAAAAGAGAGGGCTGACTGGAAATAGGGAAAAGAGAGATTTCATAGAAAAGAGGAAAGCCAGGGAACAGAGAGAGGCGAGAGAAACCAGGGGAAAGAGACTGGCGAGGGAAAAGAGGGATAACAGAGTTGACGAATAACAGGGAAAAGAGAGAGGCGTGTGAAAGTGGAAAAATTAGACCTAGAGGGAAGAGAGGTAAAAGAGAGAGGGGAGGGCAACGAGGGACAACAGAGAATTGAGGAATGAGAGGGGAAAGAGGGAGTCGGGTGAAAGTGGGAAGAATTAGACACCGAGGGAAGAGAGGTAACAGAGACTGGCGAGGAAAAGGAGGGAAAGGTGACTGGCGAGGGAAAAGTTGGAAAAGAGAGAGTCATGGCAAAGCAGGGGAAAAGAGACAGGCGAGGGAAAACAAGGACAAGAGAGTTAATGGAAAAGAAGGAGGTGAGTGAAAGTGGGAAGAATTAGACACCGAGGGAAGAGAGGTAACAGAGACTGGCGAGGAAAAGGAGGGAAAAGTGACTGGCGAGGGAAAAGTTGGAAAAGAGAGAGTCATGGCAAAGCAGGGGGGAAAGAGACAGGCGAGGGAAAACAAGGACAAGAGAGTTAATGGAAAAGAAGGAGGTGAGTGAAAGTGGGAAGAATTAGACACCGAGGGAAGAGAGGTAAAAGAGACTGGCGAGGGAAAGAGAGAGGCGAGATAAACCAGGGGAAAGAGACTGGCGAGGGGGGGAAGAGGGAAAAGAGAGAGTTGACTGGAAATAGGGGAACGAGAGAGTTCATGGAAAAGAGGGAGTGGAGTGTAAGTGGGAAGAAGTAGACATGGAGGGAATAGAGGTTAAAAGAGACTGGCGAGGGAAAGGAAGGAAAAGTGACTGGCGAGGGGAAGAGGGAAAAGAGAGGGCTGACTGGAAATAGGGAAAAGAGAGATTTCATAGAAAAGAGGAAAGCCAGGGAACAGAGAGAGGCGAGAGAAACCAGGGGAAAGAGACTGGCGAGGGAAAAGAGGGATAACAGAGTTGACGAATAACAGGGAAAAGAGAGAGGCGAGGGAAAGTGGGAAGTATTAGACACCGACGGAAGAGAGATAACAGAGACTGCCGAGGGAAAGGGGGGGAAATTGCCTGTCGAGGGAAAACTTGGAAAAGAGAGGGTTGAGGGAAAGCAGGGGAAAAGAGACAGGTGAGGGAAGACAAGGACAAGAGAGAGTTCATGGAAAAGAGAGGGGCGAGGGAAAGTGGGAAGTATTAGACACCGAGGGAAGAGAGATAACAGAGACTGGCGAGGGAAAGGGGGGAAAAGTGACTGTCGAGGGGAAAGAGGGAAAAGAGAGGGTTGAGGGAAAGCAGGGGAAAGAGACTATGGAGGGAAAGCAGAGGGAAAACAAGGACAAGAGAGAGTTAATGGAAAAGAGGGAGGCGAGTGCAAGTGGGAAGAATTAGACACCGAGGGAAGAGACGTAAAAGAGACTGGCGAGGGAAAGAGAGAGGCTAGATAAACCAGGGGAAAGACTGGCGAGGGGGGAAGAGGGAAAAGAGAGAGTTGACTGGAAATAGGGGAACGAGAGAGTTCATGGAAAAGAGGGAGTGGAGTGTAAGTGGGAAGAAGTAGACATGGAGGGAATAGAGGTTAAAAGAGACTGGCGAGGGAAAGGAAGGAAAAGTGACTGGCGAGCGGAAGAGGGAAAAGAGAGGGCTGACTGGAAATAGGGAAAAGAGAGATTTCATAGAAAAGAGGAAAGCCAGGGAACAGAGAGAGGCGAGAGAAACCAGGGGAAAGAGACTGGCGAGGGAAAAGAGGGATAACAGAGTTGACGAATAACAGGGAAAAGAGAGAGGCGTGTGAAAGTGGAAAAATTAGACCTAGAGGGAAGAGAGGTAAAAGAGAGAGGGGAGGGCAACGAGGGACAACAGAGAATTGAGGAATGAGAGGGGAAAGAGGGAGTCGGGTGAAAGTGGGAAGAATTAGACACCGAGGGAAGAGACATAACAGAGACTGGCGAGGGAAACGGGGGAAAAGTGACAGTCGAGGGAAAATTTGGAAAAGAGAGAGTTGAGAAAAAAACAAGGACAGAGAGTTAATGGAAAAGACGGAGGCGAGTGAAACTGGGAAGTATTAGACACCGAGGGAAGAGAGATAACAGAGACTGCCGAGGGAAAGGGGGGAAAACTGACTGTCGAGGGGAAAGAGGGAAAAGAGAGGGTTGAGGGAAAGCAGGGGAAAGAGACTGACGAGGGAAATCAGAGGGAAAGAGACAGGCGAGGGAAAACAAGGACAAGAGAGAGTTAATGGAAAAGAGGGAGGCGAGTGCAAGTGGGAAGAATTAGACACCAAGGGAAGAGAGATAACAGAGACTGTCGAGGGGAAAGAGGGAAAAGAGAGGGCTGAGGGAAAGCAGGGGAAAAGAGACAGGCGAGGGAAGACAAGGACAAGAGAGAGTTCATGGAAAAGAGAGGGGCGAGGGAAAGTGGGAAGTATTAGACACCGACGGAAGAGAGATAACAGAGACTGCCGAGGGAAAGGGGGGGAAAGTGCCTGTCGAGGGAAAACTTGGAAAAGAGAGGGTTGAGGGAAAGCAGGGGAAAAGAGACAGGCGAGGGAAGACAAGGACAAGAGAGAGTTCATGGAAAAGAGAGGGGCGAGGGAAAGTGGGAAGTATTAGACACCGAGGGAAGAGAGATAACAGAGACTGGCGAGGGAAAGGGGGAAAAGTGACTGTCGAGGGGAAAGAGGGAAAAGAGAGGGTTGAGAAAAAACAAGGACAAGAGAGTTAATGGAAAAGACGGAGGCGAGTGAACCTGGGAAGTATTCGACACCGAGGGAAGAGAGATAACAGAGACTGGCGAGGGAAAGGGGGGAAAAGTGACTGTCGAGGGGAAAGAGGGAAAAGAGAGGGTTGAGGGAAAGCAGGGGAAAGAGACTATGGAGGGAAAGCAGAGGGAAAGAGACAGGCGAGGGAAAACAAGGACAAGAGAGAGTTAATGGAAAAGAGGGAGGCGAGTGCAAGTGGGAAGAATTAGACACCAAGGGAAGAGAGATAACAGAGACTGGCGAGGGAAAGGGGGGAAAAGTGACTGTCGAGGGGAAAGAGGGAAAAGAGAGGGTTGAGGGAAAGCAGGGGGGAGAGACTATGGAGGGAAAGCAGAGGGAAAGAGACAGGCGAGGGAAAACAAGGACAAGAGAGAGTTAATGGAAAAGAGGGAGGCGAGTGCAAGTGGGAAGAATTAGACACCAAGGGAAGAGACGTAAAAGAGACTGGCGAGGGAAAGAGAGAGGCGAGATAAACCAGGGGAAAGAGACTGGCGAGGGGGGAAGAGGGAAGAGAGAGAGTTGACTGGAAATAGGGGAACGAGAGAGTTCATGGAAAAGAGGGAGTGGAGTGTCATTGGGAAAATTAGACACGGAGGGAATAGAGGTTAAAAGAGACTGGCGAGGGAAAGGAAGGAAAAGTGACTGGCGAGGGGAAAGAGGGAAAAGAGAGGGCTGACTGGAAATAGGGAAAAGAGAGATTTCATAGAAAAGAGGAAAGCCAGGGAACAGAGAGAGGCGAGAGAAACCAGGGGAAAGAGACTGGCGAGGGAAAAGAGGGATAACAGAGTTGACGAATAACAGGGAAAAGAGAGAGGCGAGGGAAAGTGGGAAGTATTAGACACCGACGGAAGAGAGATAACAGAGACTGCCGAGGGAAAGGGGGGGAAAGTGCCTGTCGAGGGAAAACTTGGAAAAGAGAGGGTTGAGGGAAAGCAGGGGAAAAGAGACAGGTGAGGGAAGACAAGGACAAGAGAGAGTTCATGGAAAAGAGAGGGGCGAGGGAAAGTGGGAAGTATTAGACACCGAGGGAAGAGAGATAACAGAGACTGGCGAGGGAAAGGGGGGAAAAGTGACTGTCGAGGGGAAAGAGGGAAAAGAGAGGGTTGAGGGAAAGCAGGGGAAGAGACTATGGAGGGAAAGCAGAGGGAAAACAAGGACAAGAGAGAGTTAATGGAAAAGAGGGAGGCGAGTGCAAGTGGGAAGAATTAGACACCGAGGGAAGAGACGTAAAAGAGACTGGCGAGGGAAAGAGAGAGGCGAGATAAACCAGGGGAAAGAGACTGGCGAGGGGGGGAAGAGGGAAGAGAGAGAGTTGACTGGAAATAGGGGAACGAGAGAGTTCATGGAAAAGAAGGAGTGGAGTGTAAGTGGGAAAATTAGACACGGAGGGAATAGAGGTTAAAAGAGACTGGCGAGGGGAAAGAGGGAAAAGAGAGGGCTGACTGGAAATAGGGAAAAGAGAGATTTCATAGAAAAGAGGAAAGCCAGGGAACAGAGAGGCGAGAGAAACCAAGGGAAAGAGACTGGCGAGGGAAAAGAGGGATAACAGAGTTGACGAATAACAGGGAAAAGAGAGAGGCGACGGAAAGTGGGAAGTATTAGACACCGACGGAAGAGAGATAACAGAGACTGCCGAGGGAAAGGGGGGGAAAGTGCCTGTCGAGGGAAAACTTGGAAAAGAGAGGGTTGAGGGAAAGCAGGGGAAAAGAGACAGGCGAGGGAAGACAAGGACAAGAGAGAGTTCATGGAAAAGAGAGGGGCGAGGGAAAGTGGGAAGTATTAGACACCGAGGGAAGAGAGATAACAGAGACTGGCGAGGGAAAGGGGGGAAAAGTGACTGTCGAGGGGAAAGAGGGAAAAGAGAGGGTTGAGAAAAAACAAGGACAAGAGAGTTAATGGAAAAGACGGAGGCGAGTGAAACTGGGAAGTATTCGACACCGAGGGAAGAGAGATAACAGAGACTGGCGAGGGAAAGGGGGGGAAAGTGCCTGTCGAGGGAAAACTTGGAAAAGAGAGGGTTGAGGGAAAGCAGGGGAAAAGAGACAGGTGAGGGAAGACAAGGACAAGAGAGAGTTCATGGAAAAGAGAGGGGCGAGGGAAAGTGGGAAGTATTAGACACCGAGGGAAGAGAGATAACAGAGACTGGCGAGGGAAAGGGGGGAAATGTGTCTCTCGAGGGGAAAGAGGGAAAAGAGAGGGTTGAGGGAAAGCAGGGGAAAGAGACTATGGAGGGAAAGCAGAGGGAAAACAAGGACAAGAGAGAGTTAATGGAAAAGAGGGAGGCGAGTGCAAGTGGGAAGAATTAGACACCGAGGGAAGAGACGTAAAAGAGACTGGCGAGGGAAAGAGAGAGGCTAGATAAACCAGGGGAAAGACTGGCGAGGGGGGAAGAGGGAAAAGAGAGAGTTGACTGGAAATAGGGGAACGAGAGAGTTCATGGAAAAGAGGGAGTGGAGTGTAAGTGGGAAGAAGTAGACATGGAGGGAATAGAGGTTAAAAGAGACTGGCGAGGGAAAGGAAGGAAAAGTGACTGGCGAGGGGAAGAGGGAAAAGAGAGGGCTGACTGGAAATAGGGAAAAGAGAGATTTCATAGAAAAGAGGAAAGCCAGGGAACAGAGAGAGGCGAGAGAAACCAGGGGAAAGAGACTGGCGAGGGAAAAGAGGGATAACAGAGTTGACGAATAACAGGGAAAAGAGAGAGGCGTGTGAAAGTGGAAAAATTAGACCTAGAGGGAAGAGAGGTAAAAGAGAGAGGGGAGGGCAACGAGGGACAACAGAGAATTGAGGAATGAGAGGGGAAAGAGGGAGTCGGGTGAAAGTGGGAAGAATTAGACACCGAGGGAAGAGACATAACAGAGACTGGCGAGGGAAACGGGGGAAAAGTGACAGTCGAGGGAAAACTTGGAAAAGAGAGAGTTGAGAAAAAAACAAGGACAGAGAGTTAATGGAAAAGACGGAGGCGAGTGAAACTGGGAAGTATTAGACACCGAGGGAAGAGAGATAACAGAGACTGCCGAGGGAAAGGGGGGAAAACTGACTGTCGAGGGGAAAGAGGGAAAAGAGAGGGTTGAGGGAAAGCAGGGGAAAGAGACTGACGAGGGAAATCAGAGGGAAAGAGACAGGCGAGGGAAAACAAGGACAAGAGAGAGTTAATGGAAAAGAGGGAGGCGAGTGCAAGTGGGAAGAATTAGACACCAAGGGAAGAGAGATAACAGAGACTGTCGAGGGGAAAGAGGGAAAAGAGAGGGTTGAGGGAAAGCAGGGGAAAAGAGACAGGCGAGGGAAGACAAGGACAAGAGAGAGTTCATGGAAAAGAGAGGGGCGAGGGAAAGTGGGAAGTATTAGACACCGACGGAAGAGAGATAACAGAGACTGCCGAGGGAAAGGGGGGGAAAGTGCCTGTCGAGGGAAAACTTGGAAAAGAGAGGGTTGAGGGAAAGCAGGGGAAAAGAGACAGGCGAGGGAAGACAAGGACAAGAGAGAGTTCATGGAAAAGAGAGGGGCGAGGGAAAGTGGGAAGTATTAGACACCGACGGAAGAGAGATAACAGAGACTGGCGAGGGAAAGGGGGGAAAAGTGACTGTCGAGGGGAAAGAGGGAAAAGAGAGGGTTGAGAAAAAACAAGGACAAGAGAGTTAATGGAAAAGTCGGAGGCGAGTGAAACTGGGAAGTATTCGACACCGAGGGAAGAGAGATAACAGAGACTGCCGAGGGAAAGGGGGGAAAAGTGACTGTCGAGGGGAAAGAGGGAAAAGAGAGGGTTGAGGGAAAGCAGGGGAAAGAGACTATGGAGGGAAAGCAGAGGGAAAACAAGGACAAGAGAGAGTTAATGGAAAAGAGGGAGGCGAGTGCAAGTGGGAAGAATTAGACACCGAGGGAAGAGACGTAAAAGAGACTGGCGAGGGAAAGAGAGAGGCGAGATAAACCAGGGGAAAGAGACTGGCGAGGGGGGGAAGAGGGAAGAGAGAGAGTTGACTGGAAATAGGGGAACGAGAGAGTTCATGGAAAAGAAGGAGTGGAGTGTAAGTGGGAAAATTAGACACGGAGGGAATAGAGGTTAAAAGAGACTGGCGAGGGGAAAGAGGGAAAAGAGAGGGCTGACTGGAAATAGGGAAAAGAGAGATTTCATAGAAAAGAGGAAAGCCAGGGAACAGAGAGGCGAGAGAAACCAAGGGAAAGAGACTGGCGAGGGAAAAGAGGGATAACAGAGTTGACGAATAACAGGGAAAAGAGAGAGGCGACGGAAACTGGGAAGTATTCGACACCGAGGGAAGAGAGATAACAGAGACTGGCGAGGGAAAGGGGGGGAAAGTGCCTGTCGAGGGAAAACTTGGAAAAGAGAGGGTTGAGGGAAAGCAGGGGAAAAGAGACAGGTGAGGGAAGACAAGGACAAGAGAGAGTTCATGGAAAAGAGAGGGGCGAGGGAAAGTGGGAAGTATTAGACACCGAGGGAAGAGAGATAACAGAGACTGGCGAGGGAAAGGGGGGAAATGTGTCTCTCGAGGGGAAAGAGGGAAAAGAGAGGGTTGAGGGAAAGCAGGGGAAAGAGACTATGGAGGGAAAGCAGAGGGAAAACAAGGACAAGAGAGAGTTAATGGAAAAGAGGGAGGCGAGTGCAAGTGGGAAGAATTAGACACCGAGGGAAGAGACGTAAAAGAGACTGGCGAGGGAAAGAGAGAGGCTAGATAAACCAGGGGAAAGACTGGCGAGGGGGGAAGAGGGAAAAGAGAGAGTTGACTGGAAATAGGGGAACGAGAGAGTTCATGGAAAAGAGGGAGTGGAGTGTAAGTGGGAAGAAGTAGACATGGAGGGAATAGAGGTTAAAAGAGACTGGCGAGGGAAAGGAAGGAAAAGTGACTGGCGAGGGGAAGAGGGAAAAGAGAGGGCTGACTGGAAATAGGGAAAAGAGAGATTTCATAGAAAAGAGGAAAGCCAGGGAACAGAGAGAGGCGAGAGAAACCAGGGGAAAGAGACTGGCGAGGGAAAAGAGGGATAACAGAGTTGACGAATAACAGGGAAAAGAGAGAGGCGTGTGAAAGTGGAAAAATTAGACCTAGAGGGAAGAGAGGTAAAAGAGAGAGGGGAGGGCAACGAGGGACAACAGAGAATTGAGGAATGAGAGGGGAAAGAGGGAGTCGGGTGAAAGTGGGAAGAATTAGACACCGAGGGAAGAGACATAACAGAGACTGGCGAGGGAAACGGGGGAAAAGTGACAGTCGAGGGAAAACTTGGAAAAGAGAGAGTTGAGAAAAAAACAAGGACAGAGAGTTAATGGAAAAGACGGAGGCGAGTGAAACTGGGAAGTATTAGACACCGAGGGAAGAGAGATAACAGAGACTGCCGAGGGAAAGGGGGGAAAACTGACTGTCGAGGGGAAAGAGGGAAAAGAGAGGGTTGAGGGAAAGCAGGGGAAAGAGACTGACGAGGGAAATCAGAGGGAAAGAGACAGGCGAGGGAAAACAAGGACAAGAGAGAGTTAATGGAAAAGAGGGAGGCGAGTGCAAGTGGGAAGAATTAGACACCAAGGGAAGAGAGATAACAGAGACTGTCGAGGGGAAAGAGGGAAAAGAGAGGGTTGAGGGAAAGCAGGGGAAAAGAGACAGGCGAGGGAAGACAAGGACAAGAGAGAGTTCATGGAAAAGAGAGGGGCGAGGGAAAGTGGGAAGTATTAGACACCGACGGAAGAGAGATAACAGAGACTGCCGAGGGAAAGGGGGGGAAAGTGCCTGTCGAGGGAAAACTTGGAAAAGAGAGGGTTGAGGGAAAGCAGGGGAAAAGAGACAGGCGAGGGAAGACAAGGACAAGAGAGAGTTCATGGAAAAGAGAGGGGCGAGGGAAAGTGGGAAGTATTAGACACCGACGGAAGAGAGATAACAGAGACTGGCGAGGGAAAGGGGGGAAAAGTGACTGTCGAGGGGAAAGAGGGAAAAGAGAGGGTTGAGAAAAAACAAGGACAAGAGAGTTAATGGAAAATTCGGAGGCGAGTGAAACTGGGAAGTATTCGACACCGAGGGAAGAGAGATAACAGAGACTGCCGAGGGAAAGGGGGGAAAAGTGACTGTCGAGGGGAAAGAGGGAAAAGAGAGGGTTGAGGGAAAGCAGGGGAAAGAGACTATGGAGGGAAAGCAGAGGGAAAACAAGGACAAGAGAGAGTTAATGGAAAAGAGGGAGGCGAGTGCAAGTGGGAAGAATTAGACACCGAGGGAAGAGACGTAAAAGAGACTGGCGAGGGAAAGAGAGAGGCGAGATAAACCAGGGGAAAGAGACTGGCGAGGGGGGAAGAGGGAAAAGAGAGAGTTGACTGGAAATAGGGGAACGAGAGAGTTCATGGAAAAGAGGGAGTGGAGTGTAAGTGGGAAGAAGTAGACATGGAGGGAATAGAGGTTAAAAGAGACTGGCGAGGGAAAGGAAGGAAAAGTGACTGGCGAGGGGAAGAGGGAAAAGAGAGGGCTGACTGGAAATAGGGAAAAGAGAGATTTCATAGAAAAGAGGAAAGCCAGGGAACAGAGAGAGGCGAGAGAAACCAGGGGAAAGAGACTGGCGAGGGAAAAGAGGGATAACAGAGTTGACGAATAACAGGGAAAAGAGAGAGGCGTGTGAAAGTGGAAAAATTAGACCTAGAGGGAAGAGAGGTAAAAGAGAGAGGGGAGGGCAACGAGGGACAACAGACAATTGAGGAATGAGAGGGGAAAGAGGGAGTCGGGTGAAAGTGGGAAGAATTGGACACCGAGGGAAGAGAGGTAAGAGAGACTGGCGAGGGAAACGGGGGAAAAGTGACAGTCGAGGGAAAACTTGGAAAAGAGAGAGCTGAGAAAAAACAAGGACAAGAGAGTTAATGGAAAAGAGGGAGGCGAGTGAAACTGGGAAGTATTAGACACCGAGGGAAGAGAGATAAAAGAGACTGGCGAGGGAAAGGGGGGAAAAGTGACTGTCGAGGGGAAAGAGGGAAAAGAGAGGGTTGAGGGAAAGCAGGGGAAAGAGACTGACGAGGGAAATCAGAGGGAAAGAGACAGGCGAGGGAAAACAAGGACAAGAGAGAGTTAATGGAAAAGAGGGAGGCGAGTGCAAGTGGGAAGAATTAGACACCGAGGGAAGAGAGATAACAGAGACTGGCGAGGGAAACGGGGGAAAAGTGACAGTCGAGGGAAAACTTGGAAAAGAGAGAGTTGAGAAAAAAACAAGGACAAGAGAGTTAATGGAAAAGATGGAGGCGAGTGAAACTGGGAAGTATTAGACACCGAGGGAAGAGAGATAACAGAGACTGCCGAGGGAAAGGGGGGAAAAGTGACTGTCGAGGGAAAAGAGAGGGTTGAGGGAAAGCAGAGGGAAAGAGACAGGCGATGGAAAACAAGGACAAGAGAGAGTTAATAGAAAAAAGAGGGAGGCGAGTGCAAGTGGGAAGAATTAGACACCAAGGGAAGAGACGTAAAAGAGACTGGCGAGGGAAAGAGAGAGGCGAGATAAACGAGGGGAAAGAGACTGGCGAGGGGGGAAGAGGGAAGAGAGAGAGTTGACTGGAAATAGGGGAACGAGAGAGTTCATGGAAAAGAGGGAGTGGAGTGTAAGTGGGAAGAAGTAGACATGGAGGGAATAGAGGTTAAAAGAGACTGGCGAGGGAAAGGAAGGAAAAGTGACTGGCGAGTGGAAAGAGGGAAAAGAGAGGGCTGACTGGAAATAGGGAAAAGAGAGATTTCATAGAAAAGAGGAAAGCCAGGGAACAGAGGCGAGAGAAACCAGGGGAAAGAGACTGGCGAGGGAAAAGAGGGATAACAGAGTTGACGAATAACAGGGAAAAGAGAGAGGCGAGGGAAAGTGGGAAGTATTAGACCTAGAGGGAAGAGAGGTAAAAGAGAGAGGGGAGGGCAACGGGGGACAACAGAGAATTGAGGAATGAGAGGGGAAAGAGGGAGTCGGGTGAAAGTGGGAAGAATTAGACACCGAGGGAAGAGACATAACAGAGACTGGCGAGGGAAACGGGGGAAAAGTGACAGTCGAGGGAAAACTTGGAAAAGAGAGAGTTGAGAAAAAAACAAGGACAGAGAGTTAATGGAAAAGACGGAGGCGAGTGAAACTGGGAAGTATTAGACACCGAGGGAAGAGAGATAACAGAGACTGGCGAGGGAAAGGGGGGAAAACTGACTGTCGAGGGGAAAGAGGGAAAAGAGAGGGTTGAGGGAAAGCAGGGGGGAGAGACTATGGAGGGAAATCAGAGGGAAAGAGACAGGCGAGGGAAAACAAGGACAAGAGAGAGTTAATGGAAAAGAGGGAGGCGAGTGCAAGTGGGAAGAATTAGACACCAAGGGAAGAGACGTAAAAGAGACTGGCGAGGGAAAGAGAGAGGCGAGATAAACCAGGTGAAAGAGACTGGCGAGGGGGGAAGAGGGAAGAGAGAGAGTTGACTGGAAATAGGGGAACGAGAGAGTTCATGGAAAAGAGGGAGTGGAGTGTAAGTGGGAAAATTAGACACGGAGGGAATAGAGGTTAAAAGAGACTGGCGAGGGAAAGGAAGGAAAAGTGACTGGCGAGGGGAAAGAGGGAAAAGAGAGGGCTGACTGGAAATAGGGAAAAGAGAGATTTCATAGAAAAGAGGAAAGCCAGGGAACAGAGAGAGGCGAGAGAAACCAGGGGAAAGAGACTGGCGAGGGAAAAGAGGGATAACAGAGTTGACGAATAACAGGGAAAAGAGAGAGGCGTGTGAAAGTGGAAAAATTAGACCTAGAGGGAAGAGAGGTAAAAGAGAGAGGGGAGGGCAACGAGGGACAACAGAGAATTGAGGAATGAGAGGGGAAAGAGGGAGTCGGGTGAAAGTGGGAAGAATTAGACACCGAGGGAAGAGACATAACAGAGACTGGCGAGGGAAACGGGGGAAAAGTGACAGTCGAGGGAAAACTTGGAAAAGAGAGAGTTGAGAAAAAAACAAGGACAGAGAGTTAATGGAAAAGACGGAGGCGAGTGAAACTGGGAAGTATTAGACACCGAGGGAAGAGAGATAACAGAGACTGCCGAGGGAAAGGGGGGAAAACTGACTGTCGAGGGGAAAGAGGGAAAAGAGAGGGTTGAGGGAAAGCAGGGGAAAGAGACTGACGAGGGAAATCAGAGGGAAAGAGACAGGCGAGGGAAAACAAGGACAAGAGAGAGTTAATGGAAAAGAGGGAGGCGAGTGCAAGTGGGAAGAATTAGACACCAAGGGAAGAGAGATAACAGAGACTGTCGAGGGGAAAGAGGGAAAAGAGAGGGTTGAGGGAAAGCAGAGGAAAAGAGACAGGCGAGGGAAGACAAGGACAAGAGAGAGTTCATGGAAAAGAGAGGGGCGAGGGAAAGTGGGAAGTATTAGACACCGAGGGAAGAGAGATAACAGAGACTGGCGAGGGAAAGGGGGGAAAAGTGACTGTCGAGGGGAAAGAGGGAAAAGAGAGGGTTGAGAAAAAACAAGGACAAGAGAGTTAATGGAAAAGACGGAGGCGAGTGAAACTGGGAAGTATTCGACACCGAGGGAAGAGAGATAACAGAGACTGGCGAGGGAAAGGGGGGAAAAGTGACTGTCGAGGGGAAACAGGGAAAAGAGAGGGTTGAGGGAAAGCAGGGGAAAGAGACTATGGAGGGAAAGCAGAGGGAAAACAAGGACAAGAGAGAGTTAATGGAAAAGAGGGAGGCGAGTGCAAGTGGGAAGAATTAGACACCGAGGGAAGAGACGTAAAAGAGACTGGCGAGGGAAAGAGAGAGGCGAGATAAACCAGGGGAAAGAGACTGGCGAGGGGGGAAGAGGGAAAAGAGAGAGTTGACTGGAAATAGGGGAACGAGAGAGTTCATGGAAAAGAGGGAGTGGAGTGTAAGTGGGAAGAAGTAGACATGGAGGGAATAGAGGTTAAAAGAGACTGGCGAGGGAAAGGAAGGAAAAGTGACTGGCGAGGGGAAGAGGGAAAAGAGAGGGCTGACTGGAAATAGGGAAAAGAGAGATTTCATAGAAAAGAGGAAAGCCAGGGAACAGAGAGAGGCGAGAGCAACCAGGGGAAAGAGACTGGCGAGGGAAAAGAGGGATAACAGAGTTGACGAATAACAGGGAAAAGAGAGAGGCGTGTGAAAGTGGAAAAATTAGACCTAGAGGGAAGAGAGGTAAAAGAGAGAGGGGAGGGCAACGAGGGACAACAGAGAATTGAGGAATGAGAGGGGAAAGAGTGAGTCGGGTGAAACTGGGAAGTATTAGACACCGAGGGAAGACAGATAACAGAGACTGCCGAGGGAAAGGGGGGAAAACTGACTGTCGAGGGGAAAGAGGGAAAAGAGAGGGTTGAGGGAAAGCAGGGGAAAGAGACTGACGAGGGAAATCAGAGGGAAAGAGACAGGCGAGGGAAAACAAGGACAAGAGAGAGTTAATGGAAAAGAGGGAGGCGAGTGCAAGTGGGAAGAATTAGACACCAAGGGAAGAGAGATAACAGAGACTGGCGAGGGAAAGGGGGGAAAAGTGACTGTCGAGGGGAAAGAGGGAAAAGAGAGGGTTGAGGGAAAGCAGGGGGGAGAGACTATGGAGGGAAAGCAGAGGGAAAGAGACAGGCGAGGGAAAACAAGGACAAGAGAGAGTTAATGGAAAAGAGGGAGGCGAGTGCAAGTGGGAAGAATTAGACACCAAGGGAAGAGAGATAACAGAGACTGGCGAGGGAAAGGAAGGAAAAGTGACTGGCGAGGGGAAGAGGGAAAAGAGAGGGCTGACTGGAAATAGGGAAAAGAGAGATTTCATAGAAAAGAGGAAAGCCAGGGAACAGAGAGAGGCGAGAGAAACCAGGGGAAAGAGACTGGCGAGGGAAAAGAGGGATAACAGAGTTGACGAATAACAGGGAAAAGAGAGAGGCGAGGGAAAGTGGGAAGTATTAGACACCGACGGAAGAGAGATAACAGAGACTGCCGAGGGAAAGGGGGGGAAAGTGCCTGTCGAGGGAAAACTTGGAAAAGAGAGGGTTGAGGGAAAGCAGGGGAAAAGAGACAGGTGAGGGAAGACAAGGACAAGAGAGAGTTCATGGAAAAGAGAGGGGCGAGGGAAAGTGGGAAGTATTAGACACCGAGGGAAGAGAGATAACAGAGACTGGCGAGGGAAAGGGGGGAAAAGTGACTGTCGAGGGGAAAGAGGGAAAAGAGAGGGTTGAGGGAAAGCAGGGGAAGAGACTATGGAGGGAAAGCAGAGGGAAAACAAGGACAAGAGAGAGTTAATGGAAAAGAGGGAGGCGAGTGCAAGTGGGAAGAATTAGACACCGAGGGAAGAGACGTAAAAGAGACTGGCGAGGGAAAGAGAGAGGCGAGATAAACCAGGGGAAAGAGACTGGCGAGGGGGGAAGAGGGAAAAGAGAGAGTTGACTGGAAATAGGGGAACGAGAGAGTTCATGGAAAAGAGGGAGTGGAGTGTAAGTGGGAAGAAGTAGACATGGAGGGAATAGAGGTTAAAAGAGACTGGCGAGGGAAAGGAAGGAAAAGTGACTGGCGAGGGGAAGAGGGAAAAGAGAGGGCTGACTGGAAATAGGGAAAAGAGAGATTTCATAGAAAAGAGGAAAGCCAGGGAACAGAGAGAGGCGAGAGAAACCAGGGGAAAGAGACTGGCGAGGGAAAAGAGGGATAACAGAGTTGACGAATAACAGGGAAAAGAGAGAGGCGTGTGAAAGTGGAAAAATTAGACCTAGAGGGAAGAGAGGTAAAAGAGAGAGGGGAGGGCAACGAGGGACAACAGACAATTGAGGAATGAGAGGGGAAAGAGGGAGTCGGGTGAAAGTGGGAAGAATTGGACACCGAGGGAAGAGAGGTAACAGAGACTGGCGAGGGAAACGGGGGAAAAGTGACAGTCGAGGGAAAACTTGGAAAAGAGAGAGCTGAGAAAAAACAAGGACAAGAAAGTTAATGGAAAAGAGGGAGGCGAGTGAAACTGGGAAGTATTAGACACCGAGGGAAGAGAGATAACAGAGACTGCCGAGGGAAAGGGGGGAAAACTGACTGTCGAGGGGAAAGAGGGAAAAGAGAGGGTTGAGGGAAAGCAGGGGAAAGAGACTGACGAGGGAAATCAGAGGGAAAGAGACAGGCGAGGGAAAACAAGGACAAGAGAGAGTTAATGGAAAAGAGGGAGGCGAGTGCAAGTGGGAAGAATTAGACACCAAGGGAAGAGAGATAACAGAGACTGTCGAGGGAAAACTTGGAAAAGAGAGGGTTGAGGGAAAGCAGGGGAAAAGAGACAGGCGAGGGAAGACAAGGACAAGAGAGAGTTCATGGAAAAGAGAGGGGCGAGGGAAAGTGGGAAGTATTAGACACCGAGGGAAGAGAGATAACAGAGACTGGCGAGGGAAAGGGGGGAAAAGTGACTGTCGAGGGGAAAGAGGGAAAAGAGAGGGTTGAGGGAAAGCAGGGGGGAGAGACTATGGAGGGAAAGCAGAGGGAAAGAGACAGGCGAGGGAAAACAAGGACAAGAGAGAGTTAATGGAAAAGAGGGAGGCGAGTGCAAGTGGGAAGAATTAGACACCAAGGGAAGAGACGTAAAAGAGACTAGCGAGGGAAAGAGAGAGGCGAGATAAACCAGGTGAAAGAGACTGGCGAGGGGGGAAGAGGGAAGAGAGAGAGTTGACTGGAAATAGGGGAACGAGAGAGTTCATGGAAAAGAGGGAGTGGAGTGTAAGTGGGAAAATTAGACACGGAGGGAATAGAGGTTAAAAGTGACTGGCGAGGGGAAGAGGGAAAAGAGAGGGCTGACTGGAAATAGGGAAAAGAGAGATTTCATAGAAAAGAGGAAAGCCAGGGAACAGAGAGAGGCGAGAGAAACCAGGGGAAAGAGACTGGCGAGGGAAAAGAGGGATAACAGAGTTGACGAATAACAGGGAAAAGAGAGAGGCGTGTGAAAGTGGAAAAATTAGACCTAGAGGGAAGAGAGGTAAAAGAGAGAGGGGAGGGCAACGAGGGACAACAGACAATTGAGGAATGAGAGGGGAAAGAGGGAGTCGGGTGAAAGTGGGAAGAATTGGACACCGAGGGAAGAGAGGTAACAGAGACTGGCGAGGGAAACGGGGGAAAAGTGACAGTCGAGGGAAAACTTGGAAAAGAGAGAGCTGAGAAAAAACAAGGACAAGAGAGTTAATGGAAAAGAGGGAGGCGAGTGAAACTGGGAAGTATTAGACACCGAGGGAAGAGAGATAACAGA